>NC_050447.1:12791999-13166797 GCF_903995425.1 Onychomys torridus
CCTTATCCAATCTCTGGACCCTCCCGCCTCATAGCCTCCCAGAATGTGTGTTATAGCATTCATCAGTTCTAGACTGTATAGTGGCATGTGTGTTTATTAACCGTGTATGTGCCTTTCTACTATACACTTTCCCAGCACAGTGTTTACAGGGACAAGGATTAAACATCTCTAGAACCTACTATAGCAACTGGCACATAGTGGGCACTGACTAAATAACTTTAATTCATTCATTGATAATTGCCCATTAAACACCATGATCATTCATACTGTCACTTTGGTGGGCTCTAGAATCACCTACCAGGAGACAAACCTTTAGGCATGTCTGCACGGGAGCTTCTAAATTGAGTTAACTCACCCCAAAAGTGGATGCACTATTCCATGGGTGAGGTGGCACAAGCCTTTAATCCCAATGGAAGGCAGAGGCAAGGGGATCTCTGTGAGTTCCAGGTCAACTAAGACTATATAATGAGGCCCTGTCTAAAAACTAAAAAACAAAAAACAAACCCAACTTATTTGAAAACTAAGTAATTGTGTACAGATTTGCATATAAAAGAACAACAGCAACAATTAGCCTCGTTAAACAAAGCAACAATTATTGGACGTTAACAGCTTAGATGCAAGATTGTAAAACATCATTAGTGAACTTCTGCCCTCCAGGGTTCTCCCATTGTGCTGTAAGCCTGTATTTAAGACCTCCTCCCTCCTTCAATAAACAGCATTCAGCATTCAAACAAACAAACAAAAAACAAACAAACAAAAAAAACGAAAAACAAAACAAAGCAACAACAAAAAGCTATGTAGAAGCCCATCATATTAATGTATTAATATAAATATTAATTTAGCTCCTACTTCTAAAGGAAACTTTCAAATATTTGGTTTAGTAGGATAAACCTATAGCATCAACAATCTCTAAATAAATATAGCATTTAGTAGGATAAATCTGTAAATAGATATAGCGTTAGTAAGATAAATCTGTAAATAAATATAGCGTTAGTAGGATAAATCTATAGCACTGACCAAAGTTTAAATTTCTTACAGGTTCAGAACAGTGTTAGACATTACAGACAGATTAGGTGTGTTTCTCGCATATACAATGACAAATGCTTATTTTGTCAGAGCAAACACCAAGGTCTCAAATAGCAAGGTTGTCCAGATGCCAGATTTTTCTCCAATGTCCTTTTAAGTGTGTAAGCCACTTAGAGGTCAGCATTATACTACATTTATAATGAAACCTTTTAAGGCTGGAGATGGCTCAGCAGTTAGGAGCAATGGCTTCTCTTTCAGAGGACCCAGGTTCCCTTGCCAGCACCCACATGGAGATTTGCAATCATCCATCTGCAACTCCAGTTCCAGGCACCCAACAAGGGCATTGCATCCATGTGGTGCACAGACATGCATGCAGGCCAAACACCATACACAACAAAAATTTTATAAGTGATGATAATGATGATGAAAACTTTTTACAGAGGGATTGCCTAAAGCTCACTTTAAACAGGTGCTAGCTGGTTTCTAGAGTCAGTAGCTAAAGGAACGAAAGAAAACATTAGCAGTTTCTCTAATGCAGTGTGAAAAGCTCCATTTGTATCAACGTTCCTTTAAAGGAGCAAAGTTGGGTACAGCTGTGCCGGTGGGAGGCTTTGCTCCTTGGCCCTTGGCTCTGGTTTGAGTGAGACAGACTCCCATAGCTTGGAACATTTAAATACTCAGTCCCCAGTTGGTCCTCTGTTTGGGAGGATTAGGAGGTGTGGCAC
This sequence comes from Onychomys torridus, assembly GCF_903995425.1. Taxonomy (NCBI): domain Eukaryota; kingdom Metazoa; phylum Chordata; class Mammalia; order Rodentia; family Cricetidae; genus Onychomys; species Onychomys torridus. The sequence continues at coordinate 12,793,751 of NC_050447.1, forward strand.
TGGAGGAAGTGCGTCACAGGAGAGGCTTTGGGAGTTTAAAGGCCCAAGAGAAAGCAAAGCCATTTCTGCTTTCATTCTCTGTTCCTTGCTTGTGCTTTGAGGTGTGAGCCCCTCCCCCTCTGCCTGTCACCATGTCTGCCTTGGATCTCTGCCATGATGAATCCTTATCCCTCTGGGACCGTAAGCCAAGTAAACCCTCCTTTCTTTAAGTTGTCTTGGACATGGTGTTTTATAGCAGCAGAAAGACAACGAATACACCCTCTGTCAGTCACACCCTGCAAAACTCCCAGTCTCTGTGAGTTGCCCTCTTTCTCCTCTGGGCCCTGGGGCTGTCCTGCATCTCTCCATCCTCAGTGGAGTTAACTAAGCTATTGAGCCTGGCCCAGCACCAGAGTAAAGCAGGTCTGTGCTCTGGCCAGATGTGCCTACTGCTCAGGCTGGCTCTGGTGCTTATACATATTTCTAGGATGCATGGATGCATAAGATACCAAATGGCCGGGTGGTGGTGGCACATGCCTGTAATCCCAGCACTTGGGAGGCAGAGGCAGGTGGATCTCTGTGAGTTCGAGACCAACCTGGTTTACAAAGCGAGATCCAGGTCAGGCTCCAAAGCTACAGAGAAATCCTGTCTCAACCCCCCCCCCCAAAAAAAAAGATACCAAGTGTACTAAACTTAAAATAGTTGTTTACAAAGTCACTTAAAAGATGTCAGCACCAGTCAGTGTTGGAGAGGATTCAGAGCAAAGGAAACACTCCTCCACTGTTGGTGGGAATGCAAACTTGTACAACCACTGTGGAAGTCAGTATGGCAGTTTCTCAGAAAATTGAGAATCGAACTACCTCAAGACCCAGCCTTACCACTCTTGGGCATACACCCAAGGAATGCTCAACCATGCCACAAAGATACATGCTCAACTATGTTCATAGCAGCATTATTTGTAATAGCCAGAACCTGGAAACAACCTAGATGCCCATCAACTGAAGAATGGATTAATGGATTAATGTGGTTCATATACACAATGGAGTACTACTCAGCAGTAAAAAAACAATGACAGCATGAAATTTGCAGGCAAATGGATGGAACTAGAAAAAATCATCCTTAGCAAGGTAACCCAAACCCAGAAGGACAAACATGGTATGTACTCACTCATAAGTGGATTCTAGATATAAAGCAAAGAACAATCATACTGCAAACCACAGAACCATGGAGACTATATATATGGCATGGGGACCCTAGGATGACTGTAGTTTATAATAAGATTTGGTTTTACTCAATTACTGAGCAATCCTCAATGAAACATTACACTATTAAGATAAGAATTTATACTGTATCAAGCTGATAATAGAAAAATAAATTAATTAATTAATCTAAAAAAATAAAAAGAAAAGAGACCTGTAGGGTCCTAGCCCCCATTATAGGTAACTGTTGCCTTGCTTGCTGACTTTGACCTTGATATCCTCCCTATGCTAATTCCCTATGAGATTCCACCCAACTGAATGCTTAAGGGAAGTTTCTTGTCTGTGTATCCTGCATATTGGGCGTTAACAGCAAGATTGTAAAACATTAGAAGCAAACTTCTGCCCTCCGGGATTCTCCCAGAGTGCTGTAAGCTTCTATTTAAGACCTCCTCCCTCCTTCAATAAACGGTATACGGCATTTAAAAAAAGAAAAGGAAAGAAAGAAATTGAAGACAGCAATGTTCTAAAACAGGAAGTGGTGATGGTGTCACGGGCCTATGAGGATGCTGGACTAAAGTCTATCAAATTGTGCAAACAGGAAAATTGTATACTATGAGAATTATCTGTCAATAAAGATCTTACATTAAAAAAAAAAAAAGATGTCAGCACAAACTAATACTGAAATGAATCTTGACTTAGTAAAGACAATTTCCAAAGATGCCAAAAGTCAGAAATAGAAACAGAAGTTTTTAACGAAACTTAAAATCTCGTCTTTTTAGTCAATTACAGGATGTTATGGGGAGAATAATATCCTTAAGAATCTCTTGTTTCGGGACCCTAAGAAAGACACAGGGATCACCCAGTGATAGAGAAATGGATGAGATCTACATGAACAACCTGGACGTGAGTGGGGGTAATGAAGGACAAAGGTCGAGGGAAAGAGAGCTTAGGGGAGCAGGAGATCCCAGCTGGATCAAGAACAGAGAGGGAGAACAAGGAACAAGAGACCATGATAAATGAAGAACACTTGGAAATAGGAAGAAGCAAAGTGCTAGAGAGGTCCCCAGAAATCCACAATGATATATCCACTGTAGACTACTGGCAATGGTTGAGAGAAAGCCCGAACTGACCTACTCTGGAGATAGGATGGCCAAACACCCTAACTGTCGTGCTAGAAATCTCATCCAATAACTGATGGAAGCGGATGCAGAGATCCTCAGCCAGACCCCAGGTGGAGCTCCTGGAGGGATTGTATGAGCGAGAATTGTTAAGACACAGGGACAAATAGCCAAACTAATGGAAACACATGAACTATGAATCAATAGCTGAGGAGCCCCCAACTGGATCAGGCCCTCTGGATAAGTGAGAGAGTTGATTAGTTTGAACTGTTTGGGAGGCCCCCAGGCAGTGGGACCGGGACCTGTCCTTAGTGCATGAGCTGGCTGTTTGGAACCTGGAGCTTATTCGGGGACACTTTGCTCAGCCTGGGAGTAGGGGACTGGACCTGCCTGGACTGAATCTATCATGTTGAGCTGAATCCCCAGGGGAGTCCTTGCCCTGGAGGAGAAGGTGGTGGTGGTGGTGGGGGGACGACAGGGGAACCCATGGCTGATATGTAAAATTAAATTAAATTATAAAATAAAAAAGTTGAAAAAAAAAAGCATCTCTTGTTTCTTTTGACATGAAGTAGGTTCTAATTTTACACTGGTGTCTTTATACTAGGAAATTTACAATTTTTAAATAGATGACTCTCAGTTTTTTTCTTTCAACCTTGGTCTAAAGACAGACCAGATTTTCCTAATAAATACAGAAAAATCCAACAGTTTCAATTATTAATATTTACATTTCATTTCAGAAAATGCCAGACAGCCATCTGTGCATTCAGGTCCCCAATAGATAGATACTCTATTATTTTTGAGATAACCTCTCATTCCCACCCACTAACTGATCAGCAAATAGTTAATGGATGACTGGGGAAAACAGACCAAAGTTTTAACAATATTTAATTGTATAATTTTCATTTATGTTGGGTCACGTGCATGTGAGTGCAGGTGCCCACAAAGGCCAGAGGAGGGTGTCAGATTCCACAGAGCTGGGGCTTGTAGGCAGTTGTGAGCTGCCTGATGTGGGTGTATGCACTGAGCTCCAGCCCTCTGCAAGAGCAGTGGGCTGTCTCAACTGTTGACCCACACTCCAGATACAATTAACATTTTCTGGAAAGGCTCTGAACAAGAGTCCCTGGAAAGAAACTGAGTCTACAAAGGCTGATTGACTTGAACCCAGTGATGTGGAGAGGTTGGCATGTTGCAGGTCTAGTGCTTAATTATTGTTGTGGGTATCCACCAAAGAAGGACACTCAGACATGGGTTCAAGGCAACAGTAATTTTTTTTTTGAGCTGAGGATCGAACCCAGGGCCTTGCACTTGCTAGGCAAGTGCTCTACCACTGAGCTAAACCCCCAACCTGACAGTAAATCTTTATTAGCCAGCCTGCGACTATGCTGTGTGTTTGGGACCCAAGCAAAGTCCTGAGCCTTTCTCAGGGTGAGCTTTTAAACCCAAAAACCACATCCTGGGTTGACACATCAGTTAGCAAGAACAGTTAGCCAGAAGCAGAAATCCAGAAGCCAAAATGCAAGGTTAGTGCAGCTAGGGACTTTCCCAGAGCTATGGACTTCTTGAATTAGGTCTTTGTTTTAGTTTTAGGTAGTGCTACCTACCTGCTGGATTCCAGGTCCTAAATAGTACTTCCACCCAGCAGGTGGTGCTGTCTACTTGCTGGGTTCCGTGGCCTAAACAGTACTTCCATCATGGTGTCAGTGTGCTGGGGCCTGGAGGCCTTCAAGGGTCTGGGGGCCTGTTACATAATTATAATTTATTTGGGACTATCTTTAGCCCCCTAAATAGCCATTTCTGGCTCACCTCTGTGTCAGACCTAGCAACCTGTGATTAACAGATAAAACCCTTTGGGTATATATTAACTTAGCAGACCACTAGCTTTCACCAGTTCAAAAAGCTAAGGATGTGATCAGGCTGCATTCAAAGAGTCTACTCTGGTTTGCTGCTACTCTCCTCCCTGACGTTTCCATCAGTGTGTTTTGAAAGTGTCTCGATTTTATGATTTCTTCGTTCTGTTACCATAATAACTTCATGAAGCTGCTTTTATGTCGGAACACAGAATTTGGGGTAACCTAAATCTGTGTTCACAGGCCAGCTCAAGAATAAATATCACTTATTCCCTTTGAGGCTAGAGTTGCGTTTTTGCATTGATAAGCCTGAAGACTCCTTTTACTTATAGGTATTTTATGTTAAAACATCACTGACTTAGCTGAAGGCCTGGGTGGATATGGCTGCAGGTACCACCTCATCCCATCCCCCATCTCTGGCACCATCTGAGAATTTCAAACAGGCATAAGCCTGAGTTAAAAATATCTTTGCAACTCCACTTTACTATACTGACTAGTCCTAAAATAACTTTCAGCATCAACGCTACAAATCCCGGTTAGACTTAAGTTGGGGTCTCTCAAATTCTAGGGGAATGTTTTAGCTTCTTAGCATAGCATGGTGTGTCTCCTCTGCCTATATTCTTTCACAAAGACCAAAAGGTGGACTGGGGAGATGGCTCATGGGTTAAGAGCATGCACTGCTCTTCCAGAGGTCCCAAGTTTGATTCTCACTACCCACTGTAACTCCATCTCCAGGGAATCTAACACTGCTGGCCTCTGTGGGCACCTGTACTCACGTACATAAACACACAGATACATGTGATTAAAAATAGCAAAAGCTAAATTTAAAAAAGAAAACAAAACCTGTACTGAGAGGTTTTGTGTGTCAACTTGACACAGACTAGAGCCATGAGAGGAAGGAGCCTCAGGTGAGGAAATGCCTCCTTGAGATCCAGCTGTAAGGCATTTTCTCATTTAGTGATTAATGGGGGAGGGCCCAGCCCATGGTGGGTGGTGCCATCTCTGGGCTGCTGGTCTTGGGTTCTGTAAGGTGGGCTGAGCAAGCCAGGGAAAGCAAGCCAGTAAGCAGCACCCCTCCATGGCCTCTGCATCAGCTCCTACCTCCAGGTTCCTGCCCTGCTTGAGTTCCTGTCCTGACTTCCTTCCGTGATGAACAGCAATGCTGAATTGTAAGCCAAATAAACCCTTTCCTCCCCAACACATTTACTGGTCATGGTATTTCGTTGCAGCAATAGGAACCTAAATTTTTTTTAAAGCCAATTTTTTTTCTATACCAACCATATAGTACTAGGATGTCTCATACTCACGCAAACTGACATCTCTAGTTCCCAGAAGAAAATTATTTTCAGAGAAACTGGGACAGAAGAAGATGAGCTTAACTCTATTTTTAGGTCTTCCCGTTGCTCCATTTTGAATTTAACTTAAACTAAAGGGGTACAGAATAATATAAACACTCCTTTTAGAGATGTTTGTCCTTTATTTTATTTTATTTTTGAGCTGAGGATCGAACCCAGGGCTAAACCACTGAGCTAAATCCCCAACCCTGTTTGTCCTTTAAAAACAGGCATCTCCTCCTTGTCAGAGCATATGTGTAGCTCGTGCAGCCCCCCAAGTGAGGACATAGCATCACAGTTTCAAACATACAAAACAGTCAGCACCAGACAGAGACCAGGTTTTCCAACAAACAAATTTCAGTTCACTGAAGAAATGTAAGTATTTGAACAAAGATCTAGGATAGAGAAGTGGGAACTCACTCCTTGGTTTACAATAAGAAAACAGGGTTACATACACGTTGGGTGTCCACAGAGTCTGGAAGGTGTCAGATCCCCGGAGTCAGAGTTACAGGTAGTTGGGAGCTGCCAGACATGGGTACCAGGGAACTAAACTTAGCTCCTCCGGAATAGCAAGAAGCACTTTTAGCCCCAAACCGTCTCTCTAACACCTCATAAGAATATTCTGTCTACAAACATGAATGCTGGGTTTAATAATTCAATGAACAATAAAAAGAAAAGAAAAAGAAAACTGAAGATGAACAAAGAGGTTTGATAGCACACACACACACACACACACACACACACACACACACACACACACACACACACACACACACACACACACACACACACACACACGCGCACACACACACACACACACACACACACACACACACACACACACACACACACACACACACACACACACACACACACACACACACACACACACACACACACGCAAATAATAATAATAATTCAATCAACAGAAAACATTGCCCTTTTGTGAACAGTATTGGTTCTGTTTTGATTATTTTTGCAGTGTACATTTATTCCAAACTGTTACTTTGGGCAGGAGATAGCCATGAGCAGACTTTGAGGTCAATGGGGATGGACCCCTCCTTCATTGTCACTTTTGGAACCCCACACCCCTAGTTCCCAAGCAACACACATAAAAAGGGAAGTCCTACAATTGCCCTGTCAAAAGATCCAAGATACCAGCTGAAAGGAAGGATGTTGTGGAATAATCTTTTTGTACACTGTGAAGATTTGTCAGATTGGTTTAATAAAGAGATGAACAGCCAATGGCTAGGCAGTATTTTCAGGGCAGAGAGGGTGCTGGAAAGAAAAAGGGCAGAGATGCGGAGTCGCCAGCCAGATGGAGAGGAAGCAGCATGGGCAGTACAGAGTAAAGGTAATGAAACCATGAGACAAAAGTAAATTAATAGAAATGGCTTAAGTTGTAAGAGCTAGTTTAGATAGTAACTAGCCTAAGCTATCAGCCAAGCTTTTATAATTAATAATAAGTCTCGGTGTCTTACTGGGGAGCCTGCAGTCCCAATGAAAAGGTTTGACTACACAAGAAGGTTAGAGGTATCTGAGCCAGGGCTCGTTAAGGGAGAGCTCCCTCCCTGGATCATAAGACTAAAACGGGAGTTCTATCTCTTGTCTGATGGGGATGCAGCACACTAATCCGTCCCAATGACTGTAACACTCATTACGTACTGTGTCCCCTCCCTCAGTACAGTGGTTTACAGATCTTTACTGTCAAACTTGCTTTTTTTCTGGCTGAAAGTGCGATGCCCAGATAGTGGGGACCCCAAAAGACCATCACGGAGACTGAATCCCGCATGTCAAAGCAAAGAGCCTTTATTTCAAGCTCTAGAGCTTGTTCTCTCTATCTGTCTGACACAGTGGTGAGAGCAGAGAGCCCTGAACTCAGGTGGGGCAGAGTTTTTATCATAGCAGAGGCTGGGGTGAGGGGATTTCCAGGGTCCAGGACCCTGACTGGCTGACAATTGTCTAGGGGTATCTGTAAAACAAAAATAGGTGTGTGCTAGACTCAAGGACATGTGGCCACCTTGTCTAAAGGTTGGAATGTTTGGGATGTCAGGTACTTCCTCATCCCTGGGTAGATCCCTGGGTGGTATCAGCTTAAGGCTTTTCCTGCATCTGGGTGTTGCCTGCCAGTCAGCCTGTCACAGAAGCTGTGTCTAGGCCCCTAAGCCTGTCATGGCTGCTGTGTGGTCAAGCTATTTTGGGGCCCCTTCACAGAAAGCAAAAAAAATAAGAGAAGCCACCTAACTTTTCCTTTTCCATTTTTATCTCATCTTCAGATACTGAGCAAAGTCCCAAGCATGCCCATCCTGACACCAGGATTTTTTTTAAGACAGGGTTTCTCTGTGTAACGGCCCTGGCTGTCCTAGAACTTGCTCTGTAGACCAGGCTGGCCTCAAACTCACAGAGTCGCACTTACCACTGCCTCCCAAGTGCTGGGATTAAAGGCGTGCGCCACCACCGCCCTGCGACACTGGGACTTTTTGGTTGCTCTCCAAAGACAGTTCCACACTACCCCATGCCTTCTCCTCCATGAAACTGTGAACAGACCTCCATTCCTGAGCCTATCTAGTTTTCCCTTCTGAGTCCTACTTCCAAATTCCTGTGTCATGGAGAGTAAGAAACTATAAAAGGGAACACTGATTCTCCAGCAAGGCATTGAGATACTAAAATATATAAATTGGGAGGCAGAGGCAATCAGATCTCTGTGAGTTCAAGGCCAGCCACACTACACAATGAGATCTTATCTTTAAAAAAATGAACAAAATAAATGTATGTATGTTATAAATGCCTTGGCAAAAGTATTATTAACCCCACCGAGTGAAAATAAGACCACCACCACAATTTTGACCCAAATTTGAAGCAAGCCTGATTTTATTGGGACACACCTGAAAGGGGAAAATCAGTAGCCATCTTGAGAGACACTCCCTTTAGCCCCCCCACAGAGGTATTTTTAGAAGTTTTTTTAGACCAGTAGTTTTAGAACTGACTAGAAGTTGAACTCATGGAAAGATAAGGCTGGAACAGTAAATCTATATATCCTGGACTTGGTAAAACACGATATGGGGAGTAATGGACTCAACTGACCAGAAATTGAACTTACGGGAAAATAGGACTGGAACAATAAATCTGAATGTGTCTGTCCTGGGTTCAGCAAAAACAGGACATAGGGAGTAAAATTTACGTCTCTGTAGATACCCTGAATCCTGTCAGCCATCAGTAACCTCATGCTTATAGTTCAGCCAGTAACTTCAAAGAACTACCTCATCACCACCCCACCCCACCACCCCACCCCACCACCCCACCCCCACCACCCCACCCCGTCCAATCCTAAAATATGTAACTCTCTGCATGTAAACATTTCCTATATAAACCTCTTAAGGTGAGTGCTGGGGGCCCGTCCTCCTCCACCCGCTGGGGCATGTGTTTGGAATACCGACCAAGCCCTGGGCTTGCTTTGTTATTTAAAAAACCCTCTGTGTGCTTGCATGTCCGCTGTGGTGGTCTTGCTTGGGGGTCTTTCAACCTGGGCATAACACACCCAAGAGCTAGTGAGCGACTACCTAAGTCAGGTCAAATAGAGCAGCCCCAAACCCATTTCTTGGGGTCCCTTTAAGGAGTAAAATCATGAGTCTTGCAAAGCAGGTTTGCACAAGAGAGGCAATGGGGCCAAAGGAAATACAGAAAAGTCTCAAAACAAACAAACAAACAACCGTGTGGTTGTAATTAGGAAGGGTCAGAGAGAGTAAAGGTATTCTCAAAAAAGTATTTGAATTTTCCTCAGGCTTTATCTAAGTAGCACACAGTAGTTAATAGTACCAGACTGGTGTAACTGACCTTATGGGGGTTGAATAACCATACCTGGAGACCTATACTGATGTGGACAGAGGGATTAAAAGTCTATATTTTGTCTCTTACCCTCCAAAGTCAATAGTACCAGAGGACTGTGAGGCATCTCTAAAAATGTTCTGTAATTACAGAGAGTCACCTGTCCTCTTGTTCAGGACGAATGAAAGAGAAATAAAAAGGGAAGGAAGGACATGGCTGCTCCTAGGTGTGGCAGAGGAGAAGGTTTATTGTAGATATGCGGGAGAGCATAGGCCAGAGGCAGGAACATCTGAGTGGGAGAGTCCAGAGTGGACATGACCAGACTGAGCTGGGCCATGTGGGGAGAGGGGGACAGGAAGGGAGAGGAGAGAGAGGGAACTGGATGCAGGAAGCCAAAGTAACGAAAAGGGTGGGTGACCAAAGTGCCTGGATTACAGAGGGAAGAGCCTGGGGGAAGGGCAGCCTAGACCCTGGGCTGGAGAGTTCAGGGTAGAGGGTGGGTATGCCAGCCACACCCTGTGACAGGTAGGGACTGAGGGATGCTAGGAGAACCTGGAGGCCAGGTCTGCTTTGATGTATTAAATAGGCACCTCCGCCATTTGTCCTGGTTTGCAGGGAGGCCATGGAGACCCACCCAGTGACTGTGACCAGTGTCGGGCCTACAGAGAAGAGGAACACAGAGGACCATGTTCTCGGTGCTTCCACAGAAGCCACAGTCAAGCAAGGCTCCCTCACTAGAGTCAAAGTTCAGGAAAGGACCCAGCCTAGTTGGACTTACTATCTGTCCAAACTTAGTTATCTTCTACCTTGTTGTAAAAACATGATAAAAGCAACTTAAGGGGGAAAGGGTTTGATGCAGTTTGAGAACATAGTCCATCCTGGCAGGGGAGTCATGGCGGCAGAATTGTGCTACAGCTGATCACATTCCATCCACAGTGAGGAAGGGGAGAGAGAGAGAGAGAGAGAGAGAGAGAGAGAGAGAGAGAGAGAGAGAGAGAGAGGAAACCTCTGCAAAGCAAAGTGGGGACTCATGGAGCTGAAGCCCAGTCTCTGCTTAAGTTCTGGGTTTGTTTGTTTAAGTCTTTGAAGGGTCTTCAGAGTTGGTCAGTTTGGAGAAAGACAGGATGGCTGTTTGGCCAATAACTGTTGTATAAACATGTCCTAATAAAGCCTTGAGCTGGTTGGGCCAGTCCATCAGCAAGCATGGACCCCACTAGCATGAGCAAAAACCTACAAGGCCTTTGTTTTAAACTTTTGTCTCAGATCAGGGGGATGAAGAAGCAGCCAGCCATCTTGGGAGTTCACCATCTTTATTACCTAGTCATGACACCTCTCCCTATTGATATGAATTCACAACACGCCCCCACAGTTGGGCATGTCCAATGGACCTAGACACTTCGCCTAGCTATTTCCAGTTCAAAATAACCATTTCCAGGTCAAAACATCTCTTGTGACCAGGATCCTGCTGTGGATATCGCTCTGTATAAATAAAATGCTGTTTGTGTTAGTTTTTTAAGCGGCACTAGGAACATGTCCCGAACACGACAAGACCACAGAAGAGTTTTATTAAAGAGGATAGAGGTGACATGCCTGTGTGAAACACATGTGGGTGAGGAGATAAGGGGGCTCATGCAAGATGGCACCGGCTTTTTAAAGGTTGGGCCGCGCAGGTGTACAGGAACTCCTGTGGGTACTCCACACATGCGTGTAGATTACATGGCTGAGCGTGCTTTACATGGCCAAACTGATAGAGAATTACATGTCCACACGGTTGGGCTTTCCTGGTGGACTGCCTAGTTATTTCCGGTTCAAAATAGCCATTTCCAGGTCAGAACATCTCACATGACTAGGACTCTGTGGCCTTACATGGTTGCGTAAAGTGCGCGGCCATGTAATCTACATGCATGCGTGGAGTAGCCACATGCGGTCCTGTACGCATGCACGGCTCACTCTTTAAAAAGCCAGCGCCATGTTGCACAGGTCTCTCTCTCCTTTTCCTCTCTCTCTCCTCTCCTCCTCTTCTCTCCTCTCCTCACTCACGTGTGTGCTTCACACAGGCCTGTCACCTCTATCCTCTATCCTCTATTAATAAACAGCTCTTCTGTGGATTTGTCGTGTTTGGGACATGTTCCTCGCGGGGTAAGAGTGCAAATAACTAACACCCCGGCCTCACTTTCTCTCTTGATTATGTGTGTTTTCCACAGGCCTGTTCACGTCTGTCTCTTTCTTTCCTATTTTAATAAAAACTCTTGTTAGTGGATCTTGTCGTGTTTGAGACATTTCCTTGAAGGGTAAGAGTGCCGCCAAATAACTAACACCTATCCCTCTGCCTATCAGAGAATCTAACTCACCATCTCTCGGTGCCGTAGCAACCAGACTCCTTCTTTTTGCCTGTTATGTTTGATGCTATCCTGGGTCTCCGGGTTGCCCTGCCTCTTGTTCCTGGCCATCCAGGCAGTGTCAGGCGTGGGCTCCTTGTAGTGTGGGCCACAAGTTGGACCAGTCATTGGCTGGCCACTCCCACAAGTTCTGTGCCACCTTTACCCCAGCACATCTTGTAGGAAGGACGGATTGTAGGTTGAAGGTTCTGTGGCTGGGTCGATGTCCCTGTCCCACTGCTGGGAGCCTTGCCTGGTTGTAGAAGATGGCCAGTTTGGACTCCATTATCCCCCATTACTAGGAAAATTTCACTAGTGTCAGTCTCCTAGATTTCAGGAGTTTCCACTGCACTAAGTTCCTACATTGCTCCCCAAATACCCCCAACTCCAGTTATCTTTCCCAGTATTCTCTCCCTCATCTCTCTTACCCACTGCCTGATCCTTCTGTTCCCATCCCCACTCACCCCCAGTTCACCCACAAAATTTATTCTATTTCCCCTTATCAAGGAGATCCATGCATTATTCCCCTCCTTGAGCCCTCCTTGTTACTTAGCTTTTCTGGGTCTGTGGATTGTAGCATGACTATCTTTTACTTAACAGCTAATATCCACTTATAAGTGCATACATACCATATTTGTCTTTCTGAGTCTGGGTTACCTCACTCAGGATGATCTTGTCTAGTTCCATCCATTTGCCTGCAAATTTCATAATGTCATTGTTTTTTTGTTTTGTTTTGTTTTTTGTTGTTTTGGTTTTTTTTGTATGTGGAGCTGAGGATAGAACCCAGGGCCTTGCACTTGCTAGGCAAGCACTCTACCACTGAACTAAATCCCCAACCCCAATGTCATTGTTTTTAACAGGTGAGTGATACTCCATTGTGAAAATGTACCACATTTTCTTTATCCATTCTTCAGCTGAGGAACATCTAAGTTGTTTTCGGTTTCTAGCTATTATGAATAAAGCTGCAATGAACATGGTTGAGCAAGTGTTCTTGTGGTAGGATGAAGTGTCCTTTGGGTATATGCCCAGGATTATTATAGCTAGATCTTGAGGTAGATCGATTCCTTATTTTCTGAGGAACTGCTATATTGATTTCTAAAGTGGCTGTACAAGTTTGCACTCCCATCAGCAGTGGATGGTTGAGTGTTCTCCTTGCTCCACATCCTCACCAGCATGAGCTGTCACTTGTGTTTTTGACAGCCTTTAAAGCATGTTGAAAGACAAGGAAATGTTACAAAACCTGGCATATCAGTGGGAGGTGTACTGGCCTCAATACCAGGATATCCATTCTCCTGAACAGGAAGTAGCTATGCAGAAACTAGAACATTCAGATAAGCTGATGCCTTAAAGAGAAGAGAGTCGAGGGGAGATGGGTCAAATAAAGCTTTCTAGAGGGAACATGGAGAAGGCCTCTAATTTTATCAGTGTTGTAACAAGTTTTTCAGAATGAAGATATTCTAGAGACACTTAGGTCTCTCAGTTTTACTGTCAGGCTGTTGAACCAATGGACTTCAAAGAAATGAGAATTTCCCCAAACCCTAACCATGGGGATAGAAAATCTGACAGCCAGTAGGGAACCTCCATGAAGGATTTCACACAGTTCCAACAACCTCTCAGTCTCCTAGACGGGATGAGACTGAATGAAGCCCGTGGGTCAGTGGTGGATAGATGTGCATATCCTTGAGCCTCTATTTAAACTATAACATGATTCCAGGACCCAAAGACAGACTTGAGGGGTTTTCTGGATCTCTTTGTTCCTCTTCCAAATGTGACTGCATAGAATGACTCTCCTTTTTCTGCTTTTCACTATCAATTTGGCTATTTTAGTTGGCTTGTTAAGGACAGGTGGCCAAACTTGGCTTGTGTTACAGGGTATGACCTTCAAATTTGTTAACAGTGCCTGATAGGGTAATCATTATACAGTAAGTTCTCAGTAACTACGAGAATGCCTGGATTTAAAAAATGTGTTGCTTAAAACTTGAAACAAAGACCAATTCTAGCCAGGTAGACCATGCATTAGGATCCAAGCAGATTCCCAAAAACACACAGAAGAGGACCAGGGAGATGGCTCAGTTAGGAAGGTGTCTAGTAACGCTCTCTCAAATCATGACATAGAGACTTATTATTAATTATGAATGCTTGGCCTTATGTTTGTCCCACTAGCTCTTAAAACTTGATTAATTTGTTTCTCTTCATCTACATTTTGTCTCCGGCTTTTTACCTTTCTTTCTTCTGTGCTACTCCATGTCTGCTGGCTGGTGGCAGCCTGGCTGGCTGGCCCTGGGCATTGCCCTCTCTTTCTCCCTCATTCTATCTTTGTCTTGTTCTCTCCCTAGCCTAGATTCCTCCTCCTACTTATTCTCTCTGCCCGCCAGCCCTGCCTAGCCCTCTACTGCCTAGCTATTGGCCATTCAGCTTTTTTGGGGGGGAGGGGTGGTATCGAGACAGGGTTTCTCTGCAACTTTGGAGCCTGTCCTGGAACTCGCTTTGTAGACCAGGCTGGCCTCAAACTCAGGAGATCCACCTGCCTCCCGAGTGCTGGGATTACAGGCATGCGCCACCACGGCCTGGCAGACATTCAGCTTTTTATTAGACTTTTTTTTTTTTTTTAATCAGGTGCCTTAGGCAGGCAAGGTAAAACAGAAACACCTCTTTACATCATTGAACAAATGCAACATAAACAAATGTAACACATCTTTACATTGTTGAACAAATGGAGCATAAACAAATGTAGCACATCTTCATATAGTTAAACAAATGCAGCATAAACAAATGTAACACATCTTTGCCTAGTTAAAGTAATATTCCGCAACAGTGTTTTGCCATGCAAGCATGAGGAGCAGAGTTTACTGTCCAGCATTTATATAAAACAGCCAGGGGAATGGAGAAATGTTTCAGTAGTTAAGAGCACAGGTTGCTATTCCAGATGACCCAAGGTTCAATTCCCAGCACCCACATGACAGCCCACAACCATCAGTAACTCCAGTTCCAGGGGATCCAATATCCTCTTCTGGCCTCCAAGGCACCAAGCATAATTATGGTGCACAGACATACATGCAGGCAAAAGACCCAAACACATACAATAAATATATTGATTAAAAAAATCAAGCTAGGTATGGTAGCATGCACTTGTAATGTCAGCACTTGGAAGGTGGAGACAGAAGGATTCCTGGGGCTTGCTGACCAGCTAACCTAGCCTAATAATTGAGTACCAAATCTCTTTGAGACTATCTAAAAATAAAACAATATAGACAAGTCCTGAAGGACAACACCGGTTGTGGGATATTTGTACATTGTGTGAAAATGTATTGCTGTGATTGGTTAATAAAAGCCAATAGCTAGGCAGGTGATATAGTCAGGACTTCCAAGCAGAAAGAGAGAGAGAGAGAGAGAGAGGAAATAGGAGATGAATCTAGGCACACGAGACGCTAATGAGACATGGATGGAGTCAGACATACAGAATGAAAGAAAGGTAAAAAGCCACAAGACAAAACATAGATTAATATAAATGGATTAATTTAAGTTATAAGAGCTAGTGAGACAAACCTAGGCTACGGCCGAGTTTCATAGTTAATAAGGAGTCTCTGTGTCCTTATTTGGGAGCTGGCTGGTGGGACAGAGAAAGATTTGTTACAAACACCCAAGGTTGACTCCTTGCCTACACACCCATATGCTCCTGCCCCCCACAGAACACACAAAAGAAATAAAAGGCAAAAGAAGTGACTTTAAAAAGGAAGATTTTGTATATATACCTTTATATAACAAAAATATGCCTAACAGAACATTCTGATATCTAAGAAAGGGATGGAAGAGCTGTGAGGGAAATAAGATGCCAAGCCAAGGTGCAGAGAATTCAGCATTTGAGTTTGGAAACGAAGACCGGGAACACAATCATCCTTTGTGTCTCAGGTCTAATTAGCATGTTTGAGGCCTGGGATTTAAAAAGTTCTATTCAGAAGGAGAATTTACACTCCATTATAGCAAATGTTCAGTTGGAGTCCACAACTTCCATCCAGCTGTGAGTTAGTTGAGTTTAGGAAACAGCTGTGCAGGCAAGGAGCGTGACAAATAACAGATGGTTTATTAATCAGTGTGTTGTATCATATAGCACAGACTGAGAACCAAACTGTGACTCAGAGTCCTAAGGTCTAGAGCAGTATTAGTGAATCAAACTTCATGTTGGATGTCCCATAAAAGTAGTTATTCATCAGCTATCCCTGAAACCCTAAAACAACCTCAAAACAAAATAAGCTCCATTCTGCAAATGGCAGGAACTTGGAAGCTGATTGGGGTGGGGCGGGGGCAGTGAAAGAGACAATGAAAAGAGCCGTTTCCAGCCGTCTATCCCAGACACTCGAGGAACCTGCTTGGACCCCCAGTGCTCTGCCTCCCTGGCTAGAGTCTTTGTTTTAAGCAGCACACACTGGTCTTTATCCAGGCAGTCATGTATTTACTAAGTACTTGGCTGTGTAATGATTACCCTATCACACACTGTTACCAAATATGAGGGTCACGGTAATGGTAAGGACTTATCAACGTTCTAAGCATATTAAATCAATTTTGTGTCTCACGGATCTTAAGAGGGAGAAAGCTGATAGCTCCCATTTACACAGAGAAGTTTGATAATTTATCAAGGTCATCCATGCTTAATTGGGAAAGCCAGTAATAGAAGCAAATGGTCTTCACTACAACCCACACTCTCAACCATGTGATATATGCTGCTTCTTAAGAAAGGATGCCATCGTCCCTGCCATGGTCCCTCTGATAAGTATGCCTTGTTTTCTACCTACCTCTTCCTTCAAGAGTTTCTGAAGGAGCTGCACTCCCCATTGCTAATCGCAGCAGGGTAGCCTGGGACTAGATGGGAGCCCCCCAGCATGCCAGCTGTCCCCTGACCCTCGAATTGTCTCAGGCTGGAATTCTGACCCAATGAGATCCAGCAAGTTATGAAAGAGCTGCTTCTTAGGCTTCCAAGACGAACCCCTGTTTTCTTTTCTTGGGGTTTTGGCCTATGAGGAGCAGCCACTTCAGCCCTTTGCTACTGTGCAGTAGGATTATCCAGGGGGACAAATAGCAGGGAAGACAGACTAGAGAAGGACATAGGTTCTGTACCAGACCTACAGTGCTCAGTTTTCAAGAATACAGGGCCCCAGATGTTGCCCAAGCCTTTCCTTCTTTTGTCTTTATTTATTTTTATTTATTATTGCCATTATTAATTTATTCATTTTTATTTATTTATGTATTTATTTATCTGGTTCTTTGAGATGGGTAACATTGTGTAGCCATGGCTGGTCTGCAACTTACTTTGTAGGCCAAGCTGGTCTTGATCCCAAAGAGAGCCACCTACCCCTGTGTCCCCATTGCTGGGAACCAAGAATGTGTGGCCACTGCCATCCCTATCCTGCTAAATGTAGCCACTTTTTTTTTTTTAATCCATGAGCTGGAGAGATGACTCATCAGTTAAGAACATGAACTGCTCTTTCAGATGACCCAGGTTTTATTCCCAGCACCCACGTGGCAGTTCATGACCATCTGTAACTCCAGCTTCAGAGGATCCAATGCCATAGTATGATTTTAGAAGTACCAGGCACATAATGTGGTATACATACATACATGCAGGTAAATCACCTGTACTCATAAAATGAAATTTTAAAAATATATCTATTCATTTAACAGTTTTAAATCATTGACTTTCTCAATTTTTACCCAGAGCCAAGTCTATCTGTGAATAAACCCACAGCATCAAGTTCCTAATAGGGAAATGCAGGTGCTCTAAAAGTGTCCAATACCTCCACACAATTTGGGTCTGTTAACTAATATACAGTGGACATTTTGTTTTTGTTTCTGAGCTTGCTTTGTTTTTGCAGTATCAGCAATTGAACCCAGGGTCTTATTTATATCGGGCAAGTGCTCTACCACTGAGCTGACATGCCCAGCTCTGTTTCCTTTTATTTTGAGACAGGATCTTCCCCAGTATGCTCAGACTGGCCTGAATCTTGTTAGCCTCTCCAGCAGCTAGGATTATAGGGGTGTACCACCACACCTGGCCAATATGTAACTTTTAGTTTTGTATTGTGTGCCAGGGACAGGGCTCTAAAATTTTAACTACTCTTGGGTGTTGTTACAAAGGACAGCAAAAGCATAGATAATCCTTTAAAACTGTTCATTTTCATCATCATCATTGTCTGCTGTTAATGTTAGAATTCCCCAAAATGCTGTCTCAGCAGGGCGATGGTCAGGGACCAGAGTCTATTGAACAAAGGGCGAAGTCAGTTCAGGCATCAAAAAATAGTTGTCAATGATAAGATGACGCAGTAGCAGGTAAGAGCACACGCTGTTCTTGCAGAGGATCCAAGTCTGGCTCCCAGCACTCAAATTGGCTACTTCACAATCGCCTGTAACTCCAGTTCCAGGGAATCTGTGGTGCTTTGAATTGGAGGTCCTAGATATTCTCAGGCATTTGAACACTTGGTCCCCAGGTGATGGTTCTGGGGATCTTAGGAGGTGTGGCCTTCTTGGGGGAAGGTCTGTCACTGGAGGGTGGCTTTTGAGTCTGTTTGCTCTGCTAGGTGTGAGCTCTCCGTTTGCAGCTCTAGCCTCCTTGCTTGCTGCCATGCCTGCTGCTTCCTCAGGATAGCCATGGTCTCCATCCCTCTGGAAACTTAAGCCCAAATAAATCCTTCTTCTATAAGTTGCCTTGGTCATGGTGTTTTATCACAGCAAAAGAGAGGTGACCACTACAAGATCCAAAGCCTTAGTCTGAATGAACTCTGAGGGTGCTTGCACACATGTGCACATATCTGTACACACACACACACACACACACACACACACACCACTTTAAAATAAGTCTTTTTAAAGATGTAAAACATAGTGATTTGAAATATGTACATCATGAAATGATTACCAGTCAAATGATTTACACAACCCCTATCGCACAGTTATTTTATGTGGTGATAGCATTTGGCTTTTAGATTCTGCCTTCTGAGATAGGGTCTTGCTATGTGGCCACAACTGATCTCAAACTTGCAGCAATCTTCCTGCTGCAGCACCCCAAGTGCTGGGATTATAAGTACATGCCTGCTGTCATGCTCAGCCACTTCTTAAACTGAGTGTACATTAAAAGCAGGGAACAAGTCATGGGTGACTTCATTACTTTTTTTTTTTTTTTGGTTTTTCCAAGACAGGTTTTTCCACATCATCAATCAGCCTTTGCAAACTCAGCTTCTTTCCAGGGATTCTTGTTCACACACATGATAGCTGCTCTAATTATATCCCAAGAACAGCATATAAGAGTCCCTCTCCTCACATCTTATCCAGTGTGCGCGTGCGTGCGTGCGTGCGTGCGTGCGTGCGTGTGTGTGTGTGTGTGTGTGTGTGTGATAATAGCCTTCTAATTGGGTGAGATGACATCTCACTATGGTTTTGATTTGCCTTTCTCAGATGATGATTAGTGATATTGAACACCTTTTCATATATCTGTTGGTCATTTTTCTTCTCTTGAATGTCTATTTAGCTCACTGTCCCCTTTCTCTCCTGTGTATATGGCATGTGCATGTGTGTGGGAACATCTGCATGCACACATGTTTGGAGACCTGAAGTTGAAGATAGGAGTCTTCTTTGATCACTCTTGACCTTCCTCATTGAGAAAGGGACTCTCAGCTGATCCCAAAGCTTGGTGGTATGGTTAGTCCACAAGGTAGCTGCCTTCTCAAATCAGGTTATTATTATTATCATCATCATTATTATTATTATTATTATTATTATTATTATTATTATTTTGTTTTTTGTTTTTTCAAGACAGGGTTTCTCTGTGTAGCTTTGCGCCTTTCCTGGAACTCACTCTGTAGCCCAAGCTGGCCTGGAACTCAGAGATCTGCCTGGCTCTGCCTCCCAAGTGATAGGAAATCACATGTCCACACGGTTGGGCTTTCCCGGTGGACTGCCTAGTTATTTCCGGTTCAAAATAGCCATTTCCAGGTCAGAACATCTCGCATGGCTTTACATGGTTACGTAAAGCACGCGGCCAGGTAATCTACGCGCATGCGTGGAGTAGCCACATGCAGTCCTGTACACATGCGTGGTCCACTCTTTAAAAAGCCGGCACCATTTTGCACAGGTCTCTTCTCTCCCTCTCTCTCTCTCTCTCTCTCTCTCTCTCTCTCTCTCCTCTCTCCTCTCTTCTCTCCTCTCCTCACTCATGTGTGTGCTTCACACAGGCCTGTCACATTCACATTTCTATCCTCTTTAATACAAACTCTTCTGTGGTCTTGTCGTGTTCGTGACGTGTTCCTCGCAGGGTAAGAGCGCCATAAATAACTAACACCGAGTGCTGGGATTACAGGTATGCGCCACCACCGCCCGGATTATTATAATTAATACTATTATTATTATTATTATTTTGTCCCTCAGTTTCTTGGATATCTGGATATTAAGCCCCTATCAGACTTGAATTCTGTATATTGTTTTGATGGGGGGCTAGGGAGAGATTTATTTATTTTGTGTATGTGTGCTCATGTATGTGGAGGGGCACGTGTGCCTCAGTCATGTGCGGAGGTCAGAGGGAAATTTTAGGAAGTCAGTTCTCTTCTTCAGTTTACATGGCTAGTCTGTTTCCTGCTTCAAGAAGACCCTTGTCCCCTCGAAGACCACACTGTCAATACTGCTGTCCTTTATTATTCTCCAAAGCTCACAGGCCACTTAATCTAGCTAATTCTTACTCAGGCTTCTTTGCTCTCCCAGAATGCCATCCCGTTCTTGCCAGTAGTTATTACAGTTTGGGTGTGGGATGAATTCAATGGCATCTGCTTTTGTTACGAAACGGCTCCATGCAGGGACAGTCTGTCTGAGTTACTGATTTCTTAGTACTCAGCACAGTGCCTAGCACAGGATGGGGCTCCAAAAAGACCTTGTTGCACTAAGGAATGAAGTACCAGGTCTTCCAAACTCCTAACCAACTGTGTGGGTAGACTGCATTTGCTGCGTGTTTGGAACACTCGTCTTGCTTTGGGGAAGGACATTCATGATCGTTTCAGTCAGGTTTTATTTTCAATATTTAGGCTCTTGTTCATACTGGTCCCCAGCTGGGAGAGCAAAATAAAAGCAAAGTTCACAGACTTGCCACCCCCTATTACAAGTACCATGAAGAAACTTTTCAAAGCTTAGTGCATTGCAATCAACAGTTCAGATTTCCAAATTCAGAGAGTTACACAAGACTGGTCCTAGAGTCCCAGCAAATTGGAGGGGCAGGGGTGCATAGGCAAGGGGGGCAGACAGGACTATAATGCCTGGTTTGAAGCATAGTTCCTACTCCATGCTCCTGGCTGGCTGAACAAGTTGCTTAACCTGAGACTGCCGAGTAGAAATAATATTGCTTGCCCTCTTGTGCTTTGTACACAGTTGAGGGTGGTTCACAGGAGAGGCGTTTTGTTTGTTGTTTCTGTCGGGGCTCTCCCTCCCCACCTCAGAACTGAACTCTGGACCTCAAGAATGCTAGACAGGCCGTCTGCCACTGAGTCACACCGCCAAGCCTGGGGGTGCTTTCTTATGCAATCCCAGGGACACGAACTGCCCGTGTTTGCAACGACGATGTGGGAGTGGGAGTATGCAGCGTGCTGCGCCTTCTGGGAAGCCTCCTCCCCGAGCCCTCATTCCTACTGATGAGGGTAGAGTCAGCTAGGACAGTACAGTGACTCAAAGGACAGTGAATAGATCAGAGTTAAGGGTGTTTTGGAGGTGGAGGGGTGTGTTTGTGCGGCGCTTCAACTAGTCAGCATGATTAATAATGGGACATAAAAAGCAGTGACGTACTCAGAGGTCTGACGCCCCTGGGAGAACCTTCAACCTGGAGACTGAATGTGTGGGCACTGAGACAAAAGTCAGGAAGGAGACCTGTTGACAGAGGTGCTGGTCAGTTAAAAGCCCAAACATGGACTAAAGAGATGTTCTGTGGTTAGGAGCACGGATTGCTATTCCAGAGGACTCAGGTTTGGTTCCCAGCACGGACAGGGCCACTTACAACTGTCTGTAACTCCAATTTCAGGGGATCTGACCCCCTCTTCTGGCCTCCATGGGCACTGCACCCACATGGTGCACACACATGAAGACAAAACACTTGTACACATAAAAGAAGAAGAAGAGGAAGAAGAAGAAGAAGAAGAAGAAGAAGAAGAAGAAGAAGAAGAAGAAGAAGCAGAAAAAGAAGAAAAAGAAAAAAAAGAAAAGAAAAACAAAAGCCCAAACAGCGCCTCTTCCTTCTTGCTTTCTGGGATGCAGGCCTCAGGGAAGCCTGGCTCACCTCTGTGCTCCTCTGCCTTAATGAACTTTCTCTTTTCTTGTAAGAGAGGAAAGACAATGATGACAGAGCAGAATGGGGAGAGGCAGCAGCACTTCCTACGCCACCCAAACGACTTCTTTGCTAGGGCTTGAGGAGTCAGGCCAGTGTGCTAAGGAGGGAACACTCAGCGCCATGTTTGGCTTCTGCTCACATCCCTGTCTCGTGAGTACCCAATGTGTTTGATCAAAGCATTCGGTATCCCTTGAGGAGGGACCAGCAAGAGTGGGGTGCGACTTCAGGATCCAAGTTCTGCCAAGCTCCTTTGAAAGTTTCTCCTCAGGTGCACATGGTAGGTACTGTTCGCATTTGTGGATGGTGACTGTGCTTAAAGTCAGGTGACTCAGAAGTGGTTGTAGGGGCTAGAGAGATGGCTCAGAGGTTAAGAGTACTGACTGTTTTTTCCTAAGGGACCCTGGTTCAATTCCCAGCACCCACATGACAGCTTACATCTGTCTGTAACTCCAGTTCCAGAGCATCTGGCACCCTCATACAGACATACTTGTAGGAAAAACACCAACACACACAATAACTAAACAAATTTAATTAAATTACATTTTTTTAAAAAAGAAGTGGTTGTATAAAGTTATTCTCAGTGCCCCCACTTCCCGCCACTGTTTCCCCTACACTGATGTGTTCATTCAGTGTCTCCTCTCCCAACTTTCACAAGCCTTATGTGTCTGTTTGTTGGGGCTGTGCAAGCCCTGGGCTCTTCTGTCTGAAAACTCCCAGAATCACACAATTTCCAAGGCAACAAGGGAAAAGACAGGCCATTTAACCCGATTTATCTTGCCAATGGGGAGTCTGAGGAAGAGAGATGGGACGCACCTCCTCCACCATGTCCTCTTTGTAGATGTTTGTGGCTAGCTTGGGTGACCCTACATTTGCACCAACTGCACACCCAACCCAGTCTTGTCCCAAGCTTGCTCCACACATTCAAAGCCCACGTGTGAAGGACCCTACTGGCTGGATACTTTTGCCCAAAGTAATTGCCACCATGTCCTGTGCATTCATTGTTCAACAAATATTTACTAAGTGCCTATGTGCTAGAGATGTGAAAACAGGCAAGAAAGACGTTGTCCCTGCCCTTCTGAGCACGAGCACGTGAGAAGTATCTAAACGAGGTAATTTTAGATGGGGCGGGGTGGGAGGATAGAAAGAAAATAAAATAGAAATAATACAGGTGAGGCTTCAGACAGTGGTATTGAAAAACCTTATCACTCGGTGTGTGGTCCTTTCTGATAGCCCTCCTCCCCCCAGCTCTTTGCTGACAAGAACACTGAAACTGAGAAGCCTGGGTGGCATATGAAGTCGTAGTGGCCCTACTCCCTAACCAACTGCCCCTGAGCGGCCAGTAGAGCCATCTGGCCTGGATGATGAAACCCAAGGCGAAGGCTGCATCACCTCGCCGTCCACGTCTCCATAGGTGTCGCGAGGTGAGGTTGGAGGGAGGCGGAGTCTGCGGCTAGGGAGAAGCAGCCAAGCAGCAAATAACTAAATTCCAAAAGCCTCTTCTGGAAAGGACAGCTGCCGCTGTACAGCCGGGATTCTCTGTCCCCACAAGAGCCCGCCCAGACGACCACTCCCCGCCCCCTGCACAGCCCGGTCGGGCCTGCGCCAGGCCTTAGAGGACTTGTAGTTTATCTGGCTCCTCACAGCATCGTTGGTACGACCAAGACAACTACAAGACCCAGAAGCCAGCGCGCAGGCCCGAGGCGGAGCCGGCGGCGGTGGGTGTGCGAATGCAGGGGGCCAGGAGGTGCGGGTGCCTGGCGCCGGGATGCGGTGGCCGGCCACTCAGCTTGGGAGCAGCCCAGGCGCTCACTGACCGGAGCGGTGCGGGCCGTCCGGCGGCGACAGGCACGTTGCATTCGCACCTTAGGTTCAGCCCCGGCCACCCAGCGCGGTGCAGCGTCTTAGTGCTGCAGTGGCGCGGTGCGGTGTCCCGGTAACCAGGGGGTGGGAATCCAGCCCTGGAGCTAGGCTGGCTTGCTGGCCCAGAGCCTTGGGCTCTTGGGGGACTAGTGTCCACCCGGGGCTGTGCGCGATGTCTTGCTCTTGTTCTTTCTGGACCAGGGTTATCCTCGGCAGGTTCGCGATGCAGCGGGCAGCGGTGCTGGTGCGGCGGGGCTCCTGCCCCCGCGCCTCGGGCCCCTGGGGCCGTAGTCACAGCAGCGCTGCAGCCGAAGCCTCCGCGGCGCTCAAGGTGCGACCGGAGCGCAGCCCTCGGGACCGAATTCTTACCCTGGAGTCCATGAACCCGCAGGTGAAGGCGGTGGAGTACGCGGTGCGCGGACCCATCGTGCTCAAGGCCGGCGAGATCGAGATGGAGCTGCAGCGGGTGAGCGCGGGGCCTGCGGGGCGCGAGGCCAGGGGGCGCTCGTGGCGGGAAGAGCCTTAGGAAACCCCTCTGGGGTCCTCCAGCGGGGCCTCCATCCCCGACTTCCAGCTTCTTCATTGTGCCATTGTGGGCTGGAACGAGAGAACGCCCCCTCTCGCGCCCGTCACCCACCAGTGCCCCGCATCTGGCACAAAGTGAGGCCTTCCGACGGTTCACTTGTTGAATTGTACCCAATTATTGAGCGGCCTATGCTGCCAGGCACTGCATGTTCCCTAAGTGTCCTCGTGGAACCAAGATCCCTTGAAAGGAGGAAACAAGTGAATATGGAAGTGAGAGTTTCAGATAGTGAATAAGTGTGCTTTGAAGAAAGTAAGAAGAGCGAGCCTGGGGGTGGTGAGAGGAAAACCCTGTTAGGTAGGAGCGGAGGGAGGAGGGGAGGTTGTGCGGCTAGTTTGTTCCCGAACCTTTTTTCAGACTGAGGCTTGTTGGGTCTTTGCCAGCCACAGTTGCTTGACAAGAACCGGACTTAGCAGAAGAGACCGGCAGAATGCCTTCTTTTGTACCCCGAGAACTGTGACTGCTGTAGTCAGAGAGCTGGGTCCTTGTGGCCGGAATAAGGCGACCCTGGGACTTCATCTTGGTGGTGTCGGGGATGTTGGCTTGAGTTCATAGCTGTTGTAAAAATTTTGGGGTGATCTCTCCCTGCCCCAACCAGGGTGGCTTGGCTGTATGTAAGACATGCCCTTGGATGGAACCAAGTTCTTTGTTCTGGGGACAAGGTCTGGCTGGCTGTTGTAGCCCAGTTGGCCTTGGACTTCACATCCTCCTGCCTCCACCTCTCATGTGTTGGAGCTTACAGGCACATACCACAGCGCCCTGCTAGGAAACTGAGGGTTTTGTTGTTGTTGTTTGTTTGGGTTTGTTGTTGCTGTTTTAGTTTTTTGAGACAGGGTTTCTCAGTGTTGCTTTGGAGCCAGTCTGTAACTCGCTTTGTAGACCAGATCCGCCTACATCTGCCTCCTAAATGCTGGGATTAAAGGCATGGACAGCCGCCACCACCCCCACCACCCCCCAACCCCTACCCCCCGCTGGAAACTGAGTTTTAACCTGGGTGGAATTTGGAAGGCAGAGTCAAGAGGGAACATCAAAAGGAAAACTCCCGAGATGAATAAGAATAGCCGGGCGGGGGTGGTGCATGCCTTTAATCCCAGCACTTAGGAGGCAGAGGCAGAGAGGCAGAGGCAGGCGGATCTCTTTGAGTTCAAGGCCAGCCTGATCTACAGAGCAAGATCCAGGATAGGCACCAAAACTACACAGAGAAACTCTGTCTCAAAAAAACAAACAAAAAAAAGATTAATAAAAAAATGTTAGCCGGGGGATGGTGGCACATGCCTTTAGTCCCATTGTTTGGGGAGGCAGAGGCAAGTGCATCTCTTTGAGTTCAAGGGCAGCCTGGTCTACAGAGTGAGTTCCAGGATAGGCAGGGCTTCACAGTGAAACCCGTCGACAGATGGGAGGGTTTCTTGATTTTGTTCCCAGAGTCACCAGATCCCAGTGTCTCCAGGACAGTGTGGTCACTCAGTATCCTTGATAAGTGAAAGGAACTCTCAGGGTCTCCTCTTTCCATGGAGTTTGATGAGGCCTACCAATACCTCCTCAGACACTCAGTTCTACTCAGACAAATTCGAATCCAGTGCTGACCCTTTTGTGGGGCTGGTTTTCTGGTTTTTTTTTTTTAGATTTATTTTTATTATTTTTAAAATGTGTGTGTGTGTGTGTGTGTGTGTGTGTGTGTGTGTGTGTGTGTGTGTCCAACCAGAAGTTGGACTTCGCTGGGGGATGAGGGGTATATCACATGCCTTTAATCCCAGCACTCAGGAGGCAGAGGCAAGTGGATCTCTGTGAGTTCGAGGCCAGCCTGGTCAACAGAGTGAGATCCAGGACAACCACAGCTACACAGAGAAACCCTGTCTCAAAAAAAAAAAAAGACAAAACAAGAGTTGGATCTTCTTGGAAGCTGAAGTTACTGGTGCTAGTGAGCTACCTCACGTGGGAACTGAACTGGAGTCCTCTGCTAGAGCAGAGTGTGCTGTTAACCCTGCACCATCCCTCTACCTCACAGGCTGTTTAACGTTGGCCCAGAGAAGGCTGGCTCCATTCTGTGCCTGCCTGACACGCTGGTAGGCATAGAGCATGAATTTTTCTTTTCCAGACTTTGGTATCTGGGAGGCCACAGCTGTCCCTCCTTGAGGCAACAGTCTCTCTGCTAAAACAAAGCTAGGATTAAAGTGTTCCCTGTTTTATCATGTCACAGTTGATTTCTCTGGTTCCAGAGCTGGGAGAGATTCCAGGAATTATCTCTACCTTTTGCAAAATAGCTTCCATGTTGGCTTCATAGTGTAGAAGATGATGAGGACCAAGGGAACACTGACCTTACTTTCAGGCTGCCATATTGTTAGTCCAGTCCTGTCTCCCCAGTTCATTAAGGTTTGGTGGGATGTTCAGCAGGCAGAGAATATGTGTGAATGTTCCAAGAGCAGGCAGTGCTGTGACCAGTGTCGGGAAGTCGGGAAGTTCTAGGTTTGCAGGGAGGGGTCAGTGCACTCCGTGGAAGCCTGTGGCAGAGGGAGGCAGGGTGAATGAGATGGAGAAGACAGACAGAAGTCATTTGGATGACTCAGGACTTTACCATGCAACTCCATGCATCTTGGCTGGACATGGGGGCGTAGGAAGGGTTTCTAGCAGTGGTGTACAGCTTATACCACATGTAGTCATTGGGCCAGAAGCATCCTGAAGTTTGAGCCAAGTTTGAGCCCCCAAGTTAGCTGAGAAGTTCTCTCTGTCCACTACATTCTCTGATGTCTAGTTTTCTTTTTTTTCTTTTTCTTTTTTTTTTTTTTTTTGAGTTGAGGACCGAACCCAGGGCCTTGCTCTTGCTAGGCAAGTGCTCTACCACTGAGCTAAATCCCTAACCTGTCTATTTTTCTTTTAAGACAGGTTCTCACCATGTAGACTTAACAGAACTGGAACTTTCCATGTAGATCAGGCTGGCCGGGAACTCAGGTCCATCCACCTGCCTCTGCTTTCCAAGTACTGAGATTAAAGGTGTGCACCACACCCTCTCTGGTCATATGGCTCGACTGTCGGCCATCTTTGTGAGTTGTTTCATTTCTTTTGGGAAGGGGCGCTGGTTGGTGCTGGGGACTTGAATTTAGGGCTTTACTGATGCCAGGCAAGCACTCTACCATTGCCCTAGACCTGTATTCTGAGCCCCGTTTATTTATTTTTTGTTTGTGTTGGCTTTGCACAGGTTTATTTTTTCTGCCTCTGTTTTGAATTATAGCAATCTAAATTGAATAAATATTCTAAGGGGTTTTATCTGGTCAAGGGGTTTGCATGGAGTATGAAGACTGGCAAATTCCATGTATTCTCTGGGCATCAGTTTCCCTGTCTAAAGGAGGCAAACAGCTTAGCTGGCCCACTTGTTCCATTCTCTAAGCCTTGTCCTCCGGGAGCTGAGATGACCTCTGTGATGGGTCCCAGCACCTTATGCAGCTTATGGAATTGTTTCAGTGAGTGCTTGCCCATAGTACCGGCTGGACACGTGGCCTGGTGTTTGTTTTCAGGGCAGCTGGCAGGGCTTAGTCCCCATGCTTTTGCTTCTCTGATAAGGTAGCCTGAAGGAAGAGGAAAAGAGGCTAAGGGGTAAGAGCCAGGCCAGGGGCCATCTCTCCCTAGAGCAGCTCCACCATGGGAGAGCCTGCTGTGGGGTTTCAGATCCCATTGTTCATTGGGAGCAGCACTTTTTAATAAGCTGCGCTTAAACAGGGGTTTGAGAGGACCTGACAGTTTGCTCAACCTACTTCTTTTTATGTTGCTTATTTAAGGACAGGGATCAGAACTTGGCACCGTAAAGCGAAGGAATGGCTTTACTTTGCCAATTGTAAAGCAAACACCAGCGAGGGGTGGGGTGGGGGTGGGGCTGTAGATCTAGCTACTTGGGAATCTGAGACAGGGGGATTACTTGAGTCCAGGAATTCAGGGCCAGCCTGAGCAATATAGGAAAGCTCTGCTTCAGAAATTAAAAATATAAAAGTGTTTGCCATATAAGCATGAGGGCCTAAGTTTGATTCCCCAGAACTCAAATGAAAAAGCCAGGCATGGTGGTGTGCACTTGTATCCCCAGTGCTGGGGAGGTAGAGACAGGAGGATCCCTGGGGTTCCCTGGCCATCTCAAGACCCCGTCTCCAAACACAAGGTGGATGGCTCCTGAAGAACCACCCCAAAGTTGACCTATGACCTTCAGCTGCACACATATACACACCTGCACCTAGAGGAACACATACAAAGTAAATAAAACAAATAACCGAAAGCTCACAAAGAGCCAAACGGTTTAGAATTAGGAAGACTGGTTACTTGTGTTACCATCAGTGTGTGTTACATGTAAACATGGGGTCCTGGCACGTGCTGTCGTTAGCTGGATAAAATTCATAGCCCTGGGTGTGCTAAGCACAAATGGTTGAATCTCACTGGTCATTTTCAGAGTTTAGATTTTACTTTAAAATGTGGAAAATTGCCAGGTGTGATGGCGCACATCTCTAATCCCAGGACTGGGGAGGCTGAGGCAGGTGGCTATCTTCTGAGGATTTGAGGTCAACCTGGTCTACATAGTGAGTTCTGGGTCAGCCAAGCAGCCAAGGCTACAAAGTAAGACCCTGTCTCAAAAGAAAAGGGAAATTGAATAATAAAGAAGAAAATGATAAGATTTCCTCGACAGGATGAATCCTGCACCCTGTAATGGTGGTAGACCCGCACCCCAGACTTCGAGGGGTGTGGCCCTCAGGCAGTTCATCCAGAGTGTGTTGGCCTCCATTCACTCTTCACAAGCTGGTTTGCATTTTAAACAGAAGCTAATTAAAACTGTTCAACAGTCTTTATTCTCAGGCCAGTGTGGCAAAGCCTGCAGTCCCAACTACTCTGTTGACTGAGGCAGGAGCCCCGGACCGATCGTGGGCAGCACAGCAAGACCCCTCTTTGCTCTCAAACTTTTTCTTCTTGGTTTTTCGAGACAGGGTTTCTCTGTGTAGCTTCAGCTCTGGCTGTCCTGGAACTCGTTCTGTAGACCAGGCTGGCCTGGAACTCACAAATTATCTGATATATGCACCATCGCCCTGCTTTTTCTCAAACTGGTACAAATTGCTTGAGTGCAGAAGTACACAAGATTGCTTCCTACCTCTGAATCTCTCCATGTGGGGCTTCCTGGGCTGCAGCTTTGCTGGAATAAGGATCCTGAATGGAAATCATTCAGTTTTTAATTTATTTACTTCAAAATTTTTATCCTTTTTATTTATGTGTATGTGTGTTTTGTCTGTATGTATGTATATATACCGAGTGGGTGCCTGGTGCCTGTGAGGCCAGAAAAGGGTGTCAGATCCCCTGGAACTGGAGTTAGAGATAGTTGTGAGCTGCTATATGGGTGCTGGGAACCAAACCCAGGTCTTCAGAAGTAGCAGCAAGTGCTCTTGTCTGCTGGGCCATCTTTCCAATCTTGCTCCACATAAATCTTGATTTCCCTGGTTGTCTGTGGGGACCAGGGCTTGCATTGTGCTGAATCTTAGCGTCTTCTGTGATCTATCTGTTTTCAGGACCCGTGGGACCTGATAGGGTTTTGTCTTCAGAGCGTCTTCAGGACTTCTTGCCTGCTCTAGTCTGATTAATTGTTCATTTGAATCTGGGAGGGAGGGACTTTCATACAAGCTTTCTGGGGTCTGGAAAGGCCTTGTTCCCACCCTGTACCCAACCCCTTTCCTGTACCCACTTTTGGAAAAGATTTATTTGTGTGTGTGTTCAAGTGTATGTTAGTAGAGGTGCCCACAGAGGCTGGAAGGCATGGAGCAGGAGTTAGACAGCTGTGAACAGCTGGCCATGAGTGCTGGGAACTGGGCTCGGGTCCTCTTACCCGCTGAGCCATCTCTGTAGCTCTGTACCACTTCTTATTCTTCCTGTATCTGGTCCCCACCCGCCTTCTCTCACTATCCTGTTTGCTCTATGGGAATATTTGTTGAACAAAGGGGAGACTGGTCTTCTTGAGCATATGTCTCAGGAAGTGACTTGAACAAGGAAATTAACTTGCTCTTGTGTCTGCCTCCTCTCCAACTCCGCTGGGGTGTGCATAACTGGCAGACACAAAGTGTGCCCATTTAAGATGTTCATCCTGGGGGCTGGAGAGACGGCTCAGTGGTTAAGAGCACATGCTCTTACAGAGGATCCAGATTTGATTCACAGAATCTATATTGGGAAGCTCACAACCACCTGTAACTTGAACTCCAAGGGATCTGATAACCTCTCCTACCCGCTGAGAATACCTGCACATGCCTCCCAAACCCTGGGATTAAAGGCATATGCTGTCATACCTGACTAGCTCTTTTTAATAGTGTTTTGTGTGTGTGTGTGTGTGTGTGTGTGTGTGTGTGTGTGTGTATGTGTGTGTATGTGTGTGTGTGTATATATGTGTATGTGTGTGTATATGTGTATGTGTGTGTATATGTGTGTGTATGTGTGTATATGTGTATGTGTGTGTATATGTGTGTGTATGTGTGTATGTATATATGTGTGTGTGTATGTGTGTGTATGTGTGTGTATGTGTATGTGTGTATGTGTGTATATATGTGTGTGTATGTGTATGTGTGTATGTGTGTGTATATGTGTATGTGTGTGTGTATGTGTGTGTATGTGTATGTGTGTATATATGTGTATGTGTATGTGTGTGTATATGTGTATGTGTATATGTGTATGTGTGTGTGTGTGTATGTGTGTATATATGTGTATGTGTATGTGTGTGTATATGTGTATGTGTGTGTGTGTGTGTGTGTGTGTGTGTGTGTGTGTGTGTACACATGTAGGGTGCACGTAGAACCCATAGGACAACATTGGAGTCATTCTTTGGATGCTATACACCTTAGATTTTAAGATGGGGCTCCCATTTGCCTGGAACTCATTGAGTCCTCTGGGCTGGTGAACCCTGGGAGCTCACTTGTCTTCTGTCCCCAGTGCTGAGATTGCAAACATACACCGTTGCATTTTTCAGTGAGATTCTGGGGATTGAGCTCGGGTCATTGTACCTGCCTGAGCCATCTCCTCAGCCTTGTTCCTGTTTGACTTGTCTACTAGTCCGGTGACCTTTAGAGGTGCTGGGCTGTGGACTGGAAAGTCAATGATACATCTTTTTCTTCCTTCCTCTGGAGAAATGTTTCCCCACTGTTGACCCCTGCCTAAGTCCAAGTGGTAGGAAGAGAGCACCCTCCATCCCCTGGACCCTCTCAGTGCCGCCTGGGATGCGGCTGTGGGTTGGACATGGGAAAGTAGTAGACAGATGAACTCTAGAATGTTCTGAGAGACAATCAGAACACTGCGTGCTTGTTAGCCCCTCTGTCAAGGTGCCTAGCTGGGGGCAGTGGCACCACTGAGCGTACATACCAAGCCTGGATAAGCACTTTCAGCCAGAATCTTTCTGGGGTATCTTGGTATTTCCCAGCCCATGTGGACCTTGTCTGAGTGGTTGCTTTTGGCTGTGTAGAATGGACTGCTTGTCTATTCAAGGGAGCTGCTTTCCTGGCCCAAGCTCATCTGTCATGCAAAGTGTCCATGGTCTGTAGGCACAAAGACCCAAGAAAGGGGGTGCTTAGTGTTCCCAGGCTTTGTCAGCAAGCCCTGAATTGGCTAAATAGTGCCTGAGGAAGGGCACAGGGAAGGGACTTCAGGGCAAGATTCCAGGTATTATTTTCTTCTGTAGTGGGCTGGCCCAGGGCCCAGGCCTATAACTGTGTGTTGAGTCTTGGCCTTCTTGGCTGTGACAGATTTATTTCTTACTGAAGAATAAGCTCTGGCCATACCACAGAAGTCACCTGTGTTCAGTAGCTGTGGGCGTAGAGCTACTGTGATTTAAAGGCTGATGTAGGGCTCCTCAACAGGAACCCAGGACAGTGCTGGGGGGTATGGGCCTGCCTTTTGTACATAGTGACTTAGGTAGCCTTCTCATGGGCCCCCAGCCTTCGAGGCTCCCACCTGTGGGATGAGCCTTGCAGCTACGTGCCCACTTCTCCTGCTCTCACCCCGACCCAGCCTGGTGCAGTAAGTGCTGCCACCACCTGCCCTGGTCTAGAGATGTTTGACTGCCAGGGGAAAAAAGCTCCATCTTGGCCATCTCTGACTATCTCAAAGGATGGGACACAGGTGTTTGCAGGGTTCCCTGTCTCTTAGACACATCTTTCAGAGACTCGGGCTCTGTTTGTGAAGCTCAGAGACCCTTTCTAGGCTTCTTTACCCGGCCTACTTTGCCTTGTAAATAAGGGCTATAAAGAAGGTTCAGGAAAAAACTTACTTGGCAGCTGCTTTTGTTTCTGGAGCCCACTGTCCTTTTATTTATTTATTTATTTAAATTGAGTGGTACATTACTCATCGTAAAAGAAAGCATGGTGGGGAGGGCCGGAGAGAAGACTGGGTGAGTGTCCATTATGTAAGCGTGAGTCTGAGTTCGAATCCCCAGTGCCCAGGCAAAAAGCCAGGCCTGGTCCCACCTGTACCTGAAACTCCAGTGCTGGTTGGAGCAGACACGGAAGTTCCAGGTCTGGCTGGCTGTCGGCCTGGCCCACAAACAGCGAGCTCCGGGGGCAGTGAGACATACTATCTCAGAGCAACGGGGTGGAGAGCTATGGAGCAAAGCTGAAATGCTCCTCTGGCCTCTCCGTTTGCTCATGTTCAAGCACACATCTAAGCGTGTGGTTCGCATACATGCACACACATGTGCAGACACACAGATGCACCTGTACACATGCATGCGCGGGCACTCGCACACACACTCAGGAGAACAAGCTTCACCAGTGTCAGAACCGTAGAGGTGGATCTTCAAGGACTGTGTCTGGGAAAGCAGGGCTGGAATTGGGAGGCAGCCAGGCCTCCCACCCTTACACCTTCTTCCCCCAGTGATACTCCGGCCTCCTTCCTGGACTAGCTGCTGGGTAAGCTGCTGTTCCCTTCTGGTTATCTTCTCAGTCACCCAGGTCTTTCAACCTGTCTAGTCTTTTCCTCCAGTAGCTAATTCTGTATTTATTGGGGACCTGTGTAGAATCCCATGTTTCCACATCTCTGTGATCCATTTTACCTTTGTAGCAGCTGAAGTGTCTGGAAGTGTCTGTCACCGACTCCCTCCCTCGTATCATCTACTCTCTCTTTGTTTTGTTTTTTTAGACAGGGTTTCTCTGTGTAGCCCTGACTGTCCTGGATCTCGCTCTGTAGACCAGGCTGGCCTCGAACTCACAGAGATCCACTGCCTCTGCTTCCCAAGCGCTGGAATTAAAGGCGTGCGCCACCACCGCCCGGCTCAGATTTCTCCGAGTTAGTCCCTCTGTGGTTCCTGTCTAGTGCTCACTTCATTGTCTTTTATCCTTTCTGCCAAAAAAGAAAGAAAGGGAACTAGCCATTGTGTAAAACCAGGGTTGCGAGAGAACAAGGCCAGGACCTAATTCCCAGGGATGGATATCTTCCGGAGGGGACCATGAACTCTGTCTCACAGGGGACAGGGACATCGACGCTCTCCCCCTCTGGTGTTTGTCACGTTTTGCTGCTGGCCTCTGCTGCTTCTCTACCACAACGTTAGTCCCAGGGCCTTCTTTTAGACATCCCAGTGAAGTGATGCTGTGGA
Source organism: Onychomys torridus (assembly GCF_903995425.1). Classification (NCBI taxonomy): domain Eukaryota; kingdom Metazoa; phylum Chordata; class Mammalia; order Rodentia; family Cricetidae; genus Onychomys; species Onychomys torridus. The sequence goes on from NC_050447.1 coordinate 12,827,806, forward strand.
GCTGTTTCAGGATGCTCCAGCCACCTAACAGCGCTTCCAGTTTGTGCAGACGGGGGCAGGAGGGAGGGGCGGGCAGGCGGGCGTTAGAGCAGAGCATCCTGGGGCCTGGATTCCAGAGTTCTAATCCTAATGCTTGTGTTTATCAGTTGTGTGACACCGAGGAGTTTGTTAGTCTTTTGGAACCTCTGTTTCCTCATGGTGGAATGGGGTTGCTGCTAGCTCTTCTTCGTGGTTGTGAAGATTAAATGGGACTGGGCGTATCACAGGCTTAGTTAACACTGCTTGACATTTGGTGAGGCTCAAAATAGGATTGCTTATTAATATCTTGTGGTAATTCTACAACTTGGCGTCGGGAATGTAGGGTCTAAGAGTTGTTAAATAACCACCTGCCACCTTCTCTCTGCAGGGTATCAAAAAACCATTCACTGAGGTAATCCGAGCCAACATTGGGGATGCCCATGCTATGGGCCAGCAGCCAATCACCTTCCTTCGTCAGGTGAGCCAGCCCTCTGGAACAGGCCTTCTGGAGCCCTAAACTGGAACCTGGGAGGGGCCAGTACAGCAAACACTAGAATCCCTGAGGGATGTGCCATGGAAGTAGCAGCCCTTTCAGGCACCTGATGTCCCGTTTCTCTCTCTCAGCAATTTCCTTCCAAGGGTATCAAAAATGCCTTGACCCATTTGGGGTGGTCTAGGGTAGGAAGCTTCCAGGAAAGCTCTTCTTCGGTGCCCAGTTGTGTGTGGGGTAATGCCATGGTGAAAATACAGCCCAAAGGGAGCCCCTGGGTGTGAGTGCTGGCTGGCCTTGTGCAAGTGGAAACCATCGGGGTGCCTTGGAGGGCAGTGGAGGTCTCCCTCTGGCCCAGCGGGAAGTTCAGGCTGTCGCCATCACTGCCCCGCTCTTAGTTGTCTGCAGTGTAACCCCCCCCCCCCCAATAAGGGTCCTGGGCGATGGCGGGTTTCAGTGTTCATGTCTGAGCATCGGTGACAAAATGTCGAATGAGCTAACGGTGTAGGATCAACAGGCTAGAAAGAGGGAAAGCATGGTAGGAAAATGCCACCGGTCACCCTGATCAGGAATAGGAGACCTAGCTATGGAAAGCTTTTTCCTGGAGAAGGATTGGGCCTGTTTTGGAGTACTGTGTGTGGTTAAGGTTCACAGGCAGGGCAGGTAATGAACTTTCCCTTTTCCCTACTACCTTCAGAAGTGGCACACAGTGGGGGTCCCCTCATTTTATACAGCCCCTGTGTATAACAGAGGAGAGAGCATACAGCTCGTCCTGGACTGACGAATGCCCTGCTACCATTACTGCTGACCTTCAGAGGACTGTGGATATGGGTGGATTAGGGCCCAGGATGCAGAAGTGGGGAGACAAGCAGTAGCTCTGTCAGAGTGGAAGCAGGTGGGAGGAAGGCCGAGATCCCTGATTGTCAGCAGAGGTTCCAGATGTGGGCCTGGTCTCAGTTCATGAGTAGGTTCCCAACAGTACTTACCTTTACAGGCTCTCAAACTCATCCCCAAAGCCAACCTAACCCTGGACCCCAGTTGTCCTAAACTTGTCTTGCATGGTGTCAGCCACTTGTAACCTTCATCTGCCTCCTGTGAGATGGGTAGGCTAGGCTATTGCTCATTATCCAGAGGAATAAAAGCCGAGAAGTGGGTTAGTCACCTGACTGGTATCAGAGCTATGCCCTGTTCTCCCCTGTGGTGAGCCTGGCTTGGTTCCTCAGCTGCCAGCTTTAGACAGGTGTGCTGGGTTTTACTGGCACCTTGTCACACATGGCCTTGGTTAATCCTCTCAGTTTGTGTGTTTAGGGTGATTTTATGTTACAGGGAGGTAAAAGCCTTTCCGGCTTTCGGACCTGAAGATTAGTCTAGAGGAAGAACAGGATGAAAAGGGCTTCAGGCTGTGTGTCTGCAGGGGTGTTACAGCCTTCTTCCTGTCAGCAAGATTTTGCTGCCCACTGGAGCCTGGCCCCTTGCCCAGGAGACCCTCTAGTTCTTATGCTCCTGGATGTTTGGGTCCAGTGTTCTTCATGGATGAGTGGAGGCCAGGGCTGTGGAGCATTCTCACACTCTGCCTTGGCTCCTCTTCTGACACCTCGTTCTTGGGCCAAGCCTTGGGAGTGGTGCCTTGGCCATCAGAATCTCTGCTGCCGCAGAGTCAGCGTCTTCCTGTTTGCTGCCCTCAGCTCCCGTAGCCTTGGCTCTTGTGGAAAGGTGTGCTGCGGTGTGGCGTTTGGAGTTGTCATCTTCTCGTTGTAGCTGCCCAGTCAGTGTCCTCTGGGCTCGAGGACCATAGTATAAGCTCAGCTGTACCCTCTTTCTTTAGGTGATGGCACTCTGCACCTATCCAAACCTGCTGAGCAGCCCCAGCTTCCCAGAAGATGCTAAGAAGAGAGCCCGGAGGATCCTGCAGGCCTGTGGTGGAAACAGCTTGGGTGAGACCCAACTTGCAAGGTCCTCAAGGACATGAAATGAATGTGGGTTCCAGGAGGGGTCTGGGCCCATCACCAAGCACAGGGCTCAGTGTGTGGAAGGTGGCCGATGTGCAGAGTGTGTGCAGATGTGCCTGCTCTTCCTCCCTCCAGTTTACTAAGTTAGTGGTATACATGCCATCTTTTGGTGGGTCGGATACTCAAGTTCAGGTACCTCCATTCTTCTGGATTTGGTTTGTTAGGCTGGCGGAGGTTTAGTTCAGCGACCAGCTGGAGGCTAAATAAAAGGGAGTTCCCAGCCCTGCCCAAGCTTCTTGTGGCTGTGGCTTTGTCTGAGAAATGGCTGCTGCCTTCTGAGGACAGGAGCATCCGGGTCCCCTCTGAGCCCCCTTTGTTTGGCTTTCTTCTCTTTAAGTGTCCCCATTACCCCTCCCACTCTGTAATGTCCCCTCCAGCCTGCCTCTGTTCCTCTTTGTGGAGAGTCCAGGCCCAGGCCCAGCAGTCTGCCTCCTGATAGAAGCAGTGCCCTCTGGCTCCATGCAAGGAGGCTTTGAATTTGACCTCTGTAGATGTGAAAATGATATTCTCCCTCCCTACCCTGCTTAGAATTCAACGCTTGGCCCCTAGCTCTCTGTTCTCATCTCATTTTCTTTCCTGTTTATTTCTCCCCCACTTTCCCCAGGGCCTGCACAGCATGTCTCAATCAAAAATCCAGTTGTTCTTAAAGCTTTCTTAGGATATGTGCCCTAATGTTCTGAGACCTAGAGTCAAGAGTGAGACAGATATTTTTCTGAATTGCTCAGTCAGGGAACAGCTCCTTTGTCTCTGCCTCACTCCCCGATCCTCTCCCCCTTTTCTGCTCTGTCTCTTATGGGCTCTGTGCTTACCTGCTGGCTGTGGTGACCCTATTGGCACTCTCGATTTGGGCACTGTGGTATGTCTCTTAGGAACAGCCAGCGCCCTCTGCTTCCCTGCCTGCCCACCTGAGGTCTAAATCATGTGGTACAAAAGCATTTCTTGTCCTGTTCTCTGCCCAGCACGGAGGACAAATGTATTTCTCAGAGACCCGATGGCCCTGAGATCTCCAGAAGTTCCACTGGAGAGGCAGAAGGGGAAGGGGAGTTTGCTTTAAGTGTGTCTGATGGGGGGGGGGGTAGGGAATGGGCCTTTGTTCCACCCACTAAACCTTATCTGAGTTTTACCCCTCCTTGTCAGCTAGAGCTAGGGGGTTAGGTGAGAGGCTGTGTCTATGGAAGGGTCGTCTTGGGGTGTTATAGCAAGACACTAGTAGACCATAAGGGTTTTGTGGCCTACACTAGGCTCTGTCCCAGGAACACAGATGAGGGAAATGGATTCTGAGCTATCCTTCTCATCTTTCAACCAGAACTATTTTGTCTTGTTAGAAAGGCTGACGTATCTGCTAGAGCCGTTTATTAGATGTAGAGATGTAGCCAGGTCCTGTCCAGGGCAAGGAGCAGTTAGTTAATTTCAAACATTTTTGTTTTATATTATGCATATGGGCGTTTTGCCTGCACGTGTATCTGTGCACCATTTGCGAGCCTTGTGTCTGTGGAGGTGAGGCGAGGGCATTGGTTCTCCTGGAACTTGGAGTTAGTTATAGATGGTCGTGAGCCACCATGTGGGTGCTGGGAGTTGAACCCAAGTCCTCTGGAAGAGTAGTCAGTGTTGATGACCACTGAGTCATCTCTCCAGTCCGTTTTTAAGTGTTTTTAAAATGTATGTATATGTTTATGCCTGCTGCTCTGTGCCCCAGGTGTGCAGTGCCCATGGGGCCAGAAGGGGGTGTTGAGTCCCCTGGAACTGCAGTTAGTTACAGGAGGCAGTGAGCTACCACATGGGTGCTGAGGATTGAATCTGGGTCCTCTGCAAGGACAGCCAGTCCTCTTCACTGCTGAGCTGTTTTTCTAGGCCCTGGGCATGAAGTCTTAAGTCTTAAAGTTCACCCATGTTTTTCTCATGACCTTTAAAATCGTTTTTTTACTTGGTAGGGCGTGGTGACATGCCCTTTAATTCCAGTAGTCATGAGGCAGAGTCAGGCAGAATTTGAGATCAACTACAGCTAAATAGAGGCACCCTGTCCAAAAAAAAAGTTTCTCACTAGTGCTTTCTTTATTGTCTATCTGACAAGTACTTCAGTCCTTAGGCTGTGTCCTGGTTACTAAATACCCTGGAGGAAGGAGGCGGGAGCTGTGAGCTCTGTCTAGCCTGACTCTGGGGACATAGCATGTACCAGGTGCTATTCCTCACACTGAGGGACACAAGTGATTGGGGTGAGGAGTTTCTGTGCCACTTTTGAGAGAAGCAGACACTAACAGTAGTCAGGGCTGGAGAGATGGCTTAGCTGTCAAGAGCGTGTACTGTTTTTGCAGAGGACTGGGGTTCAGTTCCCTGCACCCCTGTCAAGGCTGCTCAAAGCTGCCTTTAACTCTTGCTCCGGGATAGAGGAGTGTCCAACAATTTGGGCTTCAGTGGGCGTCTGCACTCACGTGCATATACCCACGCATGGACACATACACATATGTAATTCTTAAGAAAATAATTACTGTGAATTTTATGTCATTCCCAGCATTCATGACTTACTGGAGAAGGGACATAAGCTATAGGATTACATCAAGGGGTCCAAATGTAGAGGGAGAGTTTAAGAAACCAGATTGGAGCTTGGTGTGATGGTACACACCTTTAATCTCAGTGCTCAGGAGGCAGAGGCAGATGATCCATTGTGGTTTACATGGTGACTTCCAGGCCAGCCTGGGCTAGATGTAGAGACCCCGTCTCAAAAAACCAGAAAGAAAACAAGGGGACAGGGTGGCATTCAAGCTCAAGAGGAGAATGAGCAGAAGAGAATTTGCAGATGCCTTCCAGATAGGGCGCAGCCTGGGTAAAGACCTTGAGGTGCAGGACAGTGTGATCCAGTGAAAGGACTAGGTTATTCAGGGTGGCTAGGGAATCTGGCAATGGTGATGTGCCAGTTTATAAACTGAAAAGTAGGGGAGTGACTTCTAAGCAGAAGTGTAGTGTGGAGGGGCCCGTGGTGACCAGATACTAGGATCAGTCTCCAGGATCTGTGTTGGTGCCACTGAAGAGTCCTGAGCTATTTTGGAGTACTAGTGTTAACCCATTCTCTCAAGTTCTGTAAAACCATGTGTAAGAAACTAAAGCATAGAAACCCCAGATCTAATGGGTATGGTATCATAAAACATGTCTGTGTCCCAGGTATTCAGGGCTTACTGTATAATAGGTGCTCAGTAAACATTGGGTGGATGGGTGGGTGAGCCCAGATAAATAGGTAAGCAGCTTGCCACAGTTCCAGAGCCCAGAACAGCAGGAAAGAGGCCCTACTTTAGTGTCCACGGCCATCTTTATTCCCAGTTAATTATATGGATGTCACACTCATTTTGTTGAATGAGACATCTTGCCCCTAATCATTATCTTGCTTTTTGTCTCACAGGATCTTATAGTGCGAGCCAGGGTGTGAACTGTATCCGTGAAGATGTGGCAGCCTTTATCACCAGGAGAGATGGTGTGCCTGCAGACCCAGACAACATTTACCTGACCACTGGAGCTAGCGACGGTATTTCTGTATGTGCAAAGATGGCCCATTCTTATCTCAGAGTTCACTCGTGTGAAGAGCAGCCTTGCAAGTTAGGGCCAGGGGTTTGAACTAGCTGGCCAGGAGACAGACTGGGTGGGCAGAGTGGGTCACCCGCTGGTACCCGAGTCTTAGCAGCTTCTAGTGCCTGATAGTTTCATGCCCCTGGATACAACTGCAGTGTCAGTTTCCCTCCAGGGATCCACCAGCAGGTCTGACTGGTGGGGACCTATGGGATGCTTGAGGGTGTCCCTTGGCCTCTCCGTTGTCAGCACTTACTGCTGTTTCTCCTCTGCTAGGCATTGTGCTAGGTGGTGAGGCCTTAGGGAACCAGGTTCACCACTTGGCCTCTGCCTGCGTGCCGATGTTCGTTGACATTCTATGACATTCTAGCATTAACACCATGTACAGAAAGGTCAGCTCAGGAGTTTTCGTTTCTGTTCTGTAGTGAAGAGAGAGACAAGTGCTGTAATGGCCATGGTGGGTCTGTAGAAGGCTCCTCTGGAAAAGTTGGAAAGATACAGGCATGCTTGGGAAGGTGGGGGACTGCAGTTTTCTAAGCTGAAGGTCAGTGTAAGAAAAGATCTTGATCTGGAAAGAGGCTTACTGTTTTGGAAATGAATTCAAGGTGGGTGAGCTCACACTCTGAGGGATAGTTACCAGAAATAGGACCAGGGAAGTGAGTAATGGCGAAGTTCTGTAGGGTCCTGGAAGCCATGCTGAGGATTTAGACCATCCCAAGAAGAATAGAGAACCATCGGCACTTCAGTAAAGGGAGGGAGGCCACATGACTCAATCCATAGTCAGTTCAACTTGGGCCTGGCCAGAAGGAGCCCTTAAGAGGTGAGAGAAGAGCTAGCCCAGGCTTGGAGCCAGTCAGCAATGGTATGGGGTATGTGGACTAGAATCAGTGGTTACGTGGCTGATGAGTCAGTGATGGCATGAGGGCAGGTGGACTGGAATCAGTGGTTACGTGGCTGATGAGTCAGTGATGGCATGATGGCAGGTGGACTGGAATCAGTGGTTACGTGGCTGAAGTCTAGAATTCTAGGCTTTGGGAGAGGGCTTGTGGCCTCCTGGGGTTCTGTTGTTGGTTTGTTCTGTTTATTCTTCAGTGCCGAGGATCAAATCTGGCCCTCAGTATGCTAGGCAAGTGCTATACCACTTAGCTGCACACACCCTGGTCCTCCATTCACTTTCAGCGTGTTTCTCTCCGGCTCCAGCTCTGTACTAAGTGCCATTAACTCATGTATCCTCCCGACTTGAGCTGTTGTTATTATCTTTTCCATCTTATCAGGGCTCTTCGTCTCCTGACCTCACAGGCTCTTGTTTTGATGTTGAGTGTTTGTTTCCCAGAGCCTTTAAGTAGAAGCATTGATCTCATACTCAAGCCCATGAGGAAGTAGGTCCTGAGCCAGTAAATATCATCATGCTTTCCAGGCTGGTGGGATTCTTGCAACAAGAAATTGATCCTGAGATGGACCTTGTGCCCACGTGTGAGATGGAAGGTCTTCCTGCAGAAGATTTTGGCTTACTAATTCAGTGAACTATTGCCACTTTGACCAACACCTCACTGGATGCCCATGTTTTCTTAGGGCGTCTATAAATATGTGCCCTGCTTAGCTTGAAAACAGGTGAAAGTGGCTCCTGGGAGCTGGTGATACCATTTCAACAGTCTCCTGTTTAGAAGTCCGTCCAGCCATGTGTGGGCAGCTGATGATTGTTGATGAAGTGGAGTTCAAATGAGAATATCAGGGTGAGGTCAGAAGAGTTCTAGGGCAAGACCGGCTGGGATACTGTTTTAGAAAGTGGTTGGTTGGTTAGGCCTTTTGAGATAGGATCTCACAGTGTAGCCCAGGCTGGCCTCAAACTCATGCTGGTCCTGCCTCAGCGACCCAAGTGCTGTTATTATGCATGTGTTGCTCCATACCTATCAAGTGTCCAGTCCTTTACTCCATGCCATTCATATGTCAAGAAAGAACTTGAAGACACTTTGTGTTTTGCACTGCCTACAGCACCCCTCATGTTCCAGCTAGGAAACAGGGAAGTGATGCAAACTTGATGGGGCCACACTAGAAGCAGACAGTGGGCTGGGTGGAGAGCCGAGGCTGGGCCTCCTCAGGCTTGTCTGCTCATGGCCTCTGGAGGGATGAGAAGCAGCAGCAGGGACCCTGTAGATGTCCTTTTCGTTGCAGACGATCCTGAAGCTCCTGGTCTCTGGGGGTGGCAAGTCGCGGACAGGCGTGATGATCCCCATCCCACAGTACCCTCTGTACTCTGCGGTCATCTCCGAGCTGGACGCCGTCCAGGTGAACTACTACCTAGACGAGGAGAACTGCTGGGCCTTGAACGTGGATGAGCTCCGGCGGGCAGTGCGGCAAGCCAAAGACCACTGTGACCCCAAAGTTCTCTGCATTATCAACCCCGGGAACCCCACAGGTCTGCATTTCACTCTCTTGCCACTTTCTCGGGGCTTGGAGGGGCTGGTATGCCAGATGCGTGACTCCGGAAGTATTCAGTGACAAACACAAGGTTCTCTCTGTCCCAATTTCCCAATTCATCTCACATTTGCTAACGCCTGTGAAACTCACCTCAGGCCACCTCAGGAGATGAGGAGCAGGTGGTTTTTAGGGTTGTACTACCAACAGGACCTGTTCTTTTTCCTATTTTACCTCCATTTGTAAAGACTCACCTCCTCAGGTAATTCACACAAACTGTCACCATCCAGCCTGGGGTGCATTTTATGTTTACTTCCTTTTGTTTTTCTCAACTGGTTTCAGAATGCTGGTGCGTGGAGTTTGGCTGGTTCTTTGAGAAGAAAATGCTGTATTAAAAACAAACAAAAGAAAAAATAAGCCTGTCTCTAGAAGTTGAAAAGCACCCCAAATTCTGCATGTTTTTCTTAGAGAAAAAAAAGTATGCGGCTCTGCCTGTTTTCATTCCCGACTGCTGGTTCATGTGTCTTTAGGGCTGTTTGGATGAGAGGACAGAAACTCCCTTCTCCTTCTTTGTTGAGCTGAGTTGGATTGGGGCCAAAATACATCAGAGTTGACGGTGGAATCTGCTTCTCTGAAATGTGAAATGATGCTTCAATCAGTTGAAAGCAGCCACTTTAATTCCTGAATGCAGCAAGGGTGCACCCAGTGCAGACACTGGTTTGGGTGCTCCCGTGCCTTGTAGGAGTGGTGAAGAGTCTGTTCTACCCATGATGCATCGGGGAAATGACACAGAACTCTGTTCTCAATTAGGCTTTAGATCAGTATCACAAAGCGAGCTTTGAAAACCTCCCAGGCCAGTCCAAACATCAGCGTTCTTAATGCTGATGAGAACTACTTCCTTAGGACACTGGTTCCTAAGTGTCTAGCTTGTTAAAGTACAGAATGTGGACTCTGCTCACCACTATTTTAATGACGGGTAGGGCTGGAGAGCTGGCAGGTCCACCCAGTCCAAGATGACACTCCTGCTGGCCCCAGGCTCCTGAGTCAGTCCTTTTTTGTCTGTGTCTTTGGAGACAGTGTATCCCTAGCTGTCCTAGCACGGGCTGTGTCATCCAGGCGGGCCCCAGAGTCACAGCAGTCCCCTCCTTCAGCCTCTGAGTGCTGGGATCACAGGCATATGCCGCTGGCCTGTCTTTGAGTCACGATTTTCTGCTCAGGTATTTATGTAAGTCTTTTTACCTCCCTGCCTAGGAGAACATACCTCCACCAAAGACTTGCCTGTACTAAGTAAAGGAATCCTGTGAATGTGTATTATAAGTAATTCATTCTCTTTCTCTCCCCCCCCCCCCCCCCCTCTCTCTCCCTCTCCTATGTTTTTTTGAGACAGGGTTTCTCTGTGTAGCCCTGGCTGTCCTAGATCTCACTCTGTAGACCAGGCTGGCCTGGAACTCACAGAGATCCGCCTGCCTCTGCCTCCCGAGTGCTGGGATTAAAGGCGTATGCCACCACCACCCAGCCTTACAAGTAATTCTTATGAAGAGTGACTTATGAGCAGGTGCCATCTACCTTTGTTCTCTGGGGTTTTAAAGTTTGGAAGTCAGTCAGCTGCTGGAAGAGGGGTGGCAGGAAGTGAAGGCTTCCAAACCACACACCATAACCAGCTTGGCTAAAAGATGTCAAGGTAGCCTGAGAGGTTAAGCTTTGGCTTTCAAGAGGAAAGACCCGTGGTGGAACGTGAAATCTGGTCATAAGGCAGTATGTGAATCAACATTATTGTGGGAGCGGTCTCAGTTCACACCTAAGCTTTGCTGTCATCTGGGTCGGACTCATTCCTCGGATCTGTCCGTGGAGGGCCTTCGGCAACTCCATCCCTTGCCCACCAGCTGAAACCTCAGAGTCCGTCTCCTGTGATATCACTGAGTCCTACTTACTGGCCCATCTCAGAACCAGTCAGATCACTAGGACTTTGATAAGACAGCAGAAGTCCATGATAGGCTGGCCTGGAGCTCCCAGCCCTCCTGCTTCAGCACACCAAGTGCTTGGATTAGAGGGGTGTGCCTAGGCCGGTGCCATTTCTTTTCTCTCCTGCTGGGGGTCTTCACAAGACAGCTGTGGTATGCTACAGGCATGAGGGGATGAAATCACAGATGTCCCTATCAGTCTCTGGGGAATTCCTTAGGCCCATCTTCTGGTGTGAGGCATCAAAGCTGTGTCCTGTGTCACCCAAGCTGGGCATAGCCTGGCCCCTGTAAAGCCATATTCGACTCTCTCTTATTCTCCATAGCTGTTCATGTTTGCCTCTTCGGTGTCTTCATGGCTGTGCCCTAAGTGATTGCTGAACCCCAGGCCCCGGGTAAACATCAGCTTGTCTTTATCTTCAAGTGTGCATATCAGGGGAATTTTTGCATCCATTCGATCTCATTTCCTCCACCAGGCTGAAGCCCTGTCAAGGCTCTGGTCCTTCAGTTTCTCCTTGTGCCCCCCTTAGCAATCTGTGAACATGGTTTAGTAGATTCCAGTGCTCACATCTCTGCTGGTGTTCCAATAGGATGTAGTTAGGAGATGACAAGATTCACAGAGGCTTTGCAGGCAGGCTCTACCCACAGAGAGGCCAGCCCCATCTATGAGAGCATGCTGGTAACATAGCAACCAGGACCTGCTACTCTGCCGGAGTCCCAGAACCCTGAGCTTCTTTTTCTTTCTTTTTTTTTTTTTTTTTTTCCGAGACAGGGTTTCTCTGTGTAGCTTTGCGCCTTTCCTGGAACTCGATTTGGAGACCAGACTGGTCCTCGAACTCACAGAGATCTGCCTACCTCTGCCTCCCAAGTGCTGGGATTAAAGGCGTGCGCCACCACCGCCTGGCGAGCTTCCTTCTTATGAAGCCTGGCTGGCACTCTATGGCCAAAGAAAAGTCAGTCCCTTACTAAAGAAGTTGGCTCATTCTTGAGTAGAGGAAGGTAGAAATCCTGGCTGAATCATAAGATACATTTCTATACTTTTATAAATATTTTTCATGTCATTCCATAGATAAGTATATGACATTTTTTTTTCTTCTGAGCCCAAAGAAAACAGTCTACATGCTTTTCTGCATTAAGATGGCTATACATGCAGAAATAATACATGTATATATGTTTATATGTTATAACATAGATATGATGGACACACAGTACAGAAGTCAGCAGGCCTGATTGAGCACACCAGAAACCCCTGGTGTTCCACTCAGAGCAGGAGAAAGTACAGGGAGAGCTCCACCTCCGTCTTCTTACCCTCCGCTCTCTGTTCCTGTGGTGTGCCTGTAGGCTGCTGACTGAACCATCTTGCTGTTTGCCCCCATTCTCTGCCGAGAGTGGTGGGTGTCTTTCCTGCTGGTACTGAGCATGTCCTGAAGGAGGCCAAGGAGCACTGTGGTGTGCTCCCTCAGGGTCCCTGATGGTGCCCGTTCTCTCTGCAGTAGCAGCTGACAGGAGACACCAGCCTGGCTCATTCATTTGGTATTCTGCAAGTACTGATTTGAACACTTGCCAGCTCTGAGGGTAAATGATGAGCTGAGCTGGGACAAGCCTGTCGCTTCCTTGTGGGCGTGTGCACCTGCCTTTCTGGGAAGACACCCACAGTTCTTCAGTAACTCCAGCTCAGTTACCATATCAACCAGTGCAATTTTCTGCATTACTTGCTGCTGGTGCATAGTAGAGGAGTTGGGGGTAGCTGACGAAATTAACTCCTTCAGTTTTATTTTCCTGTCCACTCTGACATGCTCATGCCTTTCTGTCCTCCAGAAAAGACAAACATCATGCACACATGTGCATGCCTCAGTCGTAAGAATAATGAAAAAGTTAGGCGTGAAATGCTCTTCCTTGCCCGTGCCTGACTTCATTGAATTAGGCAGAACAACTAAGGGGATGGTCTCCTGGGCTCTTCAGGGAACTCAGAACACCCAAGTGATTCGGGTGGGAGCATTACTTGGGGACAACTTCAGTAGCATTACAACCTACATGTTGGTTTTTTTGGGGATTTTGTAGGCCAGGTACAAAGCAGAAAGTGCATAGAAGATGTGATTCACTTTGCCTGGGAAGAGAAGCTTTTCCTCCTGGCTGATGAGGTAAGAGCAGTCCCAGAGATGGGTGGGCAAGCTCAGAGAGGGAGGGGGCAAGCCTTCTCTTATAGGGGAGGGAATCCAGGTCTGGTTATTCTATAGCCAGAGAGAACATTCTAGGCAGAGTGATTCTGGGTAAGCAAAGGTGAGGATAGTCATTCTTAACCTATGAATTTGGGACAGAAGTTATCTCTTTGTTGGCTTGGACTCTACTTGTAGTACACACACACACACACACATGTTCTCCACATATGTGGGGAAAGGGAGACTGAGACTTTGTTATGTAACCCAGGCTGCCCAAGAACTCACTGTATAGGCCAGGCTGGCTTTAAACTCATAGCAACCCTCCTGCATCAGTCTCCCAGTGTTGGCACTACGGGTGTCAGCTTTAAATTACTTTAAACTGGGATGATGATGATGGTGGTGGTAATGGTGATGATGGGGGTCACAGATATATGGCTGGACCCTGGATTCAAACTTTGTCTTCCAAGTCCTCTCCTTTCATCTCTGTATGACAGACTGATTATCTTCCCAGCCTAGAAAGCAGCTTTCCATCCTTGTAGTTCCAGCAAGTTTACACCTGATTGGTTCCGCCACAATTATTGGACCAATCACTATAGCCTGGGGTTGTAATATGCAAATTGACCAGGCCCAGGCAAGGTGCAAGTTTGTCTGGTCTGCCCTTCCCAACCTCCCACCCAGAAAGCTAGGGGGGGCCGTCCCTGAGGGAAATCCATGGGCTCCTACCTAAGAGTGGGGTGTAGCTGCCCTGCAGCAGAAATGGCCCACGCCACTCTGAAGGTGTAGTTCTGGGCCTCTTGGGAGTTCTCATCATCTGTCTCGTTTACTCTCCTACCGCCTGTGAGCCTGTGAGGATCTCGGGTCTGTAATTGTGAGGCCTGGGCTTGCCCATTCTTTGCTGCTTTGGAAGAAAGGAACTGAGGATCCATCACATTCCATTATCACTTTACCTTCATTGCCCCGTGTTTTCTGTTAGTTGTAGTTTCTAGAATACTGCTTTCTTTTCTCCTTAAGCATTCCGTTCTATTACCACATTTAAATTGCCATAATTAATCATGGATCTAAAAACCTTAATTTCTAAAGAAAAAAAAAAAAAGAGGCCGCAGAGAGACCTGGGGGTTCCTTATGACAAAGTACTAACTACCCCACCAGTCCAGAAAGCCGATTTCCCTGATGATGAACAGGCAGGGTGGTATGTGTAGGCTGTGAGTACTAGGTCTAGAGACAGGGAAGAACAAACTGAGTGTGGGTTCTGCTCTGGCAAAAAGACAAATGATTCCAAACCTGGTTAGTGGCATAAAGGACACCCGGTGGAGTTGACCCCTAAACCAGAGAGAGCAGAGGACAGGAGGCGGAGTGAACACTGTCATTAGGAGGAGAGTTTGTGTGGGAGGAAGGGAGTGCCTGGTATCATCACTGGCCCAATGCCTTAGACAGGCTAGGGATGGGGTAGGGGAAGTGTGGGAGACGTCAGGGAAGCTCCTACACTGTCTTAGGCTGAAGCATCTGGTCTGAGGCTTTCCCTTGCTTGTTCTGAAAGGTTCCCTCAGGTACATTCTGGCTTCTCTGTGGAAATAGCATGGAAGCTGGGCTGGTTGGTTGGATCAAGGCTGGACTTTGTGACCCACATCTGACGACCTGTACTTATGCACGTTGTACCTACGCACGACAGGTTCACCCTGTGCACCCCTCTTGGGTGTGGACCCTTGGCGACTCTCAGCCACAGCCTTTATTTGTTCAGACCCTCCAGGAGAACTCATTGCAACTGCTGTTTCCTCTGCAGGTGTATCAGGACAATGTGTACTCTCCTGGCTGTAGATTCCATTCCTTTAAGAAAGTGCTCTACCAGATGGGGCACGAGTACTCCAGCAACGTGGAACTCGCCTCCTTCCACTCCACCTCTAAGGGCTACATGGGCGAGTACGTTGACCTCTAGTCCTGCTGCTGGCGGGTCTGTTTCCCAGCACTGATTCCTTCTGTCTGCCTGCCCCTCTGTTGGCCCTGTGGTCCACCCACGTGGTTGGGAAGCAGCCCTCATCCTTTGCTGCTGCTGTAAGAATCAGGAGACAGGCTGCATCTCCCGGCAGATCTAGTGGTATAAGAACTGTCCTTGTGCAGGCGCTCAGGTCAAATGCAGCCATGCTCAAAAGAAACCAGACTGAGTGATGGGAGTGAAAACAGCTTCCTCTAGCAGCTCTAAGCTTGGAATCTTCTGCTGTAACATTGACGGAATCTGAGGGCCCGTGAGGAAAGGAGTTAGCTGGACCAGCTCTGGGGACTCAGCTCTGTCCAAGGCTGCCTTAGCACAGTGGGGATTATGAGGCCAAAGGGCCAGTTTGGGGCCCATCTTTGTTTGACTATCATTTCCCAAGCACCCCGAGTTTGCAGCACTGGGGACCCTGCCGTACTCAGCCACCATGTTGTCGAGGAGTGAAGAACTTGGCAAAGAGGAAAGTCATGTGTCAGGTGGAGAGCCGAGGTCACAGAGGAGGTAGAAATGCCAGAAGGTGGGACTGGAGTTGGAAGAAGGGAGACCTTTGGATGAAGAACATTTCTAGTTGGAAGGAATGGTATATGAAGTCTGAAGAAATATTTTGCCTAGGTCATGGGAGCTGTCTCCTTAGATTGTTTTTTGCTTAATTTGATGTAGACTAGAGTATGAATTAGGTTTCAGGTTAAGCAGCTATAACAACATGGCTCTAAAATATAGAGGCTCCAAATGGGTGAAAATGTATTTATTTTTGACATAATGATTCAAAGACACCAGGAAGACAAGGCTACACTCCTTGAGGTCATTTGAGGACCGTGGCTTGCGAGTCTGCTTTCTCAGCATGCAGTCTCCATGTCTAGGATGAGGACTGTCTCCACCCCTTGGAAGCAGGAAGGGAGAAGAAGGAGAGCGCTTGCTTTCCCTTGTAGGAAAGTGTCTTTGTCCTATCACATGTTCACCTGCCCCTGGCAAGAGCTCAGCCACAGCTGCCTGCCTGGTACTCAGGCTGTGCTGCTGGAACGCTGGTGTCCAAACTGCATTGGTGAGCTCTTCCTCTAACTGGTGGGTGTGCTCCCTCTCCTCAACTCCCCAGGTGTGGCTACAGAGGGGGCTACATGGAGGTGATCAATTTGCACCCTGAGATCAAAGGCCAGCTGGTAAAGCTACTCTCAGTTCGTCTCTGCCCGCCAGTGTCTGGACAAGCCGCCATGGACATCGTTGTGAACCCCCCTGAACCAGGCGAGGAGTCCTTTGAGCAGTTCAGCAGGGTGAGTCTGCTTAACCTGCCTGCGCCACTGCTATTGTCAGGGCCATGGTAAGTTAACAGCCACCACTCCAGGTGGCCACGCATTCCATAGTGTGTCTGCGTGGCCGTCCATGTCCATCCTTCAAGGGGCACCCATGATGCTTCTTGGTGGCTGAACCATTCTCATGAGTTAAGTCCAAAAATGGAATGTTTAGAAGTGGGAAGACTTTCGGTGTGAATGAATGGACTCTTTTTTCTCATCTGTGTGCATCGTAAGTGGGTAGGACCCCAGGAGGAGCACCCCATGTCTTGCAGACATTTTTGTTGCTAACTGAAAAGAAGGGACAGTAGATAGGAGGAGCAGCATCAGTTTAAAAACAACAAGGGCCTGGGGACTTAGCTCAGTGATAGAGCACTTGCTAGAAGGCCCTGGGTTCGATCCTTAGCTCCACATAAATAAAAAATAAATAAAAAATAAAAACAAAACAACAAAAAAAAAACAACTAAAACCATTTTAGATGGTAGACTCTAAAAGTCAGTTCCCAGATGGTGTAAATGCATCTCTCTCTCTCTTTTGGGGGAGGTTATAGGGGGAGATTTGCTTGTTTATTTTTTGGACACAGGGTTTAATAGCCCTGACTGTTTTTGAATGTAAGGTCCTATAGCTCTAACCTCCTAAAGGCTAGTCTTACAGGCATGCACTACCACATACCCGCCCCCCAAAGGCTAGGGTTACAGGTGTGCACTACCACATACCCCCCCTAAAGCCTAGGGTTACAGGCATGCACTACCACATACCCCCCACTCCCCTTCCTAAAAGGTGGGATTACAGGCATGCACTACCACATACCCCCCCACATCCCCCTCCTAAAAGGTGGGATTACAGGCATGCACTACCACATACCCCCCCACATCCCCCTCCTAAAAGGTGGGATTACAGGCATGCACTACCACATATCCGTCCACCTCCCCCCCCCACCCCCCCCCCTCCGCCCTCCTCCTTCCTCCTCTTTTTGTTATGGTAAAACACATAAACTTTTTCTCTTTTTAAATACATGGTTCTAGCCTGCTGTAGTGAATGCCTCTAATCCCAGCACTTAGGAGACAGGAGTTTGAGGCCAGCCTGGTCAACATGGTGAGTTCCAGAACAGCCAGAGCTACACAGTGAGACCCTGTCTAGACAGACAGTTTGGTTTCATTAAGGAAAGACTTTCAGATTGTGCAACCATCTCTCCCATCCATCTCAAGAGCATTTCCATTCTCCCCAATTGAAATTTCAGACCTAGTGAATACATGGCTTCCCACTCCATTTCTCCAGTTCCTGGAAGCGTGAATCCCTCTCACATACATATGTAGAAATGGAATTATACAATGTTTGTTCTTCTGTGACTGGCTTATTCTACTTGGCACAGTGTCCCGGAAGAGTAGATATCTCTTTGGGATTGAAGACTGGGTTGTATGTGATTGCATGGATATACTATGTTTCGTTTTTGTGCTCATCTTCAGGACCCACCTTGTCATCCCTCATACAATAGTACTTGCAGGAAGCCTGATTGATCTGTTCCAGTCTTGGACGCTTTTCCAGCTCTGCTGACTCTGTTCTGTCTGGGTCTGGGTCCATACACACCACACTCACAGAGAATGCAAAGGGGTAGTCCCTAGATTACATGATGGGGCTTGGCTGCTCTCCAGCGGGACCCATCCCATGACTCTCATAGAAGTGTTTCTAGGGTATTCCATCCACGGTCAGGATGAAAAAAATCATCCCTACAGAAAGACCTGTCTATCTGTCCGTATCCACTCCCTTCCCCGTCCTATTTACAGTGCTGTGCACACACAGTCGTCTCTTGTCAATGTGTTCTATTGCCTATATGTTGAAAGAAGAGCCTTCCATTGCTTTATCTAGGATTATTGATATCTGTGCTTTCTGTCCGTCGTCAGGAGAAAGAATTCGTTCTTGGAAATCTGGCCAAAAAAGCGAAGCTGACAGAAGACCTTTTTAACCAAGTCCCAGGGATTCGGTGCAACCCCCTGCAAGGAGCTATGTACGCCTTTCCTCAGATTCTCATTCCTGCCAAGGCTGTGGAGGCGGCTCAGGTCAGTGGAGGGCTGGCTGTCTTCCTGGATTCACTTGAGCTGTCTGGGTCATGGTTGGCTTTCTGCTTTGGCGAGCAGTGGTGCTGGCCTTAGGGGTTCTGGACTCTGTGATCCTCTTGGACAGATTCAGTTTACCGGGTGGCAGCTTCTTAGAGTCCCAGCTGCCGCAGAGTATGGTGGTGTTAGGCAAGCATAGGCCAACCCCAGTGGGAGTCCAGTGTGGACCTCCACAGTGCAGCTCTGCGGGTGGGGGCATAGCTCAGCTGGCAAGCTGGTAAGACTTGCTGCTTGCAGGAGATCTGAGTCTGGCTTCCAGCACCTACATGGTGCCTCACAGCCATCCATAACTCCAGTTTTAGGGGACCTAACACCCTCTTCTGTTGTCTGAGGATGCTGGGCATGTGCATAGTCCACAGTTCTACATTCAGGTAAAACACTCATGCACATAAAATAAATTTAACATATATGCTGGTTGTGAGGGGCAGGACCGGGTGGGAAGTGTGCTAGTGAGGGTGGAGAAGTGGTGAGGGTCCTCAGCTCCCCCCGGCCATTGCGTCCTGCACAGTGATTCCTAAGGCTGAAGATGCCCAGTGGGCACCTTGGATTTGGGCAAGAGCCACTTCTAGTTCATGGAGGCTTTGAGGAGTTGAGCCTGCACCTCCAAGTCCACAGATGATGTTGCGGACCCCACTTTGAGGTTTAAGGGCAAAGCACTTTGTCTGAAAATAGCATCCTCATGCTGCCTTGGAATACCCGACTACCTTGTTAGACACTGGGAACTCCCAGATACACAGAATCAGACACCCAGTGTCAGGACCCAGGCATCCAGGGACTGTAATATAATCTTGTGTATTTTTCCTGTTGTCACTGCTGTGACCAAACACCTGACAAGGTACAATGTGAGGGAGAATGGATTTATTTTGGTTCCTGCTTTATGAGTATGGCCGTCTATGGTGGGGAAGGCATGAATCACTTCATGGGATTCAGAATGCAAAGGAAGGAGAAGCCAGTGTGTGTGTGTGTGTGTGTGTGTGTGTGTGTGTGTGTGTGTGTGTGTGTGTGTGTCTGTCTGTCTGTCTGTCTGTCTCCTTATATTCCCAGCCCATGGGCAAGTTTTCCACAGTCAGGGCAAGTCCTGGATTACCTCCTCTGGAAATGCTTTCAGCCACATGCTTAAAAGTGTGCTCCAGGGGCTGGAGAGATGGCTCAGAGGTTAAGAGCACTGGCCGTTCTTCCAGAGGTCTTGAGTTCAATTTCCAGTAACCACATAGTAGCTCACAACCATCTATAATGAGATACGGTGCCGTCTTCTGGCCTGCATGTATACCTGCAGGCAGACTATAGTATACACAATAAATAAATAAATCTTTTTTTTTTTTAAAGAAAACCTGTGCTTCCCTGATGCCCTCGGCTTTTCCTAACCCAATCAGGTTGACTTTCTTAGCCATCATTAGCAGTGTCAGTGGTAACTCCAGGGCTTATCCCCTCAAGCCTTCACTGGGTTTAAATCCCAGGGCCTTGTTTTCAGATCATTTTTGTGAATTGGCACATAAATGACTTTGCACTGTGTCTGCAGTCGGTGACTGTTGAGCAGTTGCTGGGATGGGGACAGGAAATACCTGACCCCTTGAATGAAGATCGGAACCCTGGAGTGAAGATCGAGAGTATCCTCAGATGTTTGGGCCCCAGAACCAGCTTCCTGACTATGGCCTGATGTCTTGCCTTATTTTGCAGGCAGTAACTGGGGAAGGAAAGGCTCCGTCACAGAGAAGAGGGCCTGGCATTTTGCATTCTGGTTCTGACTGGCTTTGATCTCCCCACTCTGAACAGGGTCTTTATAGCCCAGGTGGGACTTCACTATGTAGCTCAGGCTGGCGCTGAATTCAAGGCATTCTTCCTGTTTAAGCTTCTCAAGTTCTAGGATTATAGGTCTGAACCAAAACCAGCTCTGGCTTTGTTTTGGTTTTAATGTGTGCTGGTCTAGTGTAAAGCCAGGCATGAATCTCAAGTTTGTCACCCTCCTACAGTCCCATAAGATGGCCCCAGACATGTTTTACTGCATGAAGCTCCTGGAGGAGACTGGCATCTGTGTCGTGCCTGGCAGTGGCTTTGGGCAGCGAGAAGGCACCTACCACTTCAGGTAAAGTACTTTCTATGGGGGCCAGGGAAACTTGGGTTCCTGCTTTAGGATGCTGATGAGTGTGAGCCTCTGTTCTCCGTGTGGATCCCACCATGGCAAGCTTAGATCCTGTCAGAAAAAAGGAAAGCTAGGACACCGCACAGCCATCTCCTCTAAGTGATCCTGGACTCTTCTGTCTCTCTGGGCCTTCCTGTCCCTTGCACACCCTGTGCTTCCGGATGCATGGGACAAAGCCTGTGCCTTAGATTTCTGTTAGGATCGTAAGCACCATGACAAGCAGCTTGGGGAGGAAGGTGTTTATTTGGCTCACAGGTTACAGTCCACGATCAGGGAAAGCCAATTCTGGAACCTGGAGGCAGGACCCGAAACTGAGACCACAGAGGAACACTGCTCACTGGCTTCTTCCCATGGCTTGCTCAGTCTGCTTTCTTATATAATCCAAGACATCTGCCCAGGGATGGTACTACCCACTGGGCTCTTCCACATCAATCATCAGTCAAGAAAAAGGCCCCACAGATTTGCCTGCAGGCCAATTGAATGGAGTTATTTTCTCAAGTGAAGTTCTTCCCAAATAATGCTAGCTTGTGTCAAGTTGATGGAAAAACCAATGAGAACAGCTTGGCACAGGACAGGTGCTCTGTAGCCCCTTGGCTACACCATGGGCCATGACACTACTCTAGGCCCCAAAGCCTGTTAAGGTCCTACACTGACAGAATTAGATCTATATACTGAGAGGCCGTTCACAGCTAGGTCTTGTCCAGCCCTGCATAGATGT
The DNA here is from genome assembly GCF_903995425.1 of Onychomys torridus. Classification (NCBI taxonomy): domain Eukaryota; kingdom Metazoa; phylum Chordata; class Mammalia; order Rodentia; family Cricetidae; genus Onychomys; species Onychomys torridus. The sequence continues at coordinate 12,848,655 of NC_050447.1, forward strand.
GAACATGGATTCCCTGAGTTGTTCAGCAAGTGTTCCACGCCAAGGCCAGCTCTGTTCAGAATTCTGTCATTTCTTCACAGCTCCTGTGACAGTGTCCCTTGTAGCAGATGCTAAAAAAAGAAATGTCATGAGTGGCTGGCATCTGCAGCCAAGCCTTTGCTTAGTCAAAGATATGGGTTGTGTCCTAAGAGGGACAAACTGCCTACCTGGCCCTTTTACCCTTGGTCAGGTTCTCTGCTATGATTTATGACCCATCCATAGAAGCTGGGATTGCAATGTAGCTCAGTGGTAGGTCATATGATGACCGTGAGTCCTGGGTCCCATGCCCAACGTGTCCCCCAAAGTGTTGTTGAGTTGGGAAGCCTGTTGTCAGGACCAGAGGGAGAGGTTAGGTTATTGTGGCAGCTGGAAATATCTTTGAAGTGAAAGCTGTGATTTGAGGCTGGCTTCCTGTCAGAAGCTGAACACTGGGACACAAACACACACCCAAAGGGTGAAATGTTTAATTTCTGAAGAAATAAAAAAGACTAAACCACACTCTAGGATAAGGATGTAGTTCGGCCATTTGCCTAGCATCCATGAAACCCCAGATTCAACCCCTAGCACCACAGAACGGGGGAAGTGCTCATATTCTAGAAAGTTCTCTATACTAGATAGAATGTGGTGTTAGAGCCAGATGTGGTGGTACATGCCTATGATGCAAGTACTTTAGGAAGCAGAGGCAGAAGGATGACTGCGTTCTCAAGGCCTGCCTGAGCAGCAGTGTGAATTCCAGAACAGCCAGTACCATATGAAACCATATTTTATAAAGGAGGAAGAAAGTGGGCGGGGGGGGGGGGGGGGCGCCGAGGCAGGTAGATCTCTGAGTTCAAAGCCAGTCTGGTCTACATGGCAAGTTCTAAGGACAGCCAGGGCTCCATAGAGGGATGCTGTCTTAAAACAAATATACAAGCAAGTAACAGCCACGAACCCACAACCACGGCGCTGGCTTTCTGCAGTAACGAAAAATACATTTTGGTGAGTCTAGCCAGTTTATTGCTTTAGTAGACAGGTTTTACTGTAGCAGAAATGCCTGTGTATGAGTCACTATGGTGGTGTGTGTTTGTATTCCCAGCCTCCTAGAGGCTAAGGCAGGAGGATTGCTCAGACTCCGGGCTTCATGGCTTGTCTGGGCAACAGATGAGGACGGAAGGAAGGCCTAGAGGAGACTGTAGTTTCACAAGTGTCCTCTAAATCATACAAGGTAGGGCCGAGTCTCTGCACAGGGCTCACCCTCCACCCTCCTGACCTTGTTTCCACTCAGCAGTGCAAGGAATGTTGTTGGAGTCATCCTGTGAACAGCCAGCCTGATGTCGTTCTCTTTCCTGACAGAATGACAATTCTCCCTCCCGTGGAGAAACTGAAGACGGTACTCCATAAGGTGAAAGATTTTCACCTCAAGTTCTTGGAGAAATACGCATGAGGACGCCTCCGGCGCCAGAGGGTCTCGGTCCCAATGCCACCCAGGCCTTCCTCATGGACTCTGCCTCTGACCTCACGCAGGTCGCCAATCCTGTTCATCATCATTTTTCCCAGGAGACTTCTTTCTTTGTGCCTTGATGTTGAGAGCTCTCTTCTGAGCAAACAGTGATTTTGCAATGTCTCACAGGCCCTGTTTTTTAAATGCAACCAAAGCGGAGTCAGCTTGCTTGGCAGATGTGGCTGGAATTCTCTGAATCACCTCTCATTGTGTTCGAACGTTCCTTTGTACCTCCAGGGTACACTGAAATAAGATAGTTCATATCTGCAGAAACAAGCAGGTGTTGGGAAATGTGTGACTTAACATGGTGAGGACTGGAAACCCGAAAATCAACTGAGATCCCTTAGCAGCATGGAAACAGTGTTTTGAACAGTAAACCTGCAAATCCAGCCAGAACCCCAGAGAAAGCTTGTCATTCTGGTCTGGAGATAGGCAGCTCATCACAGAACAGAATACTAAAGTCAGCAGTGGCACAGCGGTCACATCAGATACCAGGCTAGATTGTACTGAACATAGGCATGGCCTAAGTCACAGGTCCTGAGGGGAAGTGGGTGGAGGGCAGGCTGCAAGTTGAACTGGGTCTTCTGAGCCGCATGATAGGTGGTGACTGAGCACACTGAGCTTTGCACATGCTTTTGCTGCGACCTTGGTATATAAGGTCTCCCCAGGCTTCAGGGACACCAGGGAGAGCCCTGAAATACCTTGGTGAGTGAAGATTCTCCATCGCACTGGTAACCTAGGGAGAGTTTTCTCCCAAGGGCTTGTCTGAGCTTTTATACCTATTGCCCTCTGCTGGTGGCAGTGGAGATAAGCAAAGGCTGAAAATGCCCTACATTAGGTGATCTTTGTAATGATCTGGCAGTTAAGCCCATGCAGGTCTTTTTAATTGTTTCAAATTAAGTTTGGTTCATTTTGTAAATTTAGTTGATCACAGTGCCGGGTACACTGACTGCCAGGAAGGAGTCCACAGTCTGAGTCTTCATATATCTCTCCACATCAGTTTCCTGCCTCCCTCTCTGATCTGTGGACAGTGTGTGTCCTACATCATCAGCCATCCCTCCATGTCACAGAGCAGCAGCCACCAAGCAAGTATATTTCTTGAATTAGCGCATTTGGGTGGAGCCATGTGCACGCCAGGGAGGAAGGTGCTCCAGGGAGCACTAGGCCAGGTTTTCTTCCCCAGCATCCTGACTGTTTACCTTCTTCATGAGAAGTGAGGGAAGCCATGACCAGCTCAGGAGCCTGGGGACCCAGTGAGTGGGGGAGCGCAAGGAGCTAGAGAGAGCAATGTGAACGACTGTGGGGTAAGGCTGGAGACCTACCTCCTGCGCTGGGATTCCACACTGGGTCTTTGCAGGATGATGCAGTTTTTGAAAAGAACTTCAAGCTATTAACACTCACGAGCATTACATTACTGTGAAGGAAGCAGCCACATTCTTAACAAAATGGAATGTTCTGGAACTTTTCCTTAAAAATTGAAAAGGCAGCATGTGTGCTTGCTAGGCACATAAACCAGATGTGCTCCAGCGTTCTGAGATTCCTCAATGAAAGGTTAACTAGAAGCTAGTATATTTTTTATATTTTTGTAACAATTGCTTTTTTCATGGGGGGGGGTGGAAGGGTTAGTATTTATAGTCCTAACAAGTCCAATAATTTTTATAAATCTCTTCAGATTATAAATAATCCTCCAAATTTTGCAATGTTTACATGTTTTTTTTTTTTTTAAAGATGATAAATATGCTAGGTTTGCTTTTTAAATAAAAGCTTAAGTATTCTAAGAGATTAATAACTTCAGGTAGGAATACTGGTTATGGTAGTTTGGACTTTTCTACAGATCTTATTCCCATGCCTTTTCTGTTCCAGCATCACTCAAGAAAGTTGTTTGTTGTTTGAGGTTTCCCTTAAGAGTCTACACCTGAGAGGTTTCTGTCCCTCCAGAGATGCATGTGGGTGGTGCTGTGAAAGCCTGAGCCAGGCTGGACCTGGGGCAATCACACGCCAAAGGCATTGTTTCCGTTGGGCGTCAGAGCAGGTGCAGACTTCCTGTTCTCCATCGTCAGTTCTTCAGGCCTCCCCCACGGAGGTCCTTGGTTATAGCTGTGCTGGAAAGATCTGAACAATAAACTATGTGCCCAGAATGGTGACTGTTTAATTGTGTCAATTAAATCTAAAAGCTGAGTGAGGTTGAGTATGGTAGCATACGCTTTAATCCCCAGCATTGGGGAGGCAGAGGCAGGCCGGTTGTCTGTGAGTTGGGAGTCCTGCTTGATCTACATAGTAAGACCCTGTCTTAAAACAAAATCAGAAACAAACAAGCAAATAATAAATGAATAGGTGAGTGGATGTCACTAATTCTTTATATTTGTTCCTGAACAGCAAATCTGTCTAAACATCCTAAGCTCCAACCAACAGCTTCTGGCTAGGGTTTGACCCTAAAGACAGGGAACTGCTGAGCTGGAGGAGCTCCATGCATCTTTGTGTTTTTGCTTTGAATCAGTGTCTTGCTCTCTGGCTTCCTAGCATAATAGTTCTTGCCATGTACCCTAGACTGACTTCAGTCACTGTGGGCTGGGGAGGCCTTTGACTTCCTGGTGTTCCCTCCCTTCCCTTTCTAAGTGCTAGGTCATAGGCATGTACCACCAGTGCCTGCTCTAAGAAGACATTAAAACGAACATGGACTTTGGCTTCTGCTGGCAGGGGAAAAGAGAAGAGATAGAGCTGGGCGGTGGTGGCACACGCCTTTAATCCCAGCGCTCAGGAGGCAGAGGCAGGCAGATCTCTGTGAGTTCGAAGCCAGTCTGGCCTACAGAGTGAGTTCCAGAACAGCCAGGGCTACACAGAGAAACACTGTCTCAAAAACAAAAAAACAAACAACAAAAAAACAAGCGCGCGCGCGCACACACACACAAGTGGTAGAATCTTCACAGGGCTGGGAGAAGGAGAGGTGGGGTTAGGAGCTGAAGAAATTGGTGGGTGTGGGACAAGCACATCTAAACAATACGATATTAGTTTTACCCAGGTTTCCCATTCCACAATCAATTTTGAAGTATGATTTAAAAATGTAAAATTCTCCAAAACTAAGCTTTCTATATCTTTATTAAAATTTAAAAAGTATACACACACACACACACACACACACACACACACACACAATTAGGACTCTTACTTGGAATCATTAGGAACGCACTTACCATAGTTTAAGCAGAGAATCTGACTATCCTGTGTAAGTTGTAGGGAAACTGGCTCCATTTCTAAATGTTTAGTAAATGTAGAGACTGACTTGCACAATTGCACACATACAAATCTTATGGTCCCAGCCAGGCGGTGGTGCCTTTAATTCCAGCACTTGAGAGGCAGAGGCAGGCAGTTTGAGGCTACTTCCCATTGAAAAGGGGTCAGGCAGTGCTATGCCAATAAACCTCATTTGCCACAAGGCCACTTTAGTGTGGGGTGGAGGAGCGTGTGTTCAAGAGGCGGGTGTCACGGCTAGTTTAGAGCTAAGTGGACAGGAATGTATATTAATTACTGATCAGAAACTGAAGTTACCATTCTAAATGTGAGGCGGAGGATAGTGTTGAGACAGGGTCTCACTGTGTAGTCCAGGCTGGCCTGGAACTCTAGACCAGGCTGGCTTTGAATTTAGAGATCAAGCCAGGTAGTGGTGGTGCAAGCCATTGATCCCAGATGCAAGCACCTTCTGTGAGTTTGAGGCCAGCCTGATCTACAGAGTGAGTTCTAGGACAGCTAGGGTTATAAGAGTGAAACCCTGTCTTGAAAACACACACACACACACACACACACACACACACACACACACACACACAGAGTCACCTAATCTCTCTCATGCCTGATTTTAAAAAGTTGTCTTTTTTTCTTCCAGACCATTTAAACTATTGACTTAGACACTATTGACTATTATCCCTAGATAATTCAATGTGTGTCTCCCTGCCCCCATTTTTTGAGGTAGCACGTAGCTCAGGCTGGACCTGAGTTCCCCATGTACCGTGCTTCAGTGTCACTAGGATTGCAGTCATGTACCATGACACAAAGTTGAGTCCATCATTGAAAAGGACACTGCTTATTTGTTTGAGAAGGGTCTTGTTATGCACCCCGGGCTGGTTTGGAACATGTGTAGACAGTGGTCTGCCTCCCAAGTGCTGAGATTAATGAGGTACCACCTCATCCTGCGCTTATGTGTGCGATTCTTTTCTGGTTGTTGTTTTGGTTTAGGTTTTTTGTTTTGTTCTTGTTTTGTTTTGTTTTTTTGAGACGGTCTCACTATATAGCCCTGGCTGTCCTGGAACTTGGTATGTAGACCAGGCTAACCTCAAACTCAGAGAGATCTGCCTGCTTCTGTCTCCCAAGTACTGGGATTAAAGGTGTGCTTCCATGACTTTAATGTCATTGTATCTAACAAAATTAACAAACCATATTGTGCACAACTCAGGTTATATTCACATTTCCATGAGTAATTTTTTTCACTTTTTTTTTTTTTGTGTGTGTGTGTACATGTATGTGCATACATCATGGTGCACATAGGGTTGAAGACAACTTTCTCCATGTGGGTTCTGGGGACTGAGTTCAGCTCATCAGTCTTGGCAGCAAGCACCTTTATCCAGTCAACCATCTTGCTGGCCCCTTTAATAAATTATTACATAACTACCATGTCATAAAACAACACATTCTCTGGTAATATACTATATATTGATGGATGTAACAAAAATATCACTGATGGTGCTCGGGTTACTTTCAGTTTTGCACAATTTTAAGCAGTATTTCCACAGTCTTTCAAGCTTGGTTACCAGCCTATGGCACTATTAAGAGATGGGATCTAATGGAAGAAAGTGGGTGTGGAGGCACACCCTTGAAAAGGGATATTGGCTCCCTAGTCTCTCATCACTGCTGTGTGCTCTCCACTATGACATGCTGCATCAGCAGAGGCCTGGAATGAGACAACAAGCCTTTAAATCTCACTTGATTCAGGCTTGTAAGACCCCAGCAGGACATGGGCAGAATATTTACCAGAATATGACATGAATGGCTCCATCCTCCATCCTCTCTGGGTCCTGCTCCCCTCTGGACCCTCATGAACCAGGTCTCTGCTGTTCTCATTCCTCTGTGTTATTCTCCAGGCTCCCACAGGCATGGTCCATTACACTGCTTGCAGTATTCAAAGGGAGGGTTTATTTGCGACTTATGGTTCCAGAAGAATGAGAGTCCATGATGGCCACGCAACATGGCAGCAGGTAGCAGGCGTCCTGGCTGGAGCAGGGCTGGAGCAGCGCCGAAGCATACATCTTTAACCACAAACAGGAAGCAGAGAGCTGGCACCAAGTAGGGAAGAGTCCTTTGAGCCTCAAAGTCCACTCCGGGTGATAGCACTTCCTCCAGCAAGGCCACACTTCCTAATCCTCCCCAATTAGCCGCCAACTTGAAGCCAAGTATTCAAATGCCCAAGACTAAGGGGCGAGATCTCAGTCAGACCACCACACTGGGGGACCTAGAGTCTGAAGTTTCAGCTAGAAGTCTGTATCTTTCTGGAAAGAATGGGATGGGGCTGTTACCATATTGTCCTAGCACGCCATTCTCACTCAGATTAAGTTATTGGAGACCCCAGGAATCAAGATTTGGGGTCAGGGGCCAGCTTGACCTTCAGAAGGACTAGCTGTTTTCCTGATGAACTCTGCAGAATTAATCTTTAGATGTCCATGAAAAGGCCAAAATTTAAAGATTCCAGTCCAGCTACACCAGTGGCCCACAGAATTCAGCGTCTAGTCTATCAGCTTCTTCAGCTGTGTGACAGCGATGAGGTCTGATATTTTAGCATGTTTATGTTGCTTTCACAGCTGGAGTTTTTCCAGGTCTTAGCTTGGAGTGTAAGGTCAACAAAGCAGTGTCTGTGTGTGGCCATTACACAATTCACTCTACCAATGAGAAAGAGTGTATGAGTCGAACTGTTTTTAATAGGAGATCTGGAATTGGCCTTTAGTTTCTAGACCTTCCCTGACTTACTCCAATCTTCATCCAAGTCACAAATTCTGCAGTATCCCCATGTGGCCTCTTATAGACATCGTTAAATACAGACCCCCATTTTATGGGTTTGGTTCTATTATGAGTTATGCCAGTTCTCTATATGTAAAATTGCACTTATGTACAAATGCAAATAATCATTACTTGTTTGGGAAGCCAAATATTTCAGCATGAGAGCCTTGATGATTAAAAAAACATTTACAAAAAAATTGCTGGTGTCCAGCACTGCAGAATTACATTCATTTTAAACGTATTTGAGAGCCAGGCATGATGGCACAAGAGACTAGTCCCAGGAAGAAGTGGAGGAATCTTGAGTCCAGGTTTTGGGGATCAGCCTGGGAAACACAGAAAAATCCCCATCTGAAAAACAAAAAATCCAAGCATGGTGGGACGTGCCTAGCCTATAATCCATAATCCCAGCACTAGGAAGGCATAGGGCTCTACTGTTCTAGAATTTGTTTTCAGGTTATCATTTCAGATTCTCCATATCTAAGATTTAGCGAAAAAGGAGTATGAAGTACTTCCATCAGTAGTATGTATTTAGTGTCTACTTTGTACCAATGTTTGTGCACTAGACATGTTTGTGTTTGGTGCTGCAGATCCAATTCAGTGCCTTACTCGTACAAGAAAGTGCTCTGCCACCAGTTCCATGTCCAGTTGAACTGACACTCTCTTCTGGCCTCTGCACAGGCACCAGGCACTGACATAGAACACAGACAGACATGCAGAAGAAACACCCACATACACAAAATAAGTCAATGATTTAAAAAAAAAAAAATAAGGAAGAGCTAGTTCTCTTTCCCATCTCATAAGATGGCAAGTGAGAAAGCCGGGAAGCGATACAGGGGAACTGGAAACATGGAGCCACAGCTGGTGCGCGGCGGTGTGGTTAAACAGTAACCCTCAGCAGAGAAGCCCAAGAACAGTATCCAGCAAGCGTTCTCCACAGGAAAAGAACCGATAGCATGGGCATGACTGGATTAGATTGGCTTACATGATAGGATCTGAAAAGGCCAACAAGGGCCAACAAGATGCTGGAGGGCCGATAACACAGTAGCTCCTCAGACCAGAAAGATGGCTACCTCAGCAGTCCCAGTCTGGCACTGAAGGCCTGCGGGATTAATTCCTTGCACACCTGAGTTCAGACTGAAGCTGGATTCAGATGTCACTTAAGGATGGTGGCAGCCAGGTCAGCAATGGGATGACACATCCACTTAACAAGAAGCAAATGTAGGCAGACAAGCAACACTGATTTCCTTCTGGCTACTTTATATCTGGGCCAGCTGCCAGAGGGTGCAGCTGCCTGCTCTGCCCTTAATCCCTTCCAGAAATGCCCACAGACATGCCTGCCCTGAAACATGCTTCCTAGTTATTTAAGATACCATTCATGTAGACAATCTGGATCTACCATCACAATGGGAAAGTTCACTGTTTTAGTCACGTGAGTGGAATGGACAGATACTCTCCATCTGCCATTCATTTAAGAGTGGCCCTGCACTAGAGGAAGTACTCACTTGCTAACTTCAAAGTTGAAACTTGTTCTTGCTTCTGTCACAAAACCAGTTGGTGATGACAATGGTGATGGCTAGGGTTAAATCTTGCAAAATATCCTAGGATGCGTGGAGGAAGAGGTGTTATGGCAAAAATCCCTTTGGTAAGAAAGCTGCACCCTAGCATTGTTACTGAACTTGATGGTTATGACTTGTGCCCCAGTAAGGTCTGGCCACTCACCCTCAATAAGCCAATAAAAAGAGCCAAATAGTGGAAAGAAAAAGATTTATGTAGCCAGTTTTCCTGGTCCTGTCTGGCCCACGGTCAGGACAAATCTCTCTTACCCGCCAGTCCCGCAGCTGCTCAGACCCAACAGAGTAAACACACAGACTTATATTACTTATAAACTGCATGGCCGTGGCAGGCTTCTTGCTAACTGTTCTTATATCTTAAATCAACCCATTTCTATTAATCTATAAGTTGCCACATGGCTTGTGGCTTACCGGTATCTTACATCTTGCTTGTCATGGTGGTGGCTGGCAGTGTCTCTTTGCCTCATCCTTCCACTTCCCAGAATTCTCCTCTCTCCTTGTCCCGCCTATTTGTCCGGCCTGGCTACTGGGCAATCAGTGTTTTATTTATTAACTGATCAGAGCAACACATTTGACATACAGAACATCCCACAGCAGATCTATTTATTCAATGTGGCCACACTGGAAGTGGGACTTGTAATCCCACTGGTTGAGAATAGGGCCACTACCAGTTTAACATCAAAATGAAGCAAGCTTTAATGAAATACTGGCCAGGTCGATGGGCTCTCTGGCCAGGTCCATCTCTGGTTTCCCAGAAAATGGTACCAAGTCACGTTTTGCAGAGGCTTCAAAGGGCAAAACCCTTAGTTCACTGCATTTCCCACGAGGTCCAATCAGGAGCAAGCAGACAGCCTGATTACTTCCTGACCGAGTGCCTCCCTGCTACATTCAGTCAGGGGCAACTATACATTCTGACATATTCCCTGCCCACGTGTGATCAACCCCACATCCGGTGGGTCAAACTAACTTGTTTAGAGGGGTGAAAACATGTGGCTTGTTATCTCCCATAAGCAATAGCCTCCAGCATTTCAGGAACTATCTGTCCTTGGCTAGGGGCTTGCGTATCAGAGGCATTTTTTGCTTCATGGATCTCGTAGGCATAGTAATTAAAATTTAAAAAGTGACTTTGGCCCCCACAGGACAAGAGATTCAGCACATCTAAACAGTTCCAGTCAGGGTGTGGTCCCACCCACCACTGACCCACGGTTGGGCTTTAGTCTCATCCTGTCAGGGAGACTAACTGAATGAAATCCAGTTCCTAGAAATAAGCTTGTGGTTTGCCTGGCAACCCTTTTCTTTCCCCAGCATGAAATTCCTGGGGAAATTCCCATTCTTTGGGAGGTCTATTGTTTGGTCAGATAGATTGAGAGACAAGCCATGTCATTTCTGCCAGATGGGCTAAAGCACCATCCTGGACCACCACAGAACCAAGAGTAGTTTTTCTGAAGCAGCCGAACGGTGGCTTGCTGCTCATGCATGGACCTCTTTCCTCTACAAAGTTCCTTTTGTAGACTGCACCAGAATTTTATCACACTATCACAAATACCTAGAGACAGATTCCTACTTCACCTGTACTGCTGGTAGGGTAAGAAGGTGCAGCCACCCTGCTTGGTAGTTCCTCAGACAGTTAGTTACCATGACCTAATCCCATTCCCGGGTATGCATTTAAATGAATTTATCCCGCACAAAACTTTCATGTAGCCACAGTATACTTCAAATGTCCACTAGGAAGTGAATAGAATGCATGATATACACTGAATACTACTTTTTTTTTTTTAAAGTAATGCTATATGCTGGATAAAAGTAAAACTCAAAACCAGATTTCAGTGTAATATTTAGAAACAGAATAACTGCATTAAAGGTTGGAGAGAAAATGAAATGAGACTAATTAGGACTCGGTGTTTTTATTTTGCTACACAAATCTTAATATATGGGAAACCACCGAAATGGACATTTTCTTACAGATAAAACTTTATAGTATGGAAACTATAAAGTGATGTCGTTAAGACACTTACAAGTCAAACAGCTTCCCTGCTTGCAAACTTTTCTTGTTCTAGTAATAAAAGTGAGTAGCTGGGGATTGCTCAGCTGGGAAAGCAGCTGTTTGGCATATACATGGGCCCGAGTTCAGTCCCCAGCACCCCCACACCCTCCCCCCCAACACACACCCTAGGCAGAAGAACTGAAGACTGCTGAGCAACTGTTTTATAAACCTTTATTGGAAAGGCTACAAAGTTTATATTATCACTGCATTGCTTAGGCTTAAAGTGATGTGGGGAAATAACGCCAAATACAAAACTATTGTGCTGCTGAACCTTGCCCAGGCTTCTTGTGAAATATTTTGTACAATGGAGGTAGAGTCAATAGGGCGGTAATTTAACGCTCACAGGTCTTGATTAGTTTGGGGACACTTTTTTCATCCAGGTTCTAATATCTCTAGAAATGTACTCCAGTGCCATTAGGCTCAGAGATGGTATGATACACTGAAAAAGAATCTGAATTTCCTGTTCTTCCTTTGACAAATGTAAAATGTGTGTAGTTGGTGTCATCTGGACCTTAAATGACCATGTTTTAAAAAAATATTCCAGAGAGAGTGAAAAAAGTAATCATCAGAAGATGGAAACACATCCTTTCATTCTATTAAGATGGTTGTAATTAAAGCTAGGTGCTGACTAGGACATTCAAACTGAATACTCCTCACCACTGTTTCAGCCACTTTGTGAACATCTGCTATCCTAAGCGGCTGAGTTTTCTACGTAGACTATCAAAAAGCCAATGCTTCCTCAAATTCAGAGATTCAACTTAACGAGACAGCAATTTCTCCTAATATTTAATGAAAACAATGTTTCAACAGGTCTGTGTAAACATGGTTCTACTATTCATCTGCTATGACCTTATTTTCAAAAAGTGGGGTGCGAGAGAATAACAGAGGCCTGGGCTTGTCCCAATTTTTAGGGTAACCTGGGAGTTAGATAACTTGGATGTTCTTGATGTCAATAAAGCCTGTTTCAACCAACCTTAGTGTTTGTAAACTATAAAATGGGCAGGTACCTGAGGCATAAAAGCTTCAAGCCAATGGATTTTTAAGGGCTGCTTAAAAACCAGAACCAAAGATCCACTCCTCAGTGTAAGGGTACTTTTTTATAGTTCAAATATGCTTTTCTTTCTAAAAATGTGACACAGAATAATTTACACCAACTGCTTTTTATTATCAAGTTTCAGAAACCTTTCACAAAATGGTTTTTTAAAAAAAAGCCAAAAAACTTTACAACCATGGCTAATGTAATTTTTCTATGGTTCTCAGTCAGCTTCAAACCCATTGTGTGCAAAGCCCATTTTTCCATGCATCTGAATGATAGATACAGGTTATGAATTCTTTATTCTAGTTGTAGCAGCTTATGCAGGTGCAGCCAAACACAAAGCTCCAGGACAAATTGTACAAACTTTACAATGCTGGATTTGAGTTTAAAATATGAAACATAAAGTCTACACAAAACTGATAAAAATCAAGCAGATACCAGGACTGAGACTTAGAACCCACATGTGAAAGGGAGTCTTATTTCAAGTGCTTTACTCTGCTACAGAACAGTCGACATGAGGATGGAAAGCTTCGTGGTTAGTTTAAATTATACACTCTGTGGATGATACTATACCAATTTTAGAAGTTACACATAGATCAACAGACGTCCATCAGTTCATCTGGACTCATCAGGTACTCCAGCAGCTGGCAAATCCGGCAAATGTGGAAAGAAAATCCACCTGTGCAGCCACCTGCAGTTTACTGATGGGCACACTGCACTCCAGGTCCATGATGGCTGCTGCTCTCTTCATCAGAGCTATCGTTATAGGCCTCACGCCTCTGACCACCTCCAGAGCCTCGAGTACTATCAAATTCCTGAAGCTCCACTTCTTCTGTCTCTCCAATTACATTAGGAACTTCTGGTCTAGATGGCAGGAGATCTTCTAATTCCTTCATGAAACAAAACAGGAGATATGTCTCATGATGTATCTGACATTTGCCCAAATTAAACATCCATAAACACTAGAAAATTGCACAGAGGAAAGGTTCCCTGATACTTCTAAACAGAATGCCAGCTGAGGGAGCTGCTTTGCAGAGAATTCAAAGACTCTCACCAGCACCTCACACCCAGCCTGCTTGGTCCCATAAACATTTATATTAGCTAACCTCATCTTCAGAATGACCAGCAGTGACATCATTGGTGGAGTGTTTAATCCTACACTCAAGAGACAGAGGCAAGCAGATCTCTGTGAGTTTGAGGCCAGCCTGGTCTACAGAGTGAGACACACAGGAAGCAAGCAGGAGCGAGAGGAAGCAGAATGGACAACCACATCAGCTGCATGAGGAACTGAAAAAACGCTTACAGAAAGCTTGTCTGGGTTAATCCAGTTGTTTTCAGGAAACTGCACATCAAATTTTATGTAAAGATCACCCTTTTCAAAGGGATTACGATACTGTGGCATTCCTTCACCTCGAACGACACGAACACATCCTATTATTAAAAAAAAAAAAAAATTAGGTAAGAATTTTACCCAAGAAAGGTATTCAATAATATTCCTTTGTTACCCACTATAAATACAAATTTTAACAACACATGGACAACCTGGATCAGATGAAATCCTTTACCTGGTTCAATTACTTTGCCAGGGGGATATTTCACCACAATCTGACGAGCATCAAGATGCTTAAATGTGAACTGAAATCCACATAGAGCTTCCACAAGTCCTATCTTATATGTCATATGCAAATCATTCCCGTCTCTCTGGAATACCTAGAGACAAAGCACACGCAAAACAGGGTTTTTGTTTTGTTTTGTTGTTTTTAAAGATTATGAACCCACACCATCCTGTTGCATTCAAGTCAATTTCAGAATCTTTTTTTTTTTTTGAGCTGAGGATCGAACCCAGGGCCTTGTGCTTGCTAGGCGAATGCTCTACCACTGAACTAAATCCTCAACCCCAATTTCAGAATCTTAATTCTACCACCCACTGCAAGATCTAAAATGCCACTGTCCCTAATTTCCAAAATTTTTATTGGCAAATCTAGGTATTCTAAAGAGTATGCCAGAAACTTCTATTAGGAAGGCCTATTAAGAACAATACATAAGAACACAGCTGAAGGTACTGCTGCAATTGTATTCCATTTCCTAAATCTAACACCAAATGAGCTTCAAAAGAACATATTCAACCTGGAATGTTCCCTAGACATGATCCCAATGAAGCAAAAAAGGAGTTTAAGTTCAGTGTTAAAGAGCTCAACCAATTAGACCCAGCCATCAAAGTTATGGGTTTAATTCTGCACTTCATACATGTACAGTGAAGTGTCATCTCACTTAAAATTCAATCCTGGGGATGGAGATAGTCAGTGGTTAAGAATACTTGCCGCTCTTGCAGAGAGAGGTTTAGTTCCCAGCACCCACATGGTGGCTCACTACTATCCATAATACCAGTTCCAGAGGATCCTTCCAGTGGGCATCAGGCACACATGTGGTACACATATATACACGCAGAGAAAAATGCATAAACATAAATTAAAAAACACGGCCGGGTGGTGGTGGCGCACGTCTTTAATCTCAGCACTCGGGAGGCAGAGGCAGACGGATCTCTGTGAGTTCCAGGAAAGGTGCAAAGTCACACAGAGAAACCTTGTCTCGAAAAACCAAAAGACAAACAAACAAACAAAAACAAAAAAATTAGGCCAAGTATAGTGGTGCAATCTTTTAGCCCCAGCACCCAGGAGGCAAAGGCAAGCAGGTCTCTGTGAGTTCCAGTACAGCCAGGACTGTCACACAGAGAAACCTGGTCTCAGAAAAACAAAAAACAAAAAAGAAAACTTAAAAAAATTTCAAACTTGGGCTGGAGAGATGGCTTAGACGTTAAGAGCACTGACTGTTCTTCCAGAGGTCCTGAGTTCAATTCCCAGCAACCACATAGTGGCTTACAACCATCTATGAGACCTGGTGCACTCTTCTGTATACGTAATAAATAAATAAATAAATCTTAAAAAAAAATTCAAACTTGCTTAATGTAAATTACACAGCAAATGCTAAAGTTGTCTTATTCCATCTTATAGTATAAGCTTACAGACTACAAATTTCTGTGAAGAAGCTACATCTGTGAGGATGATAAAACCAGAACACTGCAGGTCCAGAGCTTGATGACAATTTACCTTGGGCTATCTTTAGTCCCTAAATTAGCCATTTGCCTACTGTTGTATCAGACCTAACATCCTGTGACTTAACAGATAAAAGCTTTTTGGAATGTATTAACAAAAAGCTGTAGTTTCTACCTAGCTAGGGGTCATCAGACAAGCCTCCGAGGCCTGTCGCTGAGGCTGCTGTACTTTGCTCTAACTGCCTACATTTGGATATGTATTAACTACATGCATTTGCATAGTGTCTTGTTTATTACTTTCTTTGTTCTATTACTGTCCCCATGTTAGAACATGGATTTTGCTGCAACTTGAATCCATGTTACAGGTGATGGTCATTCAGTTAGCTCCAGAATAAACTTTCTTGTCTCCTTGGAGGTGAGAGCTGTGTTTCTACACCAATGTTGCAAAGATTACTGAGTAAGTGCTAAGAATGTCCTGAGCTTTGATGTTTAGAGAAAAAAAAAAAAAAAAAAAAATCAACTTCAAAATATCTAACTTGTAATTTTTACTTAAATTTGCCAAATCTACGCTTAAATTTTGAAGTTTAAGTTGAAATAAACTTAACTGTAGTGAAAAGGTCACCTATATATTTGTTCAAACGAAAGTGTGCTGGAGCCAAGAGTATAATCACAGCACTTGGGAGACAGGATGATCTCTGAGCTCAAGGCCAGCCTGGTCCACGTAGTGAGTTCCAGGACATCCAGGGCAACAGAGACACTGTCTCATAAACAAAAACAAAACAAAGCAAAACAAAAAAAGGTCTTGGTTATCCTGAGTAATGAGTGAGCCAGCTTAATTTCTACCCAAGGTAATCCTTTGAATCTATAGGCAATAAATAGGCTAAAAGAAACTGGTTGGACCAAAGACAGCCACCACAATGGCTACCAGATCATCTTTAATTTCATTTTAATCCCATTTGTATGCTAACTGACATAGCAACCCCTAGAAAGAACCATGAGAAGAATTAACACCTACATATCAGGGAAATCGAGTCCCAGTCCTAGAAAACACACGACTACTTCTTCCATTTATTAGCCTCTCTCATTTCTTTTCTTTTGTTTTTGTTTTTTGAGACAGGGTCTCTGTGTAGCTTTGTGCCTTTTCTGGAACTCACTCTGTAGGCCGGGCTGGCCTCGAACTCACAATCCACCTGCCTCTGCTTCCTGAGTGCTGGGATTAAAGGCGTGCGCCACCACCGCCCAGCACCTCTCCCATTTCTTCAGATGGACCTTCTCTTCTGTGAGTGTGATTTACGCAAACGTGTTCACAGAGGTGTAGAGAGGCCAGAGGAAGACTTCCGGGTGTCCTGTTCTATCACACTCACTGAACCTAGAGCTAGGCTAGTGGCCATTAAGACCCAGCAATCCTGTCTATCATCCACATGTCAGAGGGGCACATGGGGTCATGCCAACATTTTATGTAGGTGCTGGAATCCAAACTCAGGTCCTCATGTTAGTTCAGCCAGTATTTTTATTATCCATTGAGCCAGCCCTCCAGCATGGTCTCCCATTTCTTTATTAACCTCTAGCCCTCTGAGGGTTTAAGAACATGATTTGCAAGTTCATTTCATACTTCTATGTTGGCAGAGTAGAAATGCCCTGTCAGTCAATTGGTGCTCTCTCTTACTGGTTCCACATATCTGAGATGCAAGACCCAGTAACATCTCTGAAGAACAATCTTGGCTGGTTTGTAAGACACCTGAAAAAAATTGTTCCTTTCCTAAATGATTCTCCTAAATCTATCCATGAAATAAATTATCCTAAGCATGGCTTCCGAACATCAGCTTCAACAGTATTGGAAGCATGTTAGAAATAACGTTTTGGCCCAGCAATCCAGAATGTAGGTTAGTTAATGCACATTTACTCAGGGTCCTTCATAACAGGATCATCAAGACTTTAAAAAAGCAGAATGCTTTGGGGCTAGAGAGATGGCTCAATGGTTAAGAACACTGGCTGCTGTTCCAGAGGACCCGGGTTCAATTCCCAGCACCCACATGGCAGCTCACAACCGTCTGTAACTCCAGTTCCAGGGAATCTGGCACCTTCACACCAATGTACATAAAATAAAAAACATGTTAGCCAGGCGATGGTGGTGCATGCCTTTAATCCCAGCACTCAAAGGCAGATAGATCTCTTTGTGTTCCAGGCCAGCCTGGTCTACAGAGTGAGTTCCAGGCCAGCCAGGGTCACACAGAGAAACCCTGTCCCAAAATACCAAAAAACAAAAGCAAACAACAACAAGAAAAAGCTATATATACTACAAAATGCCAATGTTTCAGGATACCAACAGTCCAAGAATAATTTTTACCAAATAAGGAGCAAGAAGTAACACCATGTTCTGGTGTAGGTGTTCAATCAAAGTAACTACAACTAAACAATACCAAAGAGGTGGTTGTTGTCTGGGGGCAAGAGGGGTGAATGACTTGATAATCTGACTCTAACATTTAAACAGGAAAATGTCTAACTTCCCCCTTTGTGTTGCCATATGAAGGACTACCAGGCACCACACAATTGAACATTCAGAAGCTGCAATAATTCCTGAAGCAGTTATGCGCTTGTGCGTACAGACAGACAGCGGCACTCAGAGAGCAGCACAGCAAGGATGAACACACACAACACAGCACTCCCAAAGCTCATTAGCTTTTACCACATTTCAGCCACCCAACCTAATAATGGTCTCAATTTCTTCAGTCAGCTATTTGGAACAAGGGGAGAAAGGCCAAAATCACCAATGCTTTTTGTGAACATTAGCAAGCCCTATGTTCTAGTTCAAACTACAGTAGGTTTGTTTGTTTTTTTCTTCCAAGGGAGATGAGTTAAGCAAGCTGTCTAAACCTTATCCTTGGCTCACACTGACTGCCCTAGTCATAATAAAACCAGAACCTGCACTCTAACTTCTGCCCTTTACTACTTTCTAGCCTATGCAATCAATCCCATGCAGTCCTACTGCTGATTAAAGGTATGTGCGACACTCAGAATACCCAAGTGACATCTGTTCCACAAAACACCGTTGTTTAGTCTACACTACCAACTTTCAACAATGCGGCTATGTATTTAGCTTTCTACCTCTTATGTCTTACTGGTATTGTGGATACCAACATTGAATAAATGAGGAAGTAGCTAAAATGTCATCAAATAAGAATCTTGAATAACAAAATTTAGGGCTTGGAAATGTGGCCCAGAGACAGAGCATTTTCTAATACCTAACAAGACCCCGGCTTCATCAAAGAATGATGAACATTTTATCCTTTATGACCTAAAGCAGAGTTCTGGAAACTGTCCTTATTTTCCAGCCATCTAGAAGATCCTCGCCACCTCAAATATGCAACACCGAGTGAGGAAAAGGGAAAAGAACCAGGAACACACCTCTCTTCACGAGAACAGAAAGGGCAGTCCAGAGAGCAAGTCACAAGTTTGTGAGAATAAGTCAAACTCTACAATGTTCTTTTCAATATGGCCTTGTTCACTACTGAAATTTTGAAGTGATTTTACTTGTAAAATTGCAGCTTCTTCCTTGGGGAAAAAACAAATGGTGAATAGAGGAAGGCTTGGGAGGTCACAGTGGCTACAAGAGGATTCAGCCCTGCCTCGGTATCCAGCACCGGGGTCGTGGAACACAAGGAGGCAAAGCCTGTAACCAAGCTCGACTGCCAATCAAAGACATGAAGATCCAGCCCCAGAGATCTACTTGTCTTCTCTGCTCATCAGAATTGGAGACTGTCAAATTTTACCTAGCAATTATCTCTATGTATGCTATGTTAATTGTGATGACTATTCTTGGTTGTCAACCTGACTACTAAAACCCAAACAGCTGGGCACACATTTGAGGGATTTTTTTTTTTAATTAGTTAAATCATTTGAAATGGGAAGACCCACTCCCATTCTGGATCTCTGAGATGGAGATATACTTTTAATTCAGATCTTTTGATCTGGGCCACACCTTCTGCTAGCAGCCTATATAAAGGACATGAAAGAAAGAAGCTTGCTTTCTCTTTGCTTGGTTATTCTCACTCTTGACAGCAAGTCCATTCCTTCACTGGCATTAGAGCCTACTTTGGGATTCCAGTGTACACTGAAGACCAGCTGAAGCATCCAGCCTTGTGGACTGAGCAGCTACTGGATTCTTGGGCTTTCTGTTGGTAGACAGCCATTATTGGACTAGCTGGAAGACCACCTGTAAGCCATTCTAATAAATCTTTGCGCGCGCTCGCTCTCTCTCTCTCTCTCTCTCTCTCTCTCTCTAGCTATATTCATTCATTCTGTAAGTTCTGTTCCTTTAGTGAACCCTAATACATGAATTTTATTTGTGTGTGCGTGCATGTGTGCATGTACATACTTATGTGCACCACATGTATACACGTACCCAAGGATAAGAAGAAGAGGGCATCTGATCCTCTGGAAATGGGAGTTAAATAAGGTTATGAGCCACCACGTAGGTGCTGGGAACTGAAACAGGTTCCTCTACAATAGCAGCAAGTGCTCTTAACCACTTAACTATCTCTCCAGCCTCTGGCAAGCATCTCTTAAGATGAGGTTTTGAAAGATCGAGCCAGTGCAGAAGCAGATTTGGCCTGGCCAGTAGACCCAAAAATCAAGGCTACTGGGGGATCAAGATTAGAAATCCCTACACTACTATATGATGGGCCCTGGGGCTCTGCGCTGGTGCATCTCATTCTCGCCAGAGGCAATGGCACTCTCTCTGTTCCTGTGCCCAAGAAGCTGCTGCTGACGGATGGGACTAATGCAGCTTACAGGCTATACTGCCAAGGGTAACTTTGCCAAGGCCACCTCTGATGCCACCTCTAAGACCTACAGCTACCTGAACTCTGACCTCTGGAAGGAGTCCATGTCTATCAGAAGTTCACCAACCATCTTGTGTGAACCCACACCAGTCTTCAGGAACCAGCTGTGGTTAGCACATTCTTATTTTTCAGAAACAAGGTTTCTTTGTGTTAACAGCCCTGGTTGTCCTGGATCTCACTCTGTAGACCATGTTGGTCTTGAACTCAGAGATCTGCTTGCCTCTGCCTCCTGAACGCTGGAATTAAAGGTGTATGCCATCACTGCCAGGCTTTATGAAGTTTTTGTTTATTTTAATTTTATGTGCATTAGTGTTTTGCCTGGGTGTATATCTGTGTGAGGGTGTCAGATCACTTGGAACTAGAGTTACAGAGTGTTGTGAGCCATCTCTCTAGCCCTGCACATAGTTTGTATATGAGAAAAACAAAGTGAATCAAGTCTGTCTAAAACAAATAAAAAATAAATGCAATCTTTTAGAGATCTCTTGAATAGGCCTCATTAAGCACAAAACAGAACCCTGTCAAATATTTTCAAATGCAAGGTCTGTGTGCTTCCTGAACACCTCTTATAAACAAACAGCCACAGACACATTCTTTAGGACAAAAGTTGACAGGACACAACTATGTTAGGCCATTAAATTTGTTTGAGGAAGAGCCTCCCTATATAACCCTGGTTGACTTCAAACTTGTTCTCTCCTGTCTTGGCCTCCTAAGTGCTGGGATTATAGACATGGGCCACCAGCCATTACAAAATATAGGTGAGCCAAGCATGGTGGTAGAGGACAGAGAAAGGAGGATGGCAAGTTGGAGGTCAGCCTACTGATAAAACAGAAAAGGGGGTAAGGGGAGTAATTAAAAACAAACAAACAAAACCATGTTCAGTGGTATGATCAAAATAAAAATGGCACACAATGAACCTCATTGCTAGACAGGTTCATTTTGCCTCAAACATAACAGATATAACCAATACACATTCAATCAGAAACTAATTAAAAATGTTTTAAAGCTCTAGAACTTGGGCCAATGAGACAGCTCAGAGGATAAAAAGTACTTGTCACAAAAGACTGACCACCTGTGTTTGACCCCCAGAACCCACTGTGGGAGAACCGATTCCAGAAAGCTGTCCTCTGATACATATGGTGACATGAATAAACCCCTTGCTCCTATCACACCAATAAAACAGAGTACTTTAAAAGACAAACTCCTGACCTCAGAAAACTCAGCTGCCTATCCATCAAGTATGGTCAAATTAGTCAACGGAGACTCCGGTGCTGAGGAGTAAAGCTCTATCGGCCCACCGTGCAGCCAAGGAGGTCTACAGTGAGACTGTTGCCTGACACTGTCTAGTCCAGTGCTTTATTTACATAAAGGACAAGGAGGTGCAGAGGCAAAAGGATTGATTAAGGCACAGTGCTGAGTTACAGTTACAGACTAACACCACTGGGCTTTTGACTACACCTGTCATAATGGTTTTATTTACACGAGTCATTCTTTAAGTAAGCCAGGCTCACTGTGAGCTACAAATTAACTCAGCCACGTTCCCTTAACAACTTCATTTGTTCTCAGTTTCACTCCAAGGCATCTATCCTATTTCTCATAAGCAAGGCCAATTTTTAATGAAACAAAAAGGGAAAAAAGGGTAAAAAAAATCAAAAGGAAATTACCTCATGTTCTTTTTCCTGTAGCAAAAGAACAATGTCTCCAGGTTCCACTCCTGGGGCCTGGTCTGCTTCCCCAGTGAATGTAATCCTCTGTCCGTGTTTCATGCCTTTGTCGACATGAACTTCAAGAATCTTGACTTCCTTGATCACCTTCTTCCCCTCACATTTTTTACAGCGGTCTTTCTCATTAATGACCTCTCCTGCAAAGAGAGGGCATTCAAGCTTGTAAAAGAAAGAATACCCCAGTCTTAAGCTGAGTCTTGACAGGGCCCTTAATTCAGAAAGATACATTTTGAACATTAATGGTTACAGTTACTGAGAAGGACAAAACTTCTATCTTACTAAAGATCACCCAAAGGGTCCAGCTACCCAAGAGTACAGAGTGAAACACCTTGACATTTTCTTAATTCCTGGCTCTACTCCCTAAAACTAATGAACAGGAATGTTTGGGCAGTTAGATGCTGGAGCATCTATGAACACTTCTGCAAAAGTTTTCAATTCCAACTCCAAGCAGGTTACTACCAGACAGAGACAGTCCAAGCCAAACCTTTTCTTTCCAGTGGGGATTACTGAACCTAAAAGCTCGCTATTGATCTGTATTCAATCCTAAGTATCCTTGATGGCCTATTACTAAACTGTACAGTTGGTACTGGAGTTCATTTGAAGATTAAATCTTGCTCAGATACCAGCTGGGCATTAGCCCAGGTCTCTGCACAGGCTCTCCCCTGAGCTGTCCTCCCACCCCAATCCCGCTTTTATATAGTTTGATTATTACTGAAAATTCTCAAAACCAACTAGAGATGTCTGAGTGTTTAGCTAGCACTGAACATCTCTGTACAAAGTTTGGGACAACAGTTTTTCTTTTGCAGATATTCTC
Organism: Onychomys torridus; assembly: GCF_903995425.1. Taxonomy (NCBI): domain Eukaryota; kingdom Metazoa; phylum Chordata; class Mammalia; order Rodentia; family Cricetidae; genus Onychomys; species Onychomys torridus. The sequence goes on from NC_050447.1 coordinate 12,871,295, forward strand.
CTCTAATATTTGTTTATGGTATAATAAATTAAAACTCCAGACGTATGTAACAGTATGGAAAAAAGGACAAGGTTTTCTAATCACTGAGCACTGGTGCACTTGTTTGTAAAAAGAGGTCATGTTATGTTACACCAGCAGGCCTGAAACTCACTATCCTCCTGCTCTGCTTCCTGCTGTTAAGAGCTCTGCTGACTTTGGTTTCTTGATTTAGTGAAGCTAGCAATTTTAACAAGGTAATGCAGAGACACCTCAGGAGAATAGAACATGTAGCTGGGGAGGGTGACAACCTCAAGGTATCATTCCTCAGCTGTCCTCCACTCCACTTTTTACAACAGAATCTTTCACTGACCTAGAGGTTAGTAGGTTAGGCTGGCTGGTCAGTGAGCACTTGGGATCACCTCTCTCCTGAGCACAGGGATTTTAAGGGTGCACTACTGGCTTTTCTTAACATGGGTTCTGGGATTGTACCCATGGCTGGGCTCTCATGGTAGCAAGGCAGGGACTTTATCAACTAAGTTATCATATTAGCCCAATATACAACTTCTTAAAATTATCACTTCCAAGAACAATTTGGGAAAGGGAGTTCTACAACTATACTAACAACCACTAACCAAAGGAAAGGCTGGGAGTGTGGTTCAATGCTAAGAACCCTAGGTTTAATTCCTAGTACCAGTGCTGGTGTAGGCATAGGTAACGTAATTAGTCAGAATAAGTGCTGGTGGGCAGAGTTCAATACTTGCCAAGCACACTACACTCATGGACTTGGACTTGGGTTTACTTTTCATTGCTAGTGAGGAAAAATTCTACCACATAAATTAGTCTAATTAAAAACTTAATTTCTAGCTGGGTAGTGGTGGTGGCACACGCCTTTAATTCCAGTACTTGGGAGGCAGAGGCAGGCGGATCTCTGTGAGTTCGAGGCCAGCCTGGTCTATAGAGCGAGATCCAGAACAGGCTCCAAAGCTACACGGAGAAATCATGTCTCAAAAAATAACAACCTCCCCCCGCCCCCGAAAAGCCCACCAACAAAACAAAACTTAATTTCTTGGTTACACCTCTCCTTTCCTTGATTAAAGCCACTTCATTTAAAAAGTAAACTATTAAAAACGGATTCAGAACTTGATTTAGGACTTTTTAGAATGCCCCTGAAGTCCTACAAGTTATGTGGTAAAGATGTCTAGCTGGGTTGGCACACTTATCTCAACACTTCAGAAGTAGAGGCAGATTAAGAATTCAAGATCATCCTTGAATACACAGTTCAAAGTCAGCCTCAGTTAGAGACACTATGCCCAAACAGTAATGGTATATAATAAATCTTCTGTTAGATCTCATTTTTAGAATAAAATGAATATAAGCATATTTAGAAAAATTATAAATGTTTCCAACTTCCATGTTCCCAACAGACTAATACAAAAGCAATGAAAGCATTGGTGCACTTACCTTCTCCATTGCAATCAGAGCACACAGACTGCATCTGCTGCACCATTCCTGGAGCCAGCTGTCTGATCATAATGCGCACACCTCGTCCCCGACAAGCACTACATTTCTGAACAGCTCCAGACTTTCCACCTTGGCTAAAGCAGAAGTATAAATTACACTCTTGCCCACAAACCATTACAGTCATTAAAAAATAACAAATTGTGTTCTTTACTCCCTGCTATAATTACTTTAACTGGCCTTCAGAGGTATCAGAAAATGCCTGGTTGCTTATTAAGCTTTAAAATCAAGAAAATATTTTATCTGGTATAGATTTTGAGCAGGCCATTCAAAAAGGAAACAGAGATACTGCCTAAGCAGCATTGTACTTACCCACTACATGCACTACAGAGCACATTCTTGCTAAGTTGTAGTTTGGTTGTCTTGCCATTATACAGGTCTTCTAAAGACACTCTGCAGAAAAAGACAAGGTTCAACCTAATTTTACAAATATTATTACAAGATTTCACTCTGACTTTTTAACAAAGAACCCAAGAAAAACTTTATGAATATGGACAATACATGTGGTATTATTACCACTCTTTAGAGGACAAAAGTTTCCTAACCCCACACTGGACCACTGTAACTACATCTCTAGGGCATCTAATGCCTCTGGTTTTATCAGGCACTTGTACACACATGCACATACCCATAAGCAGGCAAGCGTGTGCGCGTGCACGCACGCGCACACACACCCTACCCTAAAACAAGGACTCTCTGTATAGCTGCCCTGGAACTTGCTATGTAGACCAGGCTGGCCTTGCACTCAGAGATCCAACTGTCCCTGCCTCCAAGTGTTGGGATTAAGGGTGTGTGCCACCACTACCCAGAAAAAATAATAAATCTTTGAACCTACTTGGTCTAATTTATACAGTGATGACTCCAAGTCATTAGTAACACCCTAAAGACAGGATTTTGTGGTTCACACTGGCTTCAAGCTCAAAATGCAGCCAAAAATTACCTTGAACTTAATGGATATCCGTGCCTCTACTTCCCAAGTGCAAGGATTGCAGACATACACCATCTTGCCCAGTTTTATATGGTACAGAGAGAACCGGGGACTCTTTTGTACCACACAAGCACTCTAGCAACTAAGCTATATCCCTAGTTACTAATCGTAATAATTATCCAATTTTATATGAAAAAACCAAAGGAGAAGTTAACTAACTTGATCAAAGTCAGAGCTTTTAAGTGGAAGCAAGCTATAGAAGATTAGATTACAAATGTGTATTATAGCTTAAGACAGGCACTTAGGGAGCTGGAGAGATGGCTCAGTGGTTAAGAGCACTGCTGCGCTTCCAGAGGACCTGGGTTCAATTCCCAGCACCCACATGGAGGCTCACAACTGTCTGTACCTCTAGTTCCAGGAAACTTGACTCTACTTATCTCCACAGGCACAAGACACATGTGGTACACAGACATGTATACAAATTCGCATACACATAATTTCTTTAAAAAGCAAAAAAAGTACTTAGTTGTGCATGTTTAAAAAGTCACATACTGGCTGGGCAGCGGTGGCTCATGCCTTTAATCCTCACACTTGGGAGGCAGAGCCAGGCAGATCTCTGTGAGTTTGAGGCTAGCCTGGTCTACAGAGCAAGATCCAGGAAAGGCGCCAAAACTACATAAACAAAGAAGACTTGGGGGAGGGGGGAGATACTGTTGCAGAAGAGGAAGGAACACAGTTTCAACAGAGAAACTTTCAATCTTTTCAGTTTCTAAAGATCCTGCCAAATCATAATACAGTATATCTGAACAACTTTTATTTATTTATTTATGTCTCTAATCATTGATTTCTCCTGTTAGGAGGTAGACATCACTATGGGTATATGAACACAGAACACTGCATGCAGCAAGGCTCCCAAGAATGGAAGTGCAGATAAGTCAGGTCAGTACTCAAGTGAAGATGGAAACATTCCAGACCTGGTTGGGCAAGTTCAAGTCAGAGTTGATGTAGATCTGGTCTGGGCTGACGCACAGGCAATCAGGCCACTAGGTCATATAGCAGCTTGCTGTGGCCTGTACTAGCTGCTGGGCGAGTACAGAGATGAGGCCCTCTGACATGGAGGCATGGGGCACCTTGGTGTTCATGATGAGTAAGAGCATGGTGGCCCTGAACATTCTTTAATATATCTTCAAGAATATAACTCAAAAGGTAAAAGGTTGAATAAAAATTACCAGTCATTTGTATATATCAAAAGTATACAATATTTTATATTTTCATCATACCTTAAAAGTGGTACAGAAAAAAAAAAGGCTATTTAGAAATATACATGGAGGCTAGAAAGAGGGCTCAGCAGTTACTTGCTGTTCTTGCAGAGGACTTGGGTTCAATTCCAACGACCTACATGGAGACTAACAACTGTCTGTAATTCCAATTCCAGAGGATTCAACATCCTCTTCTGGCCTTCACAGGCACTTACTGCACATGGTACACAGATATACATGCAGGCAAAATATCCATACATAATTTTCTAAGTAATAAATGGGGGCTGGAGAGATGGCTCAGAGGCTGCTCTTCAAGAGGATCTGGGTTTAATTCCCAGCACCTACAAGGCAGCTCACAATTGCCTGTAACTCCAGTTTCAGGGAATTGGACATCTTCACACCAATGCACATAAAATAAAGTTAAATAAACTACCAAAAAAGGAGTAATGGCCGGGCGGTGGTGGCACACGCCTTTAATCCCAGCACTTGGGAAGCAGAGCCAGGCGAATCTCTGTGAGTTCGAGGCCAGCCTGTGCTACCAAGTGAGTTCCAGGAAAGGTGCAAAGCTACACAGAGAAACCCCGTTTCAGGGGGGGAAAAAAAGGAGCAATGTTTCTTAAACATAAAACAATTTAAGAAGTATATCTGCTAGGTGTAGCAGTGTATACCTGTAATTTCAATACTGAGACAGGAAGACCGACAAAAGTCCAAAGCCAGCCTTTTCCGTAGTGGGTAGCCATCCCAGCATTGGCCGGGAAGCTCCAACCTCCATTGAGGCTTCAGTAATGGTCACGCCCACAAGGCAGGGCAGAGGAGGGAGCGGAAGACACAGGATCAGGAGGAGGTCTCTCTCTTGGTTCGGGGACGCTAGACACTGGAGGTAGACCGAGCAGAGTTCTCCAGAGAACACCCCCGGACTGCGCTATACCTTTGCCAGACCCTGCAACCTACCCCTTCATTTGTAAGTTACCCCATAAAATAAACCTCCCTTTTAACTACGTGGAGTGCCCTTAATAATTTCACCAATACTTTTCTACATAGCAAGTTCCAGGCCAGACGAGTTTAAACAGGAAAACTCAGTCCTAAGCAAACAAACTATATGTACATGTGTGTGTATGTACATATAAATAACTCATAAAACACAACTCATTTTCATATTTAGCATACTTCAATTATAGGATCAATTTCCAAACTAATCTCAAAAAACAAAACAGCCCCACCCCTCCCTGAGGAGCTGTAGCTAATGGATGCTGAGGGAGGGGGACTCATATTCTTGGTGATGTTGCCAATGGTAAGCTGCCCTTGTTCAAGTAAATAACCCCACCATCCCTGTTCATGGAGGAAACTAATTAAATACAAAGGACCAAGGGAGGAACAGAAAAGAAAGCAGGAGGGGCTTGTTGGGAAGAAAGGAGGTTCAGCTGGAGGGGAAAGCATAAGAAAATGTAACAGGAAAATCATTTGTGTATGAAATTGCAATAGAATTAAATTCTTTTTCACCCCACATTACTCAGGGTGAACCCAGGACCTCACCCATGCTAAGCAGGTGCTCTTATGCCACTCATCTATGCATACCCAGCCTTTAAGCCTTCTTTCTACTTTAAATCCCTTGAATTTAGGTAAAGGAACAAAGAAATGGTTCAAAATCATTCTCCAAGGCACCCACATTAACAATTTTCACAGAATTGTTACTTTAAGCTTAAACTTTTTTTTGGGGGGGGGGGCTGAGACAGGGTTTCTTTGTGTAGCTTTGCGACTTTCCTGGGACTCACTTGGTAGTCCAGGCTGGCCTCGAACTCACAGAGATCCACCTGGCTCTGCCTCCCGAGTGCTGGGTTTACAGGCGTGCACCACCACGGCCCAGCAAGCTTAAACTTTTTATACTGCAGGAAGTATAAAAGGAACATTTATAGGTGGGCAAGATGGATCAGCACTTGCTGGCGACCCAAGTCAATCACTGTGGAGAGAACTCCCACAAGATGTCCTCTGACCGTCACACCCCTCCCCAGTGCATATGTAAGCGTGGGTGTGCAGTGAAAAATGTAAAACCACTATGGATGAAAAACTATCAACAACACACCATCACATCCAATTTAATGACACAGTGATCTACATCTTGAGTCTTACAAAACAAGGAAAGGAAAACTGTCAAGAATGATCTGAACATTGGCACTCTCTGGTGAGGCTTAAACTGTCAAAATTCCTCTATAAAGCAAATTAGCTGGTTTTTTTGTTTGTTTGTTTGTTTGTTTGTTTTTTAAATCAGCTTCAAAACATGGATGTCAACTCAGGAATGGTGCCTCACACCTGTACTGCTGTGAAGTTAAGGATAGCCTTGGCTAGTGTGATACTCTATCTCAAAAAGAAAGCAAGCTATGGATCTTGGCTGGGAATCTGCCAAAGAGAGAGAAAATTACACAAAGAAATGCACAGCAACAATATCTATTATAGGTCCCCTGCCCAGCACATAAAAGATGAGTGACTAATCATCATGAAGTGAGATTACAAAGCCACTCAAATGACTATGTTACTAGGCAGGTATGGTGACAATACTTGTAATCCTAGCATTCAGGAGGGAGAGATAGGATATCATGGTGTGTTGGAGGCCAGCCTGGACTACTTAACAAGCTCCAGTTTAAAAAAATGAGTGTGGAACACTCTGAAGATAGATCAGCTGGTAATGTACCTGCAGCACAGCATTAGTATCCGGGTTCAATCTCCAGCACTTATATAAAAAGACAAATATCACCGGTGGAGCTGCAGAGCTTATTCCTGCAGAGGACCTGGGTTCAATTTCTAACACCCACCTGGCAACTCACAACCGCATGTAACTCTAGCTCTAGGGGACCTGACACCCTCTTCTGATCTCCTTGGGCATCAGGTACTCGTGTGGTGCACAAACATACATACAGGCAATGAAACACTTCAAAATCAAGTAGATAAAGCTAAACAAACAACAGAAAAAGGCACTCACCACCATGCCTGCCTCCCTGAGTTCAATCCCTGGAACCCACAGGGTAAAAGGAAAGAACCAACTCAATCACTTCCACATCACGGGCACTGTAGCAAGCACGTGCCCCCATAACAACAACCATAACTGAAATACTTTCAATAAACAGCTGAGCATGATCATACACTCCAGTAATCCAGCACTTCTGAGGTGGAGGCAGGATATCAGAAACTCATCACACACACCTCTCTCTCTCTCTCTCTCTCTCTCTCTCTCTCTCTCTCTCTCTCAATTCAGTCTCTAGCATTAGTTACTAAAACAATTATTCATGAAAAAATTCACAAAATAAAGTGAAAGTGCAAAATGAAATGGCTATTTTCAGATTGTAGAGGGATTGTGGAGTCTCAGTCCAAAATCAAGGTTCACATCATTTGTTTGTTGGCAGGTTAATGCCAAGTTGGAAGCCAGTAAGTTCCATGGAAACCAACTTAGGAGAGTTAGCATTGAGGATCAGTTAATGAGGGACTTTACCATGTAAATAATCTAAGCAAACAACCATTCTTTTTAAAGCTTGGATTTAAATGCTTTAACAAATACAATCTTCACACTTCAAAATTTGAAATCACATAATAACAAGCAACCTCAACAACATATGAAAAACAAATCTCAGTAAACAACTATTCTTTAAGATCTTAGTTGTTTTGTTTACAGACAGGCTCACATGTATCTCAGGTTGGCTCTAAACTAGATATTCAGCTGAGTATATATGACCTTGAACTCCTGATCCTCTCGTCTACCCCTCCCCAGTGCTGTAGTTATAGGTAAAGACCACCAAACCTAGTTTATTAGCAGTGCCCAGATTGTGTGTGTGTGTTAAGCACTTTATCAACTGACCTACATTTCTAGAGCACCCCCTCCATCCTTTAAGATCTGAAGCAAAATACATTCGATTAACTAATTTATTTAGTCACTTTCTGAAAGCACAGTAAAAAAAATCTAAAATCAATTCGATAGTAACTATGCTCTAAGCACCAGCACTTGAAAAAGCACCGACTGAAGACAAAAGACTCACTTCAGGGGATGCATCATGTCCTCTCCTCTTCTTCTGCCATTCCGACTTCGACTCTGGTTACCCATGAAGCCAAACAATCCTCCACCAAAAATATGTGAGAAAATATCATCCATGCCACCACCTCCGCCGCTACCTTCCCGTAGACCTTGTTCTCCATATCTGTCATATAGCTCCCGCTTCTCTGGGTTTGACAGTACTTCATATGCAAAACTTATTTCTTTAAACTATAAGGAAAAAGTAAAAATGAAAACAATTGGGTTTTTCTGTGCAAGAAAGTAAGAAAAAGTTCAGAAACACAGAATCCATTTAATTCTAATAAAAAGCTTTAAGTTTCCTTTGGTTTCATTTTGGACCTCTTTATCACCTATTGCTCAAAATCTTAGTATTCTCATTGTAAAACTAAACCATTCCTCTAAAAATCATCATCATTACTGTATATGTGTGGTCTGAGTGTGGAAGATGGTGAAGGACAACCTTCTCTCCTTCCACTGTGATCAAGCTCAGCCTGTCAGGCTTCTGTGGCAAGGACTTTAAGGCTGAGCTATCTCAGTTGCTCCAACTTCCCTAGCTGTCCTGAAACTTGCTCTGACCAGGCTGGCCTCAAAATCAGAAATCCACCTACCTCTGCATCCCATGCGCTGGGATTAAAGGTGTGTGCTACCCACCACCTGGCTACTTTTTCTAATTTTTAAAGAATACTACAAGCATTAGGTTTCATTATGGCATTTTCAAGTAAGTTAAAATAATAACACAAGTTTTGCTCTGTAGGCATAAATGGATTTTTTTTCCCTACCACATTCCTTGTTTCTGTGAAGGTGATTTATTTTAAATTTCAGTTTAAATAAAACTTCAAATAACTTACTTTGTCTCCAGCATTTGGATTCTTATCAGGATGGTATTCTTTGGCTAACTTTCTGTATGCCTTCAAAAAAAGATTTTGAAAAAGAGTTATACACAGACAATTTAAGAAATTCACTTTTCTGAGATACAATGTTCCCCAAAACGCCACTTACTCACCAGAACTATTGGACATTTTCCATTTCAATATTGCTTACTTGCTAATAATGTACCAAAACAAAGTAAATTATTACTGAAAAAAATTATACTGAAGAAAACTACAAATAAAAAACTACAAAGAAAGATACAGAAACATTATTCCTTGTTTTTTTTTTTTTTTAATTGTTATCAAATGTCTGATGGCCAGTAACCAGATCACGACCACAAACCTAACAAATTCCAGATTAAGTGACTACATTTTACAGAAACCTAAGCACTTATACAAATTAAGCAAAGGTAGAAAAAGTATCCCTGCCGGTACTGGCTCCTGCCTGCCCTCTAACAGGAAAAACCCCAGATGGTCCTAGGTGATGATGTACTAGCACATGGTAGGCTGACTGGGGTCCGAGGTGGTAGTGAAACCACCGATTTGGGCAAGCACCATTTAAGTCTTCACTCGGATTCATGAATTATATAACACAGCCTACCATTTCCGGTAGGGTAACAGGAAGTCTATTTCACTTTGGACTTTACCAGACCTGCTGCTTACGGGACAGTCTCATTTTTTTCCAGGTTCACAAATTCAGATTCGATACCGACAGCCTGAGAAGATGCTGCGGGACTTTATTAGTAGGTAAAATGCTCTGAAGTCTCGAGATGGTTTTGTACCACTACGAAGGACAACAATGAGATCTGCCTTATTTTTAGTGAGTGCACACTCAAGTGTTTGGCTGGGACACACGACTCATCCCTGAAGCCACCACGGGGTATTTGGATCACCTGCCCACAGAACAATGCTTCCAAACAGACCCACGCTGCTCCGGCTGCTGCCCGGCGAGCGAGGCAGAGGGAGGAGCTTCAGCGCCGGAGATTGCGGCCCTCAGCCCCACACCGGCGCCGGCGGTCAGCTCCTCCCCGGCCGGGCGGCGCGGGCACCGCCGTCCGACCTGTTTTTCCGGGTGGCCCGGGGCGCCGGGCTGGCGGGCCGCGTCTGCGCAAGGAGGGCGGGCGGGCGGAGGCCCAAGGTCAGCCGAGCCGACTGCGCCCCCGCCGCCGCCCGGCCTCGGCCGGGCTCAGGCCGCCCCGACCGCGCAGGCCCCGCGCCCTCGCCCCGCCCGCCCGCCCGCCCGCCGGCTCGCTCCAGTACCTTCTTCAGCTCGTTCTCGCTGGCGCCGGGAGGGACGCCCAGGATGTCGTACAGCTTCGTGTCGGCCACGTTCGCCATGGCGGCCTGCCGGGCAGCACTCGCAAGCAGGCGGCGGAGCGGAAGGAGCGCGACCCGGACCACGAGCGGCGGCGGCGCAGGCCGAGGAGACGGCGCGGGGACGCGGGCGGGGCTGAACTTTGACCCGGCGCAGCGCCGTGACGTAGCGCACAGGCCCGCCCCCGGGGCCGGGCGGGGCGGTTGGGCGGTGGGCGCCGGTGAGCGGCAGGTGGGTCCCTGTCCTGACGCCGCTGGGCGACGCGCGAGCGCAGTGGACCGGAAGGAACTCTCGGTGCGGCTGAGGCCCGAGGGAAAGAAGCCGGCCTGGAATCCTCCTGGGGTAGCACTCCCGGGGCCGCGGTGAAAAACAGCACGTGGGTGGGAGTGTGAGGCTCCCATACAGCGTGTGACACCCCTGATGTGATTTTTATCAATACGTTCACCAATTCATTCCATCTCCTTAACTTCCCCCTAGCACCCCCCAGTACGGGAAACACAGGAAACAACTTCATTCTTAAACACTCATGTATATATACCTAGCAGGTGAATTTTTAAAGGCATAGCCACGCTGTCACATCGAAGGAAGGGACAATTCTTTACACATTGCCAAGAGCGCCCTTTTACAATTGGTTTGGGGCATCCAGATAAACCAAGGTCACCCTGTCCCGCGGCATCACGTGTGAAAGTGTCTCACTTGACAGCTTTAAAATTAGCTAACCACAAAGGTTTGACTGGCATGAGGCAGTATGGCTGCGTGCCCTCACTTGTGATTGTCAGTTGAGTTTCATTTGTCTAGCTCAAAAGATGGCTGTGCTTCTACCCCGTGCCAAGATGTACAGCTTGCCTTCTAACTGGTTTTTCCGATAGTAAACCTGGTCCGTTGAAACCTGAACTGGCCGAGATGTGGAAGGGCCTTCCTTCACTGCCATGCCAAGGACTTCTGAAATTTAGCCTGAAAACTCTCAGGAGTCTGATGAGAAGTTAAGGTGCTCCTTCTACCATTCAAAATGCTCCTTCACCTGTGACATTTTCCTTGCTTCATAGCCTGGTGAACCAACTTGTCTCATTTGAGGCCCCACTCTGCTTGTTTGTAGACAAGTATGATCTACAACATGAATGCTCTTCTCAAATGTGAGTCTAAATTCTTTACCTGGCTTTGAAAACTTATTTGCAGGTTCTAGCGAATGATCACAGCTATACATACCCTGGACCAAAGACAAGTCTCCCTCTATTGGGGAAGGTCATCCTTTTTGACCAAATATCTGGTTTCATGGAACAATGAAGGGGAAAGAGAACACCCGCCTAGACACCCAGATCAGCCAAATCAACCCTGCTGACAGATGTCGAGGCCAGATTCACTTATGGGTTTGGGTGTTACAAAACCCCCCAATAATTCAAGAGCGTAATTCCTATTACCGTTTAAAGGTTGGCCAGAATTTTCTCTCATGTAATAATATGAAATGCCTTTCTCCATTTTTCACCAATTTGAGATGTTCCTATGAGACAGTATAAAAGTGCGAAGTTAGACTATATAAGCTGGTAGCCTGGCTCTGCCTTCTTTTAACAGGGAGCTGTAGCAATTTACTTTTCTGAGGTTATTTCCTCAGTGTAAGATGGTATTTATCAATAGTATTTACGGTCTGGGGATGTGGCTTAGTTGGTAAAGTGCTTGTGTAGAGTGCACAGATACCCTGGGTTCAGTCTCTAGAAAAAAGAAAAAGAGAAGCTAGAATCACAAAAGGCAACTTTTGATTCAGCTGCTCTAAATTTCTCATTTAGGCTGCCCTTTGACTTTGTAACAGATCAGTGAATAAATTGGCTCTTTGAGGTCCAGAACCACTTGAATGCAGTGTGGTAGCTCACACCTGTAGTCCTAACGCTTGAGAGTAAGAGCAAGGAAGTGTTAGCTTTTATTTTGGCCACTTACCTACAGACTGTCTCTGCCGTCTGTATTCACCGAACTATCTGGCTTCCCTGCACTTCCTCAAGTCCTCCATTATGTGATTAATGTTCTTCAGTCCTTCTCATGTTCTCACATTCCTAGGTCTCCTGCTTGATGATTTGCTGCATTTCTTTCCCCTTGCGGTAAGTTTCTGCTGCACACGAAAGCAAGTACCTTTGTGTAGTTACTATTTTTATCTCATTTCTGTCCATGAACAGTTGAAAACAGCAGGATTTCCCCTTTGGTTTCACTTTTAGTTTAGTTTATCTTTTTTCTTTTTGTTTTGTTGTAAGGGAAAAAAAATCTTCACTTGATTCAGTTTTAGCTTATGATATTCTAGTGACCAGTGCCTGGAAATCCCCTCAGCTCTGTTATTTTATTTGTTTATTTATTACTTACCTCTAAACAACCGTTTTTTATTTTCATTTATTTATAATACTTTGTTCACTTCTGAGTTGTAATTGTAGTCAGCATTTTATCTGCTAATTTTGTAGGCCTACAAGTTATTTCAGAATAGCTCTGTGCATCATCTTCCATGTGCTGTCGATCCTGATATCATGAACCTGAGTTAAACCTGTGTCAGGGTGAACATCGTAGCACGTCAGCCGTTTTCTGCATTTCTGAGATGCTTCATTTAATTTAGCTCGATTATTTAGTTAATGCCAGGAAAGAGGAAATACCTTCATCTCATTTCATGACTCAGGATTCTAAAATGCTGAGTCACAGTGCATATGAGGGCTGTTCTCATTAGGCAAATAATTGAGTTTGAGGCTAAAGTGATTTCCGATTTCTGCCAAGCATCCACTGGTGTTCAAATCCTTTATTTTGATCAGTATGCTTGTGATTGGGTGCTATTGGGTTGAGATAAGGAGAGGGATAGGGCCTAGGGAAGGTGTGTATGAGTTACATTGTTATATTTTGAAGGCCATTCCTATTCACAGGTAATTAAATGTTGAAATGTGCAATTGATTATTTTAGTCAACACTGAATGTATCATTCAGGCTACTCAGAAAGTGGTTCTGTTTTCTGCCTTTAACTAGCTCTTTGTTTTATTTAACTTTAGCATTTTCTTTTCTCAGGGCTGACCATTTGGTACTGGATAACCAGTGGGCTTCTCTTCCCTTAGCTGCCTGTGGTTCTCTGTGCAGAGCTGAGGCTTCGTGGGATCTCCCCTGTCACTTTCAGCATGTCTACTGCAGTCGTCCTTGCTCAGCCCACGGTTAGGCAGCCGTGCTGGTGAGACTGTGGGTATAGCTTCTGACATTACTAGGAGACACAGTCTCCCAGCAAACTCCCTGATCCTCTGGCTCTTACAGTCTTTCTGTCCCCTCTTCCTCAATGTTCCCTGAGTCTTAGGTGCAGGAGTTGTTTTGTAGATGTATCCATTGGGCCTCGGCTCCACAACCCTGTGCTTTGATTGGTTGTGGTTTTCTTAATGGCCCCTGTCTGTTGCAAAGACAGGTTTCCTTGATGAGGATCAAGGACTGCACTTACCTGTGGGTATTAGGACAAATATTTAGAATGTAGTTAGGGCTTATGCTGGCTTAGTGAAGTAGTGGTTGTAGGCTCTCCTCCAAGATCTATGACTTCACTAGGATGAAGGAGGCTAGGTTTCCAGTACCAAGAATGATTTCTCTGTTGTTGAGTAGATCTTGATCTAACTAGAGAGCTGTTGGTTAGCACCAAGGAGTGTGTGCTACTGCTGTACCTTAGGCTGTTGTAGTTCTCAGGCATCATAGCTGGGTAGGACTCTTCGTTGGTTGCTTTCCTCCTTTGGAAGCTTGCGTGGCAATCTTCTGGTGCTATGAAAGCTAGTCCTCAAGGAGGTTTGTTTTCTTTTTTAAAGATGGGGGTCTTTTTAAAATTGTTTAAGAGTTTCATTACATGCATATGTTTTAATCAGGTCCATCCACCATTTCTTCCCTTCCAGTTTCTCTCTTATCCTCTTTACCACTTTTTCCTCCTAACTTCATGTACTCTTTTTAAAAAGAAATTTATTTTATGTGTGTATGGGTGTTTTGCCTGCATGAAAGTCTGTGTGCCACTTGTGTGCCTTGTACCCACAAAAATCTGTAAAGTATTTGGGGTCGTCTAGAATAGGAGTTACAGATGGTCTTGAGCCATCATGCAGGTACTGGCAGTCAAACCCAGGTCCTCTGCAAGAGTAGCCAGTGTTCTTAATCACTGCACATCTCTCCAGCCCTCACTGAATGCTTTCAACGCTGCCTGTGTGTGCAGGGGTGTAGGGCCATCTGCATGGAAACCTCTGAGAGCCTACATCCCTGAAGAAAACTAACTCCCCCAGTGGTCATCAGTTGCCAATTCCACAGTTATGCGTGGGAGGGAGTTCTTGATCTCCTCTCCCATCCATGCTGAAATTGTGGCAGGCTTGTTTTTTATGGTCAGTCCCAGCTGGTATGTGTTCATATGTTCGATGGCCCTGTCATACAGAAAATAATGTTTTATAGAAGTTATCCACTACCTTTGGTTCTTACAGTCTTTCTGCATTTTCTCTTCTGTGATGATCCCTGAGCGTTGCCGGGGGTGGGTAATATAGAGATGTTAAAAGGTTAAGCTCTTCATGGTCTTTTATTCTCTGTATGTTGACCAACTGTGTGTCTCTGTATTAGTTGTCATCTACAGGAAAAGAAGCTTCTCTGATAAGAGATTGAGAGATGTTATAATATATGGGTATAAAGATACCCACTTAGCAGAACAGTAGTGTTAGGTTCTTCCTTAGGGCATATGACTAGCCAGCCACATTCTTTGGCCCAGTTAAAGGTACCAGGCATGAGTTCCATTTTGTGGAGCGGATCTTACACCCAATCAAAAAATGCTTGGTTACTCCCATAACATTCATGTTACTTGCACTAGTAACCAGGATAATTGTCATACTTTGCAGGGCCCACAGCTGAGTAAGATTGTTGATTATTCTCTCCTCCATTCCCCAGGTACCATGCATAGCACTTCCAACATTATGAAAGCTAGCCAGTGTAGAACAAGCTTCCAGACTGGCACCAGTTTTATTTCCCCGTGCAAGACAGAGTCTTATGTAGTTCAGGTTGGTCTCAATCTTGCTGTGTTGCTAAGGATAACCCTGACCCTTCTGCTTTCACCTTCTGAGTGCTGGAATTGCAGGCATGTACCACCATGCCTGATTTATTTGGTGCTGGGGACTGAACCCAGGGCTTCCTGCATACTAGGATCTAGTTCTATAAATTGAACCAAATCCCCAACTAGATTTTAATATACAAAAGGTGATGAAGTTAAACTATTTTTCAGGATACAGAAGGTATTAATGGCTCTTGTTAAGAGAGTGTCAGACTGTGTTAAGATTTGCTGGGTACTCTGGAGACATACACATGAAATTTGCATCTTTGCACAGTCTCTAAATACCTTGCAGTGCTTATTCATCAAGGGGACAGCAAGGTAGTATATTGTATTCGAGCCCTACCTTTCAAACCCTGCTGAGGATGGCATCGAGCTTCTGATTCTACTGACTATACCTCCAGTGCACACCTAATTTTCAATATTTTTTCTATCCTTCATTCTTTCTTTCAAGACAGGGTCTTAGGTTGGCATCTAACTCATGATCTCCTGCTTTAATCTCCTAAGTGCATGCCATCACACTTGGCTCAAATATCTTAATTAGACTCATTCATTATTCTGTGTAGTACACGGGCACAGAAGCCCATGTGGAGGTCAGAGGACAACTCTGTGGAGTTAGTTCTGTTCTTTAAGTCAGCAGGCTTGTACAGCAGGCACTTTTACCCACTCAGCCATCTTGCTGACCCTTGGATGTTTATGTTACTGCAATGGTATAGGAAGCAGAGGAGTTGATTGGTAAGTTCAGCTGTCTAAACATTTGAGTTGGGAAAATAATGGAAAAGGGTAAAATCCAAGGATCTTTGATCCCCAGTACATTGAGTATGTAGTGCACACTCGTAATCTGAGTGCTGAGGAGTCAGGGAAAGGTAGATTTCCTGGGGCTTGCTGATTAGCCAACCTCCTTAGCCTAGTCAGTAAGCTTCAGGCCAGTGAAAGATCCTGTCTCCAAAACCAAGGTGTGTGGAGGGAGGTAGTGGGGAGGGAATAAGAGCCTCATGGGGGTCTGGGAACACACAAACAAGCCTGGTCTTCCTTGGGAGTTCCAGGCCAGCCAAGACTATGTAGTGAGAGCCTGTCTCAAAACAAGCAAACAACAAAAAAGTGGGCTGTTCCTGAAGAATGGCATCCAAGGTTAACCTCCGGTCTGCTGGGGGATGTCTTTCTTTGTGCTGTGAATATGCGTGGCTCCCACTGCATAATAAATAAAGCTGTTTTGGCCTCTGGCAAGAAAGCTTACTGCCAGGTAGGAGATTCAAGCAGAGATACAGAGGAAGGGCGGAGCTGAGAGAGACACCAGCCCCCTGCCCAAGGAGCAACATGTCAGCAGACTAGTAGCGCCACAGCCCTGTGGTAAAACACAGATTCATAGAAATGGGTTAATTTAAGATGATAGAGCTAGCTAGCAAGAAACTTAAGCCATTGGCCATACAGTTTGTAATTAATATAAGCCCCTGATTATTTTATAAGTGGCTGTAGGGGCTGGGTGGGACTGGAGAAACTTCCGGCTACACTGGTCTCCAAGTGCACTTACATACATGTGTGTACACCACACACATGTACACAATTACAGAGAAGGTATGTCGCTATTCATTCAGTCATACATACAGTGGCCCTACTATGTGCCAGGTACTGTTCAGTGCTAGAGATACCACCATAAAAGAAAATTCATCCTCTTTCAGAAATTACATCCTAGTGGGGAAGGCAGACAGAAAATAAGTAACCCCATAAGGTGTTGAATGGTAATGTGCCTTCTACAGAAGAAGAAAGGTGAAACCTTGAAATTTAAGCTGATATGAACAAAGTGAGGCAGTTAGCTGTGAGGACATTTGAGGAGAGAAATCCCTAAAGGCAGAACATGCCTGGCTTATTACAGGAAAGAGGCCAGTGTGGCCAGGAAACAATTTAAGAAGGTCTTGGAAGAGCTAATGTCAGAAAAGTTGTGGGGATTTGGATACATTATAAATCTAAGTCTGAGTGAGATGGGAAGGTCATTTAAAGGTTCTGATTAAAGAGAAAAGTCACAAGGGTTTTTGTTTGGTTTTTCCTTTCGTTTTCAATGCTGGGGATTAGACTCAGGACCTTTGCCCATATTATGCAATTGTAATGCCTCTGAGCTAAATCTTAAACCCACAAGTTGCATCTTGAAACTAGCACTCAGCTTTATTGAAAAGCTGTTGTAATGAAACCCAGTCTGATGAGTCAGGAAATGGTACCACAGACCTGAATCCTAACATCCAGGAGGTGGGGGCAGCAAGATCCCAAGTTCCAGGCCAGGCTGGGCTATGGAGCAAAACTCTGTCATAAAAATCCAAACTATGGGTTGGACAGATAGCTTAGAACTCAATGTTCTAACAGAGGAGCCAACGAGTTCGGTTCCTAGCACTCATGTCAAGTGGCTCTCATCCATCTGGAATGGTTCCACCTTTAGGAACTCCATTATCTTTGGCCTCTGTGGACCCCAGCACTTATGCATAAACCCACATGCATATATACACATCATTTAGAAAATAATAAAGTACAGAAACTATATATATGGTATATATGTATATATAAAACAATATATCACATGTATACACAAAATAAACAGGAGCCAGGGAAAAGGCTCAGAGGGTAAAGGTACTTGCCTCCAGCCTGATGACCTGCATTCAATCCCTGGGTCCCACATGGTAGAAGGAGAAAAACCGATTTTTTTTTTAGTATTTATTTTATGTGTGTGGGTGTTTTGTGTGCATGGGTGTCTGTGTACCATGTGTGTGCCTGGTGCCCTTGGAGGCCAGAAGAAACCATCAGATCCCCCCAGAACTGGTGTAACAGATGATTATGATCCATCATGTGGGTGCTGGGAATCGAACTCAGATCTACTGGAAGAGCAGCAGTGAGTCATCTCTCCAGCCCCAGAAAACTGATTCTTGACAGTTATTCTCTGACCTCCATATACATGCTATGGTATGTAACTGTACAGATGCACACACATAAATAAATGTAATAAACTTTTTAAACCCCAAATAATAAGATGACCCAGTTAGAAATTATTTGGACTAATGTAGAAATGATAGCGTTGGTGAAGAATGGTTAAATTCTGGATATATTTGAGGTGGAAATGAGGGTGAGGCAAAAATAAACATTCACTTAAACTACTAATATAGTCCATGTGATGGCTCAGGCGTATAGTTTCAGTAATGAGGCAGGAGGATTGCTATTAGTTTGAGGCAATCCTATCTCAAAGAACAAAATACCCACTATCAACAAACAAATTGTGTTGTCTATGTCTCCTGTTTCTGTGATAAAATACAATACAAAAGCAACTTAAGGGAGAAAGGTTTATTTTGATTCATTGTGACACAGAAGTAAGTCAATGCAACAGGAGCTGGAGTTGAGCATATTGCATCCATAGTCAAGGAGCAGAGATCGATGGGTGGTGGTGGCACATGCCTTTAATACCAGCACTTGGGAGGCAGAGGCAGAAGGAACGCTGCTCACTGGCTTACTCCTCATTACATAGTCAGCCTGCTTTCTTATGGAACCCAGGACTACCAGTCCAGGCATGGCCCCACCCACAATGGGCTGGGCCCTCCCCCATCAATCACTAAGACAACAGTTCGGTTGGATCTTATGGAGGAATTTTCTCAATTGACATTCCCTGCTCTCAGGTGTCAAGTCGACTAGCCAGAAGGATAATGCATTATTTACTTCTTTGTCTTTTGAGATAGGACATCACCGTGTAGCCTTGGATAGCCTGAAACTTTCTTTCTTTCCTTTTTCTTCCCTCTTTTTTTTTTTTTTTTTTGGTTTTTTGAGACAGGGTTTCTCTGTGTAGTTTTGCGCTTTTCCTGGAACTCGCTTTGTAGCCCAGGCTGGCCTCGAACTCAGAGATCCACCTGGCTCTGCCTCCCGGGTGCTGGGATTAAAGGCGTGTGCCACCACCGCCCGGCCTGAAACTTTTTATGTAGCCCAAACTTTTGACCTTTTTTGCCTCAGCAGATTGAGTCTGGAGTGACTAAGAGAAACATTGCTTTATGTCATCCTCTGTTGTGAACCAAGTGATGATGGCGATTTAATCCAGAAGGAACTTCTCTAAAAAGTGTAAAAGACAGGCTAAAAACATAAATGTGTGAGTAATTAGGAGGAAGGAGGTGAGTAAGAGGAGTAGCTGGGATAGGAGGCAGCCAAGAGCCCATCCGGAGGAGGAGGCTTGTTGACTTCTGTCTGTTTGGTGTAGAAGCAGCATTGTTCCTGGAGGAGCACAAGTCCCTCTGTTAGCAGCCATCAGGAAGTCCAGTCCTCTTTGATTTTGGCTTTGGCATTTAAGACACTAGGCCTGTTTTTCGATGCTGCAGGTGGACACTGCAGTATTGGATTGAGCCCAGGTCAGGTCTTACATATGAGCAATATTTTTTTCCTGAGAATTATTGGTGAGAGATACAGTGATATCTGAGGAGTGCAGTCCCTTGGACTGTCCAGGAAATGTGCTGATTATTTTAATCCTGGTTATACTTTTCTGCTGGTGCTTTAGGCCATGTAGGTGACCAAAATTAATTACTTTCATTTTACTTCACATTCCAGTTGAAGATCCAGACCTTGGGGTCTCCTGGGTTTGGGAGGACCCTAGGCTCCTCTGGTCTTTCCTCTGCCACTTGTTCCATCTCTGTGAGGGTAACTCAGAGGACTTCTGTAACCATTGTTTCACTTGGAAGTATAGAAGAAATTTTTCCTCTTTATAGACTAGACACTGGTTAGAATTCACCAGGTACATCTCCATACTCTCCCTGAACAAGAAATAGGTGACTTTTCATGGTTACAGAAAATTCCAAGAGATGATCCCACAGTTCCCTGGGATGTAGTTGACCTTGGAGGGGGAACTTCTTTTAATCCTTTTGACCACATCAGTACAGGCTCCAAATATGGTTACTGAACACCTAGAAGGTAAGTCGCACCAGGCTGTTATTTTAACTACTGTCTAATATTTTTAAAACCATACTTTCCTAAATAGTTTAAAGAGATAGACATTGTAGCCAGGTGGTGGTGGCACACACCTTTAATGCCAGCACAGGGCTACACAGAGAAACCCTGTCTCAAAAACAAAAAACAAAGCCAAAAAAAAAAAAAAAAAAAAAAAAAACCCTTTCATGCCATATGCATCATCTCTAAATTTCATCCTTTATAGCTCTTAACTAACTCACTCAGACCTTTACAACTTATACAAGCTTTCTCATTCTGGAAATATATCTAGCCATCTCAATCATCATACAAAAATGCTTTACTAAAACAATTTAAATGTTTTTTTTTCTTACTGATTACCACCCCTTTCCCCCAAGAGGGTTTCTCTGTGTAACCCTGGTTGTCTTGGAACTCTCTTTGTAGATCAATCAGGCTGTCCTTGAACTCACAGAGCCATCTGCCTCTGCCTCTCAAGAACTGGGATTAAAGGTGTATGCCACCATGTCTAGCCTATGGTTTTCTTTCTTAATATCATAGACATAATAATAACTTTAACAAATAAATTTACCATTTGTTGTGAGGATTTTCTTCTGGGGTGTTGGAGGGAGCTAAGTGAGGTCTATCCCTTTCTCATAAAGTTCCAGTGACAAACCAAAGTTTGATTTCATCAAAGATAAACTTAGAGAACCAGTGAGCTTATTGGGCTTACTTACAGAACATGAGTGAGGGGTTCTTGACAGGAGTGTTGATGACCCAAAAGCAGTTACCCTGGAAAGGCTTCACCCAGTATTATGAGGGCTTCCCCATACTCAACACAGGCAGAACCAGTGTTTAACTTGGAGGATCCTATGCTTATAATTAGTTTGTTGGGGCCTGCAGACAGGCAGACAACCTGAAGATCTTAACATATCTGTATATAATTTTTAATGTTCCCTTTTCATCTTGTCCCTAGGACAGATCAAGTTGAGACGCCCAGCATCCTAAGAGGTAGACATAATTAACTCTTACCTGCCGGGCAGATCAAGGTCAGCACCTGAAGCTGAAGAGATAGAACCTGTAGTGGGTTAAGGTCCTGTTGTTTGTTGTGATGTTCTGTAAGCTAAAGCCACTTCTTGTCTGTGTAGAGGGAGTGTCCCTCTATCCCAGCACATCCCAAATAATAGCCTGAAGAAGTGGTAGCTGATGAGAGTGCACAGGCCTGGCTTGGCCTGACTTAGCTCTGAGAGTTCCCAGCAGCTGGAGGAGGGAAGGGAAGGCACATGTTCTTCCAATTGAAATAGAAAGGAGAGGAATTCCTCTGTACCATGCTCCCTGACCTTGTGATTGTTTTCTTACTCTGTAAGTGCATATTACGGTTTTAGAAATCCGATAGACAGGAAGCAAGCATGATAAGCACTCATGGTGATCCTTTTTCTTTTCTTTTTTATTTATAGAGAATTATCTTCATTGGGAAAACCTTTTTTTCTATTAAATTTTTTAATTTGTTTACATACCAACCACAATTTCCCTTCCCTCTTCTCCTCCTGTTCCCTCCTCCCACCTCCTTCCTATCCCCCGCCCCCATCCACTCCTCCATTCAGAAAGAGGCAGGCCTCCCATGGGAGTCAACAAAGCATGGCATATCAAGTTAAGGCAGGACCAAACTCCTCCCCCTGTATCAAGGCTGGGCAATGCATCCCAGCATGGGGAATAGGATCCAGAAAGCCAGCTCATGTGCCAGGGACAGGTCCTGATCCCACAGGTAGGGATCACAAACAGACTAAGCTACACAACTGTCACCCACATGTGGAGGGCCTAGATTGGTTTCATGCAGGCTCCCTAGCTGTCCATCCAGAGTCTGTGAGCTCCCAGTAGCTCAGGTCAGCTGTCTCTGTGGGTTCCCCGTCATGATCTGGACCCCTCTTGCTTGTACAATCCCTCCTCCCTCTGTTCAACTGGACTCCCAGAGCTCAGCCCAGTGCTTGGCTGTGGATCTCTGCATCTGCTTCCATCAGTTACTGGATGAAGGCTCTTTAATGATAATTAGCATAGTCACCAATCTGATTACAAGGGAAGGCCAGTTCAGGCACCCTCTCCACTATTTCTAGGAGTCTTAGCTGGGGTCATCCTTGTGGATTCCTGGGAGTTTCCCTGGCACCAGGTTTCTCCCTAACCCCACAATAGCCCCCTCAATCAAGATATCTCTTCCATTGCTCTTCCCCCACATCCTGTCCCCAATTCTACCAACCAATCCCTCATGTTCCCATCTCCCCATCCTCTGCCTTTCACTCTCCCCCTCCCCCTGCCCCAGTTGCCCCAAGAGATCTCTTCTCTTTCTCCTTCCCAGGGAAATCCATGTGTCCCTCCCTCTTAGGGTCCTTCTGGTTAGCTAGGGAAAGCTTCCTTTCAAAGTAAACTGGGTTTAAGTCCCTTTAATCTAAAGAATACGAAACACAGGAAAAAAAAAGTCTGAGAACTCAGAAGGTAATGCATTTTAATCTTTTTCTATACTGTAGGGCAGCCAGTGCCTGGCAGTTTGTTCTTTGGGTCCCTGTTGGAAACTGTGCTTTACCAGTATTCTGCCCTTGGTGTCTGCAGATTTCAAAGTGTTAGCTCTCTTTGTTAGGCCAGTGTTGGAGGCATGTGGTGGGAAAATGCTTCAGTTCTTTGGTTTGTTTTGTTTTGTTTTAATTTGGTTTGTCGAGACAGGGTTTCTCTGTGTAGCTTTGGAGCCTGTCCTGGAACTCACTTTGTAGACCAGGCTGGCCTCAAACTCACAGAGATCCACCTGTCTCGACAAACCAAATTAAACTCCTGAGTACTGGGATTAAAGGCCTACACCACCACCACCTGGTCTTTTCAGTTCTTTTTAGAAGTCAGTAAATAATGTCATTTAAAAAAGTGTTTAAAATTAAAACAAAACACTGGAAAATTAAAAAAAAAAATCTTGACTGTCTGGTATTACCTCCTTATTCTGATTTAAAAAAAAAAGGACTGGGTGCAGTGGTCCCCGGAGGGCTCAGTGGGATGAGAAGTTTTATGGTGCCACCATTTTGGTTTATGCCATGTGGTTACAGTAATCAAGATGGTGGTAAAGTCACATAGCATTTGCCCTCTTTATGATGTCATTAGCCAAGATGGTGATAAGCCACAAGGTTGTTTTCTGCTTATGAGCTCAGCTCCATGATAAAGCAGGCCCACTCCCCATCAGTGCTTGGGTCCCCATAAGAACCCCATAAGTGAGTCCATCCCCCATTAGGGCATGGCTCTCTGTGGGATCCCCACATATCACAGATTAAATCTGGACAGTTTTGTTTACATTGGGATGAAGGTCCAATGACCCTCCTTTCTCCCTCTTCCTACAAAGGAAGACCTACATTCAGCAAGCTAATCATCACGATCTTTTATAAGCCTCCATAAATGCTCTTAGGGATATGGTAGTTGTTTGGCCTAGAAGATTGTGTTGTGTAATACCATCTTAATAGAGAAAGTTCAGTCCAAACTACATATACAGGTGTAGTGGTTTGATTGGAAATGGTCCCCTAAGGCTCAAATATTTGGATGCCCCCTCAGTTGCCCACCCCCCTGCAGTTGGTGGGACTGTTTTGGAAGATTAGGAGTTGTGGGCTTGTTGGAGGCTGTGTGTCACTGGGGGTGGACTTGGAATTTTAAAAAGCCATGCCAGTCCCAGTGAGTCATCCCTGCCACGTCCTGCTTCTGGATCAGATGAAACTCAGCAGCTGCTCCAGCACCATGCCTGCCTGCTGCTATGCTCCCCTCACCTCTGAAACTGTAAGCAAGCCCCCCAAAGCTTTCTTTTATAAGTTGTCATGGTCATAGTATTTTGTCACGGCAATAGAAAAGTAAGACAGTAGGATAATGTAATAACATTTACCTATGTACATCTGAGGCTTTGTAAATTTCCAGGAAAATCTTATAGAAAACAGTATTTCTACAGTGCATGGTGTCATCTATAATAACCATGTTTTTGGCTTTGAGTGAGTCTTTGTAGCAGATACATAGCAAATCATTTACAACCTCTTATAGAAATCGACCAAGGAAACCCTGACAAAACTATTATATTTGGAATTATTGGTTAAAAGACTTCGAGGTGGAAAGTTCTTTCTGTTTTCTCTGTGGATGACCATCCCATTAGCTGCTTATATTATAGACATCTCTGTATTGAGATTAATAGTAACATATGCTGGATATAGTTAATGTTAATATTCTAACCCGCCCCTTGGAAACCAATGTTAGTATTCTGACCCCACCACCACCACCTTGCATCCTGACGTAAAAGCCTTATTTTAAGGAAAAAACCCTCCCTTTCCTCTCTCCTGCTCTCTTTCTTCCCCACCATGAGATGCACACTCCTCCGCTTTTCCTGTCTTCTTTTCCTCTCTCTCCTTTCTGTCTCTTTATCTCTTATTATAAATAAACTCATTTCCATGAATGACTGTCTGCTGCAGTCCTGCCGCCATCATGGCATGGATCTCCTGCCAGCGCCACCCCCCCCCACCTACCCTGCATGCCAGCATGTTTCCCTGCACATGTGGGATACCCTCAGGGTCCCCCATGCAATATATCATAACAGTTCATCTATTAGCTGACCTTAAGGGCACAGAGCCTTTACTCTTGGGTTATTTTTATTATTCTTTTCCTTGCCGCAGAGTTGGGACCAGCCTGACGACCCAGGACAAAGGACATTTTGATACAAACATGTTTGAGTCTGAAGTGGGCCAAATCCCATATCCAGAGTCAGCTTCTCAGGAATCTTAAACAGTTCATGCTAATGTGTCAATATAATATATAGATAAAAGACATTTGTTTTTCTGTAAAATGAACTCAAGGGTTTAAAATACAGACATCTTACAGAATCCAGGAACTGGTGTCAAGGCCAAGGAGAAAGATCAGGTGTTTGGACCTGCATAGCTTACACAGTCTGGCCTGCTAGGGGCTGGACCTGAATTAAAAACTGGCTGGGCCACTTCCCTTTGCAGTGAGGCCCTGGTCTTGCAGCTGGCCAGGATGCTGAGACTCCTTGGGCCTCTTGTCACAAAGAGGAGGCTGGGGTCTGTGAGAGGACATGGCTTTGCACCGCTGCTGCCATGACTTTGACTCCAGCAGCTCCTGGTGGGTGCCAGAGCACAGATGAAATTTTATTGTGGCACACCTGGGATAATTAAAAACCATCAGCAACCATGTGGACCAGAACTGTCTTCTTGTTCTGGGCAGGATCTAGGCAGTCCTCCAAGAGGGAAGAGATCACAGATCTCAAGTGGATCTTTTGTGTCAAAGAAAAAGAGATCTATGGACCATCAGTTCAGTCCTGAGGCATAGAGAAGACAAATTTAAGAAGCTGAGGAAGTTAGAGGGCAGTGGTGGATGGATTGTGGAGATGGGTAGGGGGATGAGAAAGTGTGTGTGGAGAAGCAGGGTGGGAGGGAGCCTTGATGAAGTTTGCTAGGGAAGGGGCTCATCTGCCACATTAGAATCTGTGAGAGGATCCCAGGAACTGGGTTTAGAAGTTTAAGCTTAGTAACACCTGATGTGTAGAATGGAGAAACAAAGGGAAGAACAGGCATTAAGGTAAAAGGAGGCTTGAAGATGGGGAATCTGTCACCATGTATTTCTTTTTGGACTCACGAGGTTGCAGGTTTGAACACGCCAAACTTAGTAGAGCAGCTTTGCTTGTTGAGGGCAGACTGGGGGCAGACCAAGTCCAGCTTGAAGCACAAATGTTTGAACTTTTTGGGAGATAGACTAAAGGTCTATCTCTAGGAATAGGGGCTGTTGCACATGTTATAGGTCAAAATGGGTGAAGGCTAGTTTCACATGTTGTGGAAGTTGGAAGTTTCATCAGAATGAAGTTTCTGAGGGGTCCTGGAGGAGTTATTAGGAAGAACAGAAGACCCCCAGGATCTGAAAGGAAGTAAAAGTCCCAGGGTCCTAGTGGGGATGGACAGGGCCTCTAACAGATGTCTGTGTCTGAGAAGACCCCAGGGTGCAGAGTCCCGAGAACAGTGTCTGTAGCTGAGAGTGAGTGGGAGGGTAAGGGCATGGCTTCACAGACTCACAAACAGCTGTTTTAAACGCTGTGGACAGCACATTTCCTGGAGCTGTGAGCCTGATTCGTGGCCATGTTTTTTGAGTAAATTTCCTTTATTAAATTTGCCCTTATGCCAACAGTGTAGAAGGCTTCCGTTTTCTCCCATATAAGCACTGGTTGCCATTTGTTTTTTTTTTTTATTATAACCATTCTGACTAGCATGAGATGGAATCTCTGAGTCATTTTAACTTGCATTTCCCTAATGGTTAAAGATACAGAATATTTTCCTAAATATGTACTTTTCATTTATATTTGTTTTGAGTATTTACTGTGTGTTCAGTTTATTGACCCATTTGTAGTCTTTTTGGGTAGCTAATTTTCACAAATCTTTCTTTTAAAAGATTCATTTATTACATATTTATTTATTATTATTATATATACAGTGTTCTGTCTGCTTGTATGCTTGCTGTATGCTTGCAGGCCAGAAGAGGGCATCAGGTCTCATTACAGATGGTTGTAAGCCACCATGTGGTGCTAGGAATTGCACTCAGGATCTCTGGAAGAACAGTCAATGCTCTTAACCTCTGAGCCATCTCTCCAGCCCCCACAAATCTTTATATTTTCTATAACCTATATATTGACCTTTCATTTGAAGGATAGCTGGTAAAGATATTTCTCCTGTAGACTGTTCACTCTGCTGCTATGGTTTCCTTTGGCTTATAGAAGCTATTTATTTATTATGTGTGCACATGTGTGCCCTGACATTGACTTTGTTGGCACCCACCTTCCACTTTATGTGGGCCACCAGGTTTCCACAACAAGAATCTGTATCCACAGGCCATCTCCCTGACCCCTGCAGAAGCCTTTTAGTTTAATGTGACCTCATTTCTCAGTTCCTAGGGCTGTCTCCTGCTCTACTTGGGGTTCTTTTCAGAAAGCCTCTGCCTATACTTCTATCTTATATCTGGAATTGTTTTCTCTATCAGTTTCTGTATTCCAGGTTCTACTTTTTTTGTGTGCTGGTTGAGGAATAGGGTTCTAATTCCATTCTTCTGTAGGTTTTTGCCAGCACTGGCTATTAAGTAGGTGGTCTTTATTCCAGTGAATATTTTTTTACATCTTTGCTAAAAAGTAGGTGTTATAGCTATGTGAGTTTATTACTGGGTCCCCTATTCTGTTCCATTGGCAGATATTATGATTTCAGAGTCAGCCAGATCTACACAGCAAGTTCCAGGCTGCTAGTGAGACCCCTTCCCCATAATAAGAATGTTAAGATACAGCAAATAAAATGCTCTTAAAATCCCAGATATACGCAGACATCTGACAACCTTAAAGTTAGAAATATCCAAAGATTTGGGTTAGCTCTTGTCCAAATTAAAATATATTTCCCTCATCTGCTACCTTTACTTCACAATGTGTCTTATTAACTTTAGATATAATACTCACATATTACAGGTAAATGTTATTCAGATACATAGGGCAAAAGAAAATACCCAGACCTAAACCATGATGGCTAGTAGATTCAATATGATCCACAGATTTCTTAATGGCTTTACCAACCACCTTGCTCTACTGAAGACTGACCTCCTGCATAGTCAGCCTCATCTATAGCATGTCCTAGGAAGAAGCCTTTCTAGTATTAAGAGACATAAGACAATATGTTCTAAATACACGAAATGATGTGCTTGACTAACAGGGGAAGTAGAAACTCAAATTCCCAGAACAAAAGTCATACCTTGGTTATTAGACTTTCAGCAACTTCCTTCAGCATTTGTGGAGAGTTACAGGATTACAGGACCAGAGCTGTATTGGAGATCAACTTGACAAAACTTGAGTCATCTAGGAAGAGGGAATGTCAGTTGAGGAATTGCCTCCATTAGACTGGCCTGTAGGCAAATCTGTGGGGCATTTTCTTGGCTAGTGAATGATCAATGTGGAAGTGCCCAGTCCACTGTAGTGCCATACCTGGGTAAGTGGTTCTGGGATATATAAAAAGCAAACTGAGCAAGCCATGGGGAGCAACACTACTCCATAGCCTCTGCTTCAGTTCCTGCTGTGACTTCCCGTCATGATGGACTGCAACTATAAGCCAAAATAAACCTTTTTTTCCTCCCCAAGTTGCTTTTGGCCATAGTATTTATCACAACAATAGAAACCTAACAATAGAAAACAAAAGCCAAAATGATTTGGGGCTATTTTAGTCTCTTAACATAGCAATTATATATATATTATTTTCAAGAGAAATTTTATGTGCATGGGTATTTTGCCTGCCTCTACATCTGTGAATCACCATTTGTCAGCCTGGTGCCTGCAGAGGCCAGAAGAGGACATTCAATTCCCCTGAAGCCAGAGTTACAGATGTTGTGAGCCACCAAGTTGGTGCTGGTAATCTAACCCCGTCCTCTGGAAAAGCAGAGTGTTCTTAAACACCAAGCCATCCCCAGTCCCCATAGCCAATTTATTACCTACCTCTGTGTGTGATCCAACATTCCTATGACAGGTAGAAACGGTCAGTCCAACAGCTTGCCTCATGTGAACCAGTGAAACATCTGCAATTTCTTTCTAGAACTCCCCCCAACCAAAGAGATAATTGATGATTAATGGGGCTTCTCTGAGACATAGTGTTCTGGGTTACAGTTCAAACATGCCCCTTTTCATGCTAGACCTGTGTATGAAAACTTTTTCACTTTCTCCAGAGGGAAGTCATTCTTTTGCATTCCAGTGGTTACCTTAGTTAAGCCTCTCTCTTCTTTTTGATGTCATAAACACCCTAAAAATCTTCCTTTTGCCTCTTTTATCCCCTCCCGTGTTCCCCACCTCTAATAACCAGATAATCAAATTATTTCTTTCAAATCTCAGTCTTTCTAGCTATCTGACTTCACTCAAGGATGAAGCTACATACAAATGGCATCTGCTCAAGAGTGGACTTTATGAAACACAGGGAAATGTATGAGACCAGCCATTATGGTTCTCTACCACTCAACGATTATTACCCATCTTTTCCCACAAAGGTTTCTTAAGACAGTACCTAACAATGTGCTACATTCATAAACTGACCGTAGTAGAAATTTATCTCACAGGGGCTCTTGTTTAACCTAGGATACTGCTAACATTACCTTTCTGTTTTTATAATAAAGGGCCTGTGAACTACATGTAAACAAAAGTCTGCTAATCTCTGCCAATATATTTTCCTAGTGGAAACTCCAAAACTATGTAGCCAAGATTAACCTTAAGGGCATTCTCAACAACCCTGTTCCAAACTATCTTTATTCTGATTCCTTCCCCTACAGCCTCCTCCAACCTAACAAAATACCAAATATATTCTTCAGGGAGCTGATACAATAGAAACTTGGGTTTCATAGGCATTCCTTCCTCTAATGGCATCTGTTCTATATTGACTATTAACCTTTCTATTCACTCTCAACCCTTTCTTTTTAAACTTATGTATTGATTTCTTCTAGAATTCAACAAATCCAATACCAAGTGGCTTTACAACACATGGACAATGTCCTGCTGATGCATAAATTCAGATACAAGCTACTTACCCAAAGACCAATATAAGACTAACCTTACTAGATGAGAGGGGACCATCCCAATCCATTGAGGCCTCACGTCAGCAGGAAGCATCCAGAGATTTGAGTCATATGGCCCCTAATCCCTTTATCCTCTCATCTCCTTCCCCATAAAAAAATCCTTTATTTTTTATTTTTAAAATTTATTTTTTATTATATCTCTGTGTGTTTTGTCAACATGTATGTATGTGCATCATGTACATTCCTGGTGCCCATGGACCAGAAGAGGGTGTTGGGATCCCCTAGTACTGGAGTTAGAGGTGGCTGTGAATCACCATGTGGGTGCTACA
Organism: Onychomys torridus; assembly: GCF_903995425.1. Classification (NCBI taxonomy): domain Eukaryota; kingdom Metazoa; phylum Chordata; class Mammalia; order Rodentia; family Cricetidae; genus Onychomys; species Onychomys torridus. Next base: position 12,901,079 of record NC_050447.1, read on the forward strand.
AACTGAACCCACATCTTCTGCAAGAGTAGCAAGTGCTTCAACGACTGAGCCATTGCCTTAGTTACTTTTTTATTTCCCTGACAAAACACCATGACCAAGACAACTTACAGGAGAAAAGCATTCACGTTCCAGTAGAGTTCATCACCATCATGGCAGGGAGGATGGCAGGCGTGGTGTTGGAAGAGTAGCTAAGAGCTCACTTCTGATCTGTAAGAATGAGGCAGAGCTGACAAGAGTTTGGGCTTTTGAAAACTCAAAGCCCACCCCAATAACACACCTCCTCCAACAAGGCCACACCTCCTAATCCTTCCTAAAGTTCCACCGACTGAGGACCAAGCTTTCAAATACATGAGCTTATGGGGCCGTTCTCATTCAGCCACCGTCCCATCTCTCCAGCCCCACTCTGTCTTTTAAAAATACTTTTTATTGTTTGATTTTTTTTGTTTGTTTTGTTTTGTTTTTTTTGAGACAGGTTTCTCTGTGTAGCTTTGCGCCTTTCCTGGAACTCACTTAGTAGCCCAGGCTGGCCTTGAACTCACAGAGATCCGCCTGGCTCTGCCTCCCGAGTGCTGGGATTAAAGGCATGCGCCACCACCGCCTGGCTATTTGAAATTTTTATACATGCATAAAATGTGTTTTGATCAAGCCCCCTCCCCTTGTTCCTTCCACTCCAAATCCTTCTCTATCTTCCTGTCACTTTTCCTTCCCACTTCATGTGCTCTTTTAAAAAACTCACTGAGTCCACTTAGTGTTGTCTGTGTGTGCATGAGTGTAGGACTGTATTACCCACTGTTCTATTGCTGTGAAGGGACACTATGACCAAGGCAGTTCTTACAAAAGGAAGTATGTAATTGGGGGCTTGCTTATAGTTTTAGAGGGTTAGTCCATTGTAGTGGTGGGAACATGGCACAAAGGCAGGACTGGTGCTGGAGAAGTAGCTGAGAGCTACATCCTGATCCAAAGGCAGCAAGCAGAGAGAAAAATAGACTCAGGCCTGGTGTGGGATTTTGAAGCCTCAAAGCCTACCCCACATAGACATACCTCCTCCAACGAGAACAAGCCTACTACAGTAAGGCCACACTTCCTAATCTTTCCAAACAGTTCACCAACTGGGGACAAAGCTCAAAAATATGAGTCTAAGGGGGCCATTCTCATCCAAACTTCCATGGGGACCATCTACTAAATCATGGGTTGTCTTTCACAGGCCACATCCCTAATAAAAACCGGCACTCCCAGAAGACACCAATAGCTCTTAAGATGGGGTGGGACTTCCTGAGCACCTCCCTCCCTCATGCATGCTGGAATTTTGATGGCTTGATCTTGTGTGTTCTTCTGTGTGGGGTCTCAGCTGCTGTGAGTTTATATGTGCAGTGGCATGGTCACATCTGGCAATTGGTGTTTTGCCCCTGGCATCAACTCCCTCTGGCTTTCAGTCTTTCTGTCCCTCATCTGTGATGATTCCTGAGCCTTAGGGGAAGGGGTGTGATATAGATGTCTCCTTTAGGGCTTAGCTTTCACAAGTTTGGGGTAAACACATCCTGGTATGGCCTTGAACTTGTCAGACCGGTACACAGGCTAGGGGGCCCTAATGGTATGAGAAAAGGCTGGTCAGGTCTTTGTTTTAAGCTAACAGATTTTGCTTGGGTGAGCAGGTTCAGGAAGAAGCCAGCCATCTTGGAAACTTGCCATCTTTATTACTTAGTCATGGGTCCTTATCTGCTATTAGGGAATCAGTCTATTTCCTAGTCCTTCAGTTGGATTTATGCCACCACCAGACATATAAGAAGATGCCAGCATTCAGATGCTTAGGAACAATTGGTAACACAAATAGTTTAAAAATATTTATTAATTGGTAAGTAGAAATGACTTTTCATACTTTTTTTTCCCCCCCGAGACAGGGTTTCTCTGTAGCTTTAGAGCCTGTCCTGGACTAGCTCTGTCGACCAGGCTGGCTTCGAACTCACAGAGATCCACCTGTATCTGCCTCCCGAGTACTGGGATACTTCATTAGCTAACTTTTCTGCATTGTTTATCCATGACTAAAAAATACATTTTTTTTCTACTTGATTGGTCTCCCTCCCTCGCTTTCTCTTTATTTTGGATAGGGATCCATGGCATGCCTGGAACTCTGTGTAGATCAAGCTGACCTCAAATTTACAGTGATCCTCCTGCCTCTACCTCCAGTTGCTAGTTTGGTCTGCCATCATGTTCAGCTGTTTATCTTTTCTTATAGATTCTGTTGTTTTGTTTTTTATAACCCAAGATGGTCTTGAACTTGGTTTCCTAAATTTTGGGATTACAGACCTTTGTCACCACATTTGGCAAAGCAATGAATATTATGGATATGTGGATATTATTTACAACCCAGTACTAGGAATTGAACCCAGTACCACATACATGCTAGGCAAGCAACTTACCAGCCCTTGTTCCTAAAGATCTTTAAATATTTACATATAATTAAAGAAATAATTGCCATGTATTTCATCCTTTTCTTAGTTTATTGCTGTCTTTTTCATTTTATTTTACTTATTTTTTCATTCTGTGTGTATGTGATACCAGGGAGCAAATCAAAAGTATTATTTATTTTGGCAAGCACTCAACCACTGAGCCTTAGCCTTTTTTTATAATAAAATTTTATATAGTCAAATAGTTCTTTTCCTCCTTCTCCTCCTCCTCCTCCTCCTCTTCCTTCTCTCTCTCTCTCTCTCTCTCTCTCTCTCTCTCTCTCTCTCTCTCTGTGTGTGTGTGTGTGTGTGTGTGTGTATTTTGTAGGGACAAAGCAGCCAAAAATAAAATACAAAATTTGAGGCATGTTTTAGTTAGGGTTTTTATTGCTGTGAAGAGACACATGGCCACAGCAACTCTCTCTCTCTCTCTCTCTCTCTCTCTCTCTCTCTCTCTCTCTCTTTCCAGACAGTGTTTCTCTGTGTAGTTTTGGTGCCTGTCCTGGATCTCACTTTGTAGACCAGGCTGGCCTCGAACTCATAGAGATCCACCTGGCTCTGCTTCCCAAGTGCTGTGATTAAAGGTGTATGCCACCACCGCCCGGCCACAGCAACTCTTATAAAGGAAAACATTTAAATGGGGCTGGCTTACAGTTCAGAGGTTTAATCCATTATCATCATGGTGGGAAGCAAGGTGGCATGCAGGCAGTTATGGTACTGGAGAGGTAGCTGAGAGTTCTACATCTGGATCCTCATGCAATAGGAAGAGAATACCACACTGAGCATAGCTAGAATATCTGAGACCTCAAAACCCTTCCTTAGTGACACACTTCCTCCAACAAGGCCACACCTACTCCAACAAGGCCATACCTAATAGTGCCACTCCCTATTGCCCATGGGGGGAATTTTTATTCAGACCACCACAAGGTTAGACATGGTTGTGTATGCATTTAATTGCAGCACTCAAAAGGCAGAAACAGTGGCTATCTATTTTGCTGTCTCCAGCTTGGTCTACATAGACCTAGCTAGTTCCAGGCCAGCCAGGTCTGCGTAGTGAGAGTGTGTTTCAAGAAAGAAAAAAATACCCTACTCTCTGGCAGATGGTCCTGAACAACTTGGAGCTTACCCAGTGTTATCTCATATAAACAAGTGGAGCTTAACTCCTAATGGTCCCTGGTGCCTCACAGTAACTGGCCTGGCAGAAATGAAGATAGTCTAAAGAGACACTTGTGTCTCTCAATCTAACTACCAGACTATTGAAACAATGAACCCCAAAGAAATGGAAATTTCGGACACCAGCCAGAGGGGAAACTTGTCTCCTGGAAAAGAGATTTCACATGGTCCCACTTCCTTACAGAAGACTAAAGCCTAGACAGTGATGGGCCACTGATGTCAGGACCACACCTGCCTGGGCTTCCATTAACCTTTACTCTCACTTCAAGTTCCTGAAGATGGATTTGAGGTGGGAGTGGGGGTGGCCCAGGCAGCAAGCCTAGGTAATTCCTTCCAACTTATATAAAAGGACTCCTATTCCTCAGTGGGGAGTATGTCCCCACTGTTGGTTAAGGCAGCGGTGACGCTTGTGGCTGGCTGCTGCTCGCGACGACCATGCTGAAGGAGGAGAGTGCTGGACAGAAAAGTCAATGCACCATAGTTACCTTTCTAGAGCTTTATTGGGAGAGAGGGAGAGAGGGAGAGAGGGAGAGAAAAGGACTGTTCGGAGCGGGGAGAGTGTGGAAAAGGGAAAGGGGAGACACAGAGGGCCCATCTGCTTTTTAGGCTGGGCTGCCATCGCAGGCTGATGACAGAATCCTTACATCCCAGACTTTCACTTACTATAAAAAAAGCAGGTAGATGGGAATAGGGGCTTCATTCCTCTCAATAACTGCTTTCAGCTGATTTTTGGACGATGGTCGGTTCTTGGGGGAATGGAGAAGGGGAGTCTTCCGAGGGTGACAGCTTGTGGAATGCTGTCTGTCGCCCGTTTGCTCTGGAGACATGTATCCCTCTTGGCTGTGGCTGGGAACTTTCGGTTTGACAAGATGCTGGTGACACAGAAAAATCTAGAGAAAAAAGAATAGCCTGTCCAGATGGATCAGAGACAGATTATTTTAAAGTATCCGTTTCCTTTACTAGTTCGACATCCAGGAGACAGGTGATCAATTGTAAAAAGCATCTCACAGTAATAGATGTTTACATTAAAGTCTTTTTGTAGTGCCCAGATGGTTTTGGGTCTGGGGGTGTAAGTACCTTTTAGCTGTTACAGTTTCTTACTTGATGATCTCTGGACTCTGGTTCTGTGGTGGTCCTGTACCATTGGCTGAACAGTGAGTTAGAACAGGGAACTGGGAAGAGAAAATCTTGTGGTACATGAGAATTTACATTTTTTGGAGTTAGGGACAAGGCAAAGATCAGGGCCCTGTCTGTATGCACATGAGAAACACAGGCTGTAACTTTAAAGTGAGACAATGAGCTCTTATCTTAGCTGGAAATCTTTTTTTTTCATTAAGTAACTCTGAAAGTGCAATTAAATCTGTTGAGGTAAGTAAGTAAGGCTGTCCTCTGTACCCGACAATAGAAAGGAGGAGTGACATCCTAAAACTCCCAGGACTGAGTCAGTGGCTCTGGTGTCCAGAAGGACAGAAATGGATCGCTTCCCTGCTGAGTTCTGGATTCCCTGCCATGTCTGTAGCCAAGCCTAGGTCTCATGGAGATCTTAGCTTGGTATATCCATGTGTCTTGGCGCCTGGGGGCAGTCAGCTGACTGGTTGTCTTTCTAGGCAGCACAAGGACAAGGATGTTGATGGGCAGGGCATTCACTAGCCCATGGCCTTTTTCACTTAAAACAGGGACCCAACAGCTTTCGGGAGTCAGTGAGTGCCAGCACTTGGCAATTTTGTTTTTGGGCTTTTATTTCTTCCCTGGCACACCTTAAATGCCACAGATGACTCTTTTGCCTGTGGGGTCAGGAGCCTAGCTCTCCAGATGCTTAAGTTTTAGTCAGGAGGGTTTGGGGAACAAGAGACAGATTTTATTCCGTGTCCTGAATTTTTTTTTTCTTTTTCCTGATGATTGGTGGCTTAAGGACAGCTTTTGGAAGATCTGCCAGGAGTCAGACTATAAACTGATCCTTTTGGAAGACTTGTCTGAGGCTATAAGCTGATCTTTTGGCTTAGGAGCCATCCTGACTACTGTAAACTTATTTGTATGGATCTTAGCCGCTACCAAACCTGTCTGTGTCTCCCAAGGCAGTTTGAGAATGAGTGGGTAGAGTTAAGGTGAGTTAGGGCTAGAGTCAGTAGAAGCTGCCCAAGCCCAACCATTTGAGCCCGCCCCCTGCCAGCAGAAGTTAGACAGAAAAGGTTGCACGAGGCAGACGCAGAAGTGGGGAGGGAGAAGGGTTTAGAGCTTCAGCAGAAAGTTTGGGGATAAAGTAACTCTTTATTTGCCCGTTAGTTGGCAGAAGTTTCCTCAACTCTGTTATTGGCCAGATTTATTGGTACCCGCCCCTTTCCGCCCCTTTGTCCCATGACTGTAGCCGAGAGAAAAATAAAAATTTAAAATAACAAACGGGGTGTCCGTCGCAAAGAATATAGCTCAGACTACACCCTCGAGAATGGCAGACTCACTGTGAAGAATCATGGTGGTATCAATAGTGGTAGCTGTATAGGGGTCCAGTGGAGGCACACGCTTGCGGTCTCGTGGTCTCGCTGGATGGGGGAGGAAGCGGCAAGTGGCAGCGGTCACATCAGGTGGTGTATCTGAGTCTGAATGCCACCAATGTTGGTTAAGGCAGTGGTGGCGCTTGTGGCTAGCTGCTGACCACGGCGGCCATGCTGAAGGAGGAGAGTGCTGGACAGAAGAGTCCGTGCATCATAGTTACCTTTTAGAGCTTTATTGGGAGAGAGGGAGAGAGGGAGAGAGGGAGAGAAAAGGACAGCTCGGAGCGGGGAGAGTGTGGAAAAGGGAAAGGGGAGACACAGAGGGCCCATCTGCTTTTTAGGCTGGGCTGCCATCGCAGGCTGATGACATAATTAAGGACAGAATCCTTATACCCACTCCCTTTGAATCTGCCTCCTATGTCTCTGCCCACAGTGTCTATTCTTTTTAATGCATCCATATCAATTCTGGTCTGATAAGTAGTTTTACCCCTCATTATTATGCCCACTGCTGCTATCACTACATTTTGTTTGAGGCAGGCTCTTAATGTGTAGTCCAGATTGGCCTCAAATTCACATCAGTCCCCTGACTCGTCAACCCCTAGTGCTGTGACTGTAGGCATGTGTCACCATGTCTGGTTCTTTATAGTTTTGTTTCTGGTGTCTTGTTTACTTACTATATTGAAACATGGATGCCATTGTTACCATAGTTGGGGTTATATTGTATCCCAAGAAGCTAAATTTGGCCACCCACTGTTAAGAAATCAATTAATAGCAAAAAGTGAGCCAAATGAAGAGTGAAAAGCAGACCAAACAGGCTTATTTCAATGTAGCCACATCAGGAAGACAGAGATCCAATGATCCCCTCAAGTTCATCTTCAGAGTCTTGAAATGAGATTAAAAGTTAAACAGAGGGCCAAGAGTTGGTTGTGGTGGTGCATGCCAGCAGGAATTGCTGAAGGAGGCAAAGGCAGGAGGAGGATCATGAATTCTAGGTAAGCATGGGTTACAGAGCGAGTTTCAGGACATCCAGCGCTAAACAGAGAAGCCTAGTCTCAAAAAACAAAAGCAAGCAAATGTTGCCTTAGCAGACCACCTGTTTACTATGTCCAAGCGAGGGGCTGTGGACTAAAAAACAGAGGCAAGAAATAGCTGGTCATTCGCCCCAGCAGAATGCCGAATGCCATTTATTGAAGGAGGGAGGAGGCCTTAAATACAGGCTTACAGCACAATGGCAGAAGTTTGCTACCCAATGTTCTACATTCTTGCATCTAAGCTGTTTACACGAAATGCAGGATACACAAATAAAGAACCTCTGGTGAGCATTCAGGAAGAAGCAAACCAGCAGGGAATCAGCATAGGTAAGATCTTGTGAAGGTCCACAAGCAGGCAACAATTACCCAAATTGGGGGTTCCAGGGCCCTACAAGCAAACAAACAGAGAGACAAGGATGTGAACAATTAGCAGTCCAGGTCAATATGTGGTTCCACCCACCACTGATCCATCACTGTCTGGGCTCACGTCTCATCTTGTAAAACAGTCTGACAAAGTGGAAGAACTGTGTGAAATCCCTTTTCTGGGAGACAAGTTCCCCTATGGCTGAACCCAGGTATAGTTGGTTGGTTTTGGTTGTGAGCCTAACCTTTAACGGCTGAGCCATCTCTCCAGCCCAGTTGGTTGGTTTTTACGCTTAACTCTTTGTTCTTTTGGGGGCCCACCACCCTACTCCCAAATAAATACACATGGAGACTTAACTATTTCTTATAAATGCCCAGACTTAGCTTGGCATGTTTCTAGCCAGCCTTTTTTTTAAAAAATGTAAAATTATCCTGTCTATCTTTTGCATCTGGGATTTTACCTTTCTCTATTTCTGTATAACTTTTCTTTCTTTCTTATTCCATTGCTGGTTGTGTAGCTAGGTGGCTGGACCCTTCTTTTCCTCCTTCTTGATCTCTTTTCCTCCCAGTTTTTTCCTCCTATTTATTCTCTCTGCCTGCCAGCCCCATCTATCCTTTCTCCTGCCTCACTATTGGCTGTTCAGCTCTTTATTAGACCATCAAGTGTTCTAGACAGGCACAGTAACACAGTTTCACAGAGTTAAACAAATGCAACATAAAAGAATGGAGCACATCTTTGCATTATTAAATGTTCCATGACTTAAACAATGTAACACATCTTTATAATATTCTACAACACCCAGGCCTCATCCTTTTTCTTTTCACCACTAGATTCTTGGGGGAATTTCCAGTTTTTTTGGGGTCTCTTATTTCAGTAGCCTAGTGGTTATAGTGAGGGACACAAGTGTCTCTAGGATATACTCATTTATATCACTCCAGTTACATTAAAACAATCTCAAAATTATAATTTCTGCCAGGAATCCTGCCTGCCTGCCAGGAAAGGATTTCACCCAATTCTGACAGGCTTATCATAAATTAGCGTATGCCTGTTTCCTGGCTTTTGTTTCATCCCTTTTTCCTTTTTTATTTTATTTTTTTAAATTTAGATTTGTGCATATGGGTATTTGCCTGTGTCTAAGCCCCACATGCATGCCTGGTGCCTGAGGAGGTCAGAGAAGGGTGGAGTCCTTGGAAGTACAGTCGTTAGACAAGGTTGTGAGCACAGTGTGAGCATTGAGGATCAAACCCAGGTCCTCTGGAAGAACAGCCAGTGCTCTAAACAGCAGAGTCGTCTCTCCAGCCCCTGTTCTATCTTTTCTGTGATATTTTTACATTGCTATAAGAAAGGTGGAGGGATTTTAGGAAACTTTGCCTGGTTTGGACGAACAATGAAAAACTTAATTTTTCTACACCAATTTTTGTTTCTTTACATCTTTAGGAATACAGAGAAACCATATATGGTGCCTCACATATGGAATCCTATATACCAGTGGCTGAAGCAGGAGGATAGCTACAAGTTTGAGGGTAACCTGGACTACAGAATAAGATCCTGTCTTAATAAACCTGAGAGAGAGAGAGAGAGAGAGAGAGAGAGAGAGAGAGAGAGAGAGAGAGAGAGAGACAGGAAGAAAGAGGGGAGACAAGAACAGGGAACTGAAGCAATGGGTTTATCATTCCGAGTGACCTGCAATGGTTTTGGTGAAGTCACCCAGGAGCAAAAGTTGTTTCCTACAGTTGGATCACAGGGGAATCCCCTGATGGTAGTTTTTTTGAGTGTTTCCCTGGTTCTCAACTCTTAGTGTTGGTTGCCTATAAACCCAGTTGGATTAATTGCTGAAGAAAAGAACTTTTTGCTTTGACCCAGTCTTACTTGTGAAGAAGTATTTTAGTAGTTCAGCATTATGACTTAGGGTGCTCCTGGTTAAGCCTTGTGTTCTGGACTGTGGTTTGGTCTGTGCTCTTGATACAGTTGAAATGCTTGTCATTTTGAAGACTCAGTTGAGCAATTCACTGAATGGTTGTTTAGTAATATGACAGCAGGGGACAGAATTTCGTTTCACAGAAACAGTCTGATTTACCATTAGTCTTTAGATTTTAATCTTTATCTACATGTTTCAGATGTGAAAGTCATTTGGACTTAGCTGACAGAATAGGAGATACTATATAAAAAAGATTGAAAAATATACAAAGAACTAAAAAATTAACATGAAATCAACCAACCCCACCAACAAATGGCCTAAGGAAATGAACACACAGTTCTCAAGAATTTTCTTATTGCTTTGACTATCTGAGTCTCCTGCTTCCATATGTATTTTATGATTTTGTTCTCCATTTCTGTGAATGGTGTTGGAATTTTGATGGAAATTGCATTGAATCTGTAGACTGCTTTTGGTAGGGCAGCTCTTTTCTTTTTCCTTTTCTTTTCTTTCCCTTCCTCCCTCCCCCCTTCTGTTCCTCCCTCCCTCCCCTCCTCTCTCCTTCAACTACGTAGCTGACAGAGGGTTGATATCTAGAATATTCGAAGAACTCAAAAAAATTATTGGTGGCTGGAGAGATGGTTCTGTTAAGAGGAGGCTGCGCTAGCAAGGGTTGGGGATCAGTTCCCATCACCCACATGGTGGTTCACAAGCATCTGTAACTCCAGACCCAAGGGATCTGGCCTCAGTGGGCACTGCATGCATGTGGTACACAGACATATATGCAGGAAAATCACCCTTATACGCAAAATGAAAATAAATATAAAAAGCTGGGTGGTGGTGGCACATGCCTTTTGTCCCAGCACTTGGGAGGCAGAGGCAGGCCTGTGAGTTGGAAGCCAACCCGGTCTACAGAGCAAGTTCCAGTACAGCCAAGGCTGTTAACACAGAAATCCTGTCTTGAAAAACAAAACAGAGCAAAATAATATAATTTATTATTTTTAAAAATTAAATATCAAGAAAACAACCAAATAAAAATCTGGAATATGGAACTGAAAATAGTTCTCAGGAGAAGTACAAATGCCTAATAAATATTTTTAAAGTGTACAACATTCTTAGCCATCATGAAAATGCAAATTAAAAGTACTTGAGATTCAGTCTCACCTAAGTCAAGCTGGGTATCCTAAAAAACAAATGCTAACAAATGCTGACTAGGAGATGGTGAAGGAGGGACCTTTATTTGCTGTTGAGGGGCCTGTCACTTGTGCAAATATTGTGGAAACCAGGGTGGAAGTTTCTGAAAAAGCCAGAGCAATAGAACTGCATGTTACCTAGCTACAGCGCTTCCAGGTTTACCTCCAAAGACCCTTGACGGGGAGACACCTGCACAGCCTGTTCTTGTGCTGGTTTTGCAATGGTAAAGTGTTGAGACCAACAGAGGTGCTGCCAGCAGATGGTGGACAGTAAAAATGCAGTGTTTAGTGGTTGGTTGTTGGGGGAGGGAGAACCAGTTTTCTTCATTGGCTCAGGTTGTTCATGCTCCAGGAAGTATCTTCCCACCCATGCTCAAGCAAGCAGCTATAAACTCAGAATCACAAGGAAATGAACAAGTATGAAAACAAGGGGGAGGGAACTTAAGAATAAAGGATCGGCAGGTGTGAAAAAGGAACGGGGAAGCCATGAAAATGACTAAAATACACAAGAGGTGTTTGGGATTGTCAAAGTACTTTAAAATCAACTCCTGGCGTCATTTTGGTTGGTTCTGTAGGAAAGGTGGCTTCCCCATTGAAAGAATGATAAATGGAGCTGGTGGGGGTGCTGGTTACATGTGGAAACACCAGAACCCAGTGTTAATTTTCAGAGCTTTATTAGGAGGGAAAGGTGGAGTGGGGTGGAGAGCCAGCCTGGAGAGAGAGAGGAAGATGGTGGGGTAGGGGGAGAGGGGAGCAGAGCAGAAAGAGCGTGGGGTCTGCATCCGGCTTTTAAGGCACAAATTGTGTGACCATGCCGTGTGTATGTAGTTGCCAGTGCCCGCTGATGACATAAGACCCCGAACTGTGCATGTGTAGTCATGTAGCTGGAGTGAGGGCAGAATTCCAACACCCATAAATAGACCTTAAATTTAGCTATTCTTTCCAGGTGTGGCAGTGTTTCTCTCAGTACTTAGGAAGCTGGTGTATGAGACCTCCATGAGATTGAAGCCACCCACGCTATGTAGTGACTTCAAAATCTGAACTATAATGTGAGACCCGGCCTCAAAAAAACATATAAGTATGCACACACATCATGGTCTTCAGAGTTGTCCATGAAATTTTAACTAAAATTCTCAGGCCCACCACCAGATTTACCGAATTAGTGATAGAAGAAGGGATCATAGGATTTTGAATTTGGTGTGACTGGATGGATCTTTCAGACCTATTTTTCAACCTTGTCTGTGTTAGTATTTAAGCGGCACTAGGAACACGTCCCAAACACAACAAGACCACAGAAGAGTTTTATTAAAGAGGATAGAGGTAACAGGCCTGTGTGAAACACACGTGGGTGAGGAGATAAGGGGGGGGAGAGAGAGAGAGAGAGAGACTCATGCAAGATGGCACCGGCTTTTTAAAGGACTCCTGTGGGTACTCCACGCATGCGCGTAGATTACATGGCTGCCCACGCGCTTTACACAACCACATAAGGCCACAGAGTCCTGGTCGAGATGTCTGACCTGGAGATGGCTATTCTGAACCGGAAATAGTTAGGTGGTCTGCCAGGCAAGCCCAACCGTGTGGACATGTAATCTCTATCATTCCCGACTCTCATGTTTTAAAAAAGGAAAAAAAAGTGGATAGATGGGTATGGGACGCCGTTTCTCTCAAAGACTGCTTCAGGCTGAATGGTGGACGTTGATTGGTTTTTGGGGGAGATGGGGAAGCTGTCTCCTGAAGTTCTGGGATGAAGTCCTGTAGCTGTGTTCATCCTCCAAGGTGTGGCTGGTCCTAGGATGAGATCCTGCAGCTGTCCATCCTCCATGGTGTGGCTGGGAACCTTCTATCTGACAAAACACTGGTGACATAAAAAGCTTAGAGAAAAGACTCATTATTATTTTGTTTTTGGAGTTAACATTTATCTGAGGTAGATCTAGCTGGTCTGTCTGGTTGGAGACATGTTAAAGGTGGCTGTGATATTTCAGTACTCTGCTTAATTTTTTATCTGAGACAAGCCTTATTTAAGGCAGTTTATTTAAGGCACCTGTTTGTTTTGCTAGTAGCGTTTGGGAAGCACAGGTGATCAGTTGCTGAGTATTGAACAGTGATAGATTGTTATAGATCATGGCCCTGTATGTATGCACATGAGAAACACAGGTGGTAACTTTGAAATGAGACAATGAGCTCTTATCTTAGTTGGAAATCCTTCTCATTAAGTAACTCTGAAAGTACAATTAAATCTGTTGAGGTAAGTAAGGCTGTCCTCTGTTCCCGACAATAGAAAGGAGTGACATCCTAAAACTCCCAGGACTGAGTCAATGGCTCTGGTGTCCAGAAGGAAAGAAACTGATCACTTCCCTGCTGAGTTCTGGGTTCCCTGCTGTGTCTGTAGCCAAGCCTAGGTCTGCTGGAGTTCTTAGCTTGCTGTACCCATGCCTCTTGGCGCCTGGGGGCAGTCAGCTGACTGGTTGTCTTTCTAGGCAGCACAAGGACAAGGCTGTTGATGGGCTGGGCATTCGCTAGCCCGTGGCCTTTTTCACTTAAAACAGGGACCCAACAGCTTTCGGGAGTCAGTGAGTGCCAGCATTTGGCAATTTCGTTTTCAGGCTTTTCTTTCCTGGCACACCTTAAATGCCACAGATGACTCTTTTGCTCGTGGGGTCAGGAGCCTTGTTCTCCAGATACTTAACTTTTAGCCAGGAACAAGAGACAGATTTTACTCTGTGTCCTGAATTTTTCCCTGACGATTGGTGGCTTAAGGACAGCTTTTGGAAGATCTGCCAGTAGGCAGACTGTAAACCGATCCTTTTGGAAGACTTGCTTGAGGCTATAAACTGATATATTTTTTTTTTTTGGCTTAGGAGCCATCCCGATTATTGTAAACTTAATTGTTTAGATCTCAGTTGCTTCTAGACCCGTCTGTGGTTCTCAAGACAGTTTGAGAATGAGTGGGTGGAGTTAAGGTGAGGTAGGGCAAGTCTTAGAAACCGCCCAAGCCCGCACATTTGAGCCCGCCCACCACCGGGGCGAAAGTCAGACAGAAAAGGTTACATGTTGCAGACACAGAAGTGGGAAAGGAAAGAAAGGGTTTAGAGCTTTAGCAGAAAGCTTGGAGATGAAGCAACTCTTATTTTCCCGTTTGCTGGCTGAAGTACCCACCACACTGTTATGCAGTCAGGTTTACCAGTACCGCAAAGCTGTTAAGCGGCCAGATTTACTGGTACCCACCCCATCCGCCAATGTAAGTGGGTGGTATCCGCCCTCTGTCCCATGGCTGTAACTGAGTGGAAAATAAAAAATTAAAATAACAAACCGGGATCAGACTTCAACTCAGGCGTCCTGAGAATGAAGTAAGATCTAAGATCAGCTCAAGTCCCCCCCTTTTGTCAAGGGATGGGAGGAGCTGCGACTGTGCTGCCGTGGGTCCACCCAGTAGACCCCAGACGCCATTTTTGCTCCTAGCAAAAATGTGCCTGCCAATGCCAGCACAGCCTGGACAACCCCCGGGATTGTCCGTCACAAACATATAGCTCAGATTTCAGCCATTAGAACAGCAGACTCACTGTGAAAAATCGTGGCGGTATCAATAGTGGAAAGCTGCGCTTCTCATGGCTGGCCACCACCCGCGGCAGCCAGCTGGAGGTGCGTGCTGGTTGGCGGAAGAATCACAAGCCATGGTTACCTTTTTAGAGCTTTTAGAGAGAGAAAGCTAAGATAAAGAGCAACTCTTTCCATTTGCCTGTTCGCTGGCCAGAATTAGATAACTCCCGTAAAAAATTGGGATTTTTTTGTTATTTTTTTAAAGCATAGTTGGGCCATCTCTCAGTACAGAGACGGATAAGCTTAGGAATCTTTAAGTAGGGCTGATCGAGTTGGAAGCCTTATTTCCCATGTCTGCAGTGGAGAGACAAAAATGAAAAATAAACATGATCCGGAGCCAAGACCTCCCGGAAGTCTGGACAGATCTCGGGCACAAGCCGCCCTGGGCGGGGGGGGGGGGGGGGGGGGGTTGTGAAGGAGGTCTCCCCAGGAGCCCTTGATGCTCAGCCACCCCGTCGGGTGCGAAGAATGTGTCGGCTTCACACAGCCCCCAGGACGCACCTGACGGTGGTGGTCCCTTTATGAAATATCTCAAGCTGCAGACGTGGGAGGTGGCTGGAAATCCGGGCCTGCGATGGTGGGGGGGGGGCAGCCGTGGCCAGTAAAGACCGTAGTCGGGGGTTCCCCCGGTTTCAAGAATAACCAGTGAAGCGCCAGACACTCAACGATCGTTCTCACAGATTCAGGAAACCATTCATTTACGCTAGCCAAAAAGGGGAAAACTCACCAATCAGTAGCAGTATTGCATGCGGATTTGTGCGACCAGGCTAATGGAGAGTGATCTGTCATGAACGGAGCAGAGTGCCCAGTGTGTGTAGCACAGTTTCCGTCCCAGTTCCTGGGTTTCCAGGTGCAGAGAGCCCAGAAGCGCCTGTTTCTGCATGGCACCAATGTTAGTATTTATTTTGGCACTAGGAACACGTCCCGAACATGACAAGACCACAGAAGAGTTTTATTAAAGAGGATAGAGGTGACAGGCCTGCGTGAAACACACGTGGGTGAGGAGATAAGGGGAGAGAGAGACAGAGACTCATGCAAGATGGCACCAGCTTTTTAAAGGTTGGGCCGCACATGCGCACAGGGACTCCTGTGGGTACTCCACGCGTGCGCATAGATTACATGGCAGCGTGCGCGCTTTACGCAACCATGTAAGGCCACAGAGTCCCGGTCCCTCGAGATGTCTGACCTGGAGACGGCTATTCTGAACCGGAAATAGTTAGGTGGTCCGCCAGGCAAGCCCAACCGTGTGGACATGTAATCTCTATCAGTCTGTGTCCCTTGAGCAAATTTCATTGCTTGTTGAAGCTTCAGAACCTTAAAGAAGAGTGACATGAGGTGAATTGATGAGACAGCACATGTCCAGGGCCTCCACTGGTTGGCACAAAGGCGAGTACCATTCAGCATTTGGTGAGTGGGACTGTCCTCTCCTTCTTGAACCCCTAAAACCACTGCCATTGTGACTTATTACATAATAAAAGTGTCTTAGTGTTCTATTGCTGTGAAGAGACATCACAACCAAGGCAACTTATAGCAGAAAGCACTTAATGGGGCCTTGCTTACCGTTTCAGAGGGTCTAGTCTATGGCTATCACGGAGGAGAGCATGGCAGCAGGCATGTATGGTACTGAGCACTAGTAAGAGCTTGCATCCTGATCCACAGGGAGCAGACGAGAAAGAGTGGGCCTGGGCCCGGGCCTGGGCCTGGTGTGGGCCTTTGAATGTTCAAAGCCCACCCCCAGTGACATACCTTCTCCAACAAGGACACACCCACCCAACCCTTCCTGTTTACAGTCATCTAACTGGGAACTGAACTTTCAGATATATGAGCTGGTGGAGACCATTGTCATTCAAACCACCACATTCCACTCCCTGGCCCTCCTAGGCTGTATCCCTATCGTAATGCAAAATGTGTTCAGTCCAGCTTCAAAAGTCCCCATAGTCTTTTCCCGTCTGAGCACTGTTTAAAAGTCCAAAGTCTCTTCTGAGACTCTCTCAACTGTAACCCTCTGTAAAAGCAAAAGGCAAATTACGTACTTCTAATATACATTGTCACAGAATGTACATTACTATTCCTAAAGAGAGAGAAAGAGGCATAGTGAGGAAATACTGGACCAAAGCTGAACTGAAACCCAGCAGGGCAAACTCTAAATTCTACAGTTCTACAATCTGATGCGGGTTTGGGGATTTAGCTCAGTGGTAGAGCGCTTGCCTAGCAAGTGCAAGGCCCGGGGTTCGATCCTCAGCTCCAAACCCCCCCCCCCAAAAAAAAACAAAACCAAAAAACCAAAACCAAAAACAATCTGATGCTCAAAGGTTTAGACCTCCCATTCTTTTCAGTCTTGATTGCAACACACTTATCTTGGGCTGGTTCTACTCCCAGTTTGGCACTCTCTTTGGCATTTATCCCACGTTTCTGGCATCTTTAACATCCTGGGTTCTCCTATGCAATCCAGGCTTCATTTTCACAGCCTCACAGAATGGCCTCTCTGAGTCTCCATGTGGAGAGAGACTTCCCTGACACATGCCTGGCCTCAGCAGCTCTAACTAACTGCAGAGGAAGATTTCATGACCCCTTTACCCCTGTTTCCTTAAATCCAGAACCACAACTGTCAAGTTCTGCTGCCTGCTGAGGCTGGAACCTGGCCCCATCCTTGCATTACATTTGTGTAATGTTCGGATCATTTTTAGGCAGAGGAGATGACCAAGGCCTACTCCTTTCATTGGTTGCAGGGTTAGCTGGGTGGGGTCTTGCACTAAGGGTACCACTCCCTTTATTTTGTTTAGCATGGAATTTCTCATCTCCTTGAGCACAGGAACTGGCTCCAACATTAATTTCTTGATGCTTATGCAGGTGGTGGCGGTGCATGTCTTTAATCCCAGCATTTGGGAGACAGAAGCAAGCAGATCTATGTCTACAGAAAGAGTTCCAGGACAGCCAGGACAACACCGAGAAACCCTGCCTCAAAAACAAACAAACAAACAACAACAACAACAACAACAAACCTTGGTGCTCTTTTTCGTCTCAAACTGTGCATTTTGTATTTCTTTTTGCCCTGCTTACTTGTATTCACTGCAGATCTGCATAAGCTCCGTCACTAATAACCATGTGACACAGCCAGTGCGAGGCCATCTTGAACTTTCCACTGCCAATGACACTAGTTCAAACTCTTCAGTTTAGCTTCTGGCAGATATTTTGGACAAGGGCAAAAGTCAGCCACCTTCTTTACCAAAATATCACAAGAATGGTCTCTAACTCAGTTGCTCTTGTTCCTTTTTGAAATCTTGTGAGCTGGACCTCCATAGTCTACATTGCTCTCAGCCCACTGTTTTCCAAGTTCCTACTAAATTAAGGAAGGAATGGGCTGGAGAGGTGTCTCAGTAGTAAAAAGCAATGGTTACTCTTACAGAGGTCCTGGGTTTGATTCCCAGCACTTACATGGTGACTCACAACCATCTTTAGCTACAGTCCTATAGGATCCAATGCTCTCTTCTGACTTCCTCAGGCACCATACCCACACATGGTGCACATACATAAATGCAGCATACCATTAAAAAAGCACCCATACACATAAAATAAAAACAAATAAACCTTAAAAAACGTAAGTAATCCCTGGGTGGCAGAAGACAGCCAAGAGCTGTCCCAGCCTCATGGTCTGGGGTGGCTGGCACTATTACAATGAACAAATGTGATGGAGAGGCAGGAAAGATAGAAACCTGGACCAGTGTATGCACTAGTAGAAAGGGAACTGGGGATGTGATGTTGGTGACAAGTGAGAGAGGGGGCTGAGGTTGACATGCTGTCATTGTCCAGTCATGTCAGCCCAATGTTGTACAACATCCTGGAGCTTATGCAGATACAGATTTGCGCCCCCTCCTGTGCCCCTCCCCCCAGCTGCCTGAGGTCTAAGATGAGGAAAGTTTCACTTTCAGGGTTGGACCTCCTGGGAGGAACACCATGGTCCCAATGCCACTGGAAGCCATGTTGGTGTCTGTGGTCCATGCTACTGCCCCAGGCCATGAGGAAGCCTGGGATCCATGTGGATATAAGCAGTCTGTGCTGCTGCTGATGTTTTCAGGGCTCTGCTGCCTTGGGAGCCATGCTGATATAAGTGCTATGTGTAACCAGTGGAGACCAAGTTGAGGTTCATGGTTCATGTAGCTGATGAGGGCCATGAGTGGGTCAGTGGTCCTGAAATGGCCAAGGGCCATGTTGATGTCTGCGGCACGTGTTGCCACTGAAGCCCATGTGGATGCGAGAAGTCTGGGTTGCTTCTTAAAGCCATGTTAATATCCATGGGCATTGAAGAGCTGGTCCCACTCCTCATGGGAGAGCTGGCCCCCACCAACCCACAGCATGGTGATGCAGGTCAAGGCATGGGTGTGGGGAGCTGGCCTCGCCCTACTCTAGGCACAGATGCAGGGAAGAAAGACTCATCCTCCCTTGGGGGGGGGCTGGCCACTAGGAATTTGACCATGCTTCCAGTGAGTATATACACAACACAAAATGGACATTTTTTTTTGGGTGGGGGGACAGAGGTCACAGGGGAGGGGGCAGACACAGGAAGACTGGAAGGTGAGTGTGATTGGGATGCATGATGTGTGATTGCAAATAATCATAAGAAATAATAATAAACCACTACAGAAGGGCACTGGAGAGATGTCTTGGTAGCAGTTGAGAGCATTGGTTGCTCATCCAGGGGACCCAGGTTCGATTTCTAGCACCCACATGTGGCTCACAACCATCTCTAACTCCAGTTCCAGGGGATCCAACACCCTCTTCTGGTTTCTGTAAGTCCCAGGCACACAAGTATAGGCACACAGACATACATGCTGGCAAAACAGCCATACACATTTTTTAAAGCTACTAGAAATATTTATAGGAAAATGAGTGGAACTGGAAAATATTATATTAAGGGAAACTAAACTCAGACAAAAAAAAAAAGAAAGAAAGTAAACAGGATGCTTCGGTTCAGAGGGAAGAGGGGTAAATATAATAAAAATGTGTTTTATGAACGTTTGAAATTCTCAAAGAATAACAAAATTGTATATATTTAAAATAAGTAAACAAAGAGTATGGAATTGAGGGCTTGGGAGGAATCTCTTACATGCTTTCAGGCCTATTTAGTGGATTTGTTGAAGATTTATTTTTATTTTAATTATGTGTTTATGTGTGTGTGGCTCTGGGTATGTGCACTTGAGTGCAGGTGTCTGTGAAGGCTAGAAGAGGGCATCAAATCCCCTGGAGCTAGAGTTTGAGGTGGTTGTGAACCCTCTGACAAGGGTGCTGGGAACTAAATTTAGGTTCTCTGGCAGAGCAGCGTGTTCTCTGAACTCCTGGGCCATTTCCATTTCCAGCTCCTCACTGAACTTTCTTGACATATAGGTGAGAGATAGTCATACTACATTTGGGGCTTAAGAATCTTTTGTTTTTGTGTTTTTGGATTTTTTTTTTTTTCCCCCGAGACAGGGTTTCTCTGTGTAGCTTTGCCTTTCCTGGAACTCACTTGGTAGACCAGGCTGGCCTCGAACTCACAGAGATCTGCCTGGCTCTGCCTCCCAAGTGCTGGGATTAAAGGCGTGCGCCACTACCGCCCAGCTAACTACTTTTGGGATGTTTTTAAACAAGGTCTCCTTTAGTCCAGACTGACCTTGCACTATGTAGCTAAGGCTGATCTTGAACCTCTGCTCCTCCTGTTCTTACTTCCTAGATGCTTTGACCACAGCACACATTACCAGGCCCAGGATGGGGCTCAAGTATCTTAAGTAATAGGACTGAAGAAGCTATATGATTCATTTGTCCAGAATTATTTGTGAATCTGCTTATTTCCTAGCATATTTAAATGGGAACTACACACGCTCTCTAAAGTCTCCAGGGTTCACACGATGGCTTTCCTAACTGCGTGCTTTCTAGAAAGAAGAACAGCCTGTTCTCTTATTTCTTATCACCTGGCAAAGATGGAAAAGCAGATTGTCAAACCTTTTCTACCAGCTGGATGGCCCGTACTGGTCTGTGTACAATTGTTGGCCAACAGGTCAATGGAATGCATTTTACAAGTGTGCTGCTTAGGTTTTGTCAACTGGACACAAGTCAGAGTCATCTCAGAAGAGGAATTATTCCCTCAATTGAGAAAATGCCCCCATCAGATTGGCCTGCAGACAAATGTGTGGGGCATTTGGTTGATATTAGAGGGTCCAGCACACTGTGATTATGCCACCCCTGGGCAGGTAGTCCTGGGAGGTGTAAGAAAGCAGACCGAGCAAGCCAGTAAGCAGCAGTGCGTCTCCATCATTCAGCCTCAGTTTCCACTTCCAGGTTTCTCCTTGAGTTCCTGCCCTGACCTCCCTTCATGATGAACTGTAACCTGTAAGATGAGGTAAACCCTTCCCTCCATCTGGCTGCTTTTGGTCATGGTGTTTACCACAGCAACAGAGAAGCAAGCTAAGACAGAAAGTGACATGTAGTAAAATCTAAACCTCTCGTATCTCAAACTGAGATTCCTTGCATAAGTTAGAAAAGATCAAATACTCTCCCCCCAACCCCCAATGTTTACTAAATTAACTTTCATCATGAAAAAATTGGCACATTGTCATGTGGACTCTGTAAGTTAGCACTGGCAGTCATCTTGAGACCCAGTAAAGAAGAAGTTCATGCAGTGCTAATGGCAGGCTTCTGAAATAACCACAGAAGTGAGCCAGAGTGGCCGCCTCTCCCGGGCACTAGGCATCTGTGATGTTACTAAAGCATTAAAGTATGTGTCCTGCTAAGATTAGGCAGTCTATAGTTTTACATTTTAATCATTTTAATAATCAATTTCCTGTATATAAGCAAAGGCACCAGTGATGGAACAATTTTCTTTCTTCTTCTTCTTCTTCTTCTTCTTCTTCTTCTTCTTCTTCTTCTTTTTCTAGAATAAAGCAAGTATATTTTGGAGTCTAGGATGGCTGCTCTTGCAGAGGACTCAGATTTGGTTCCCAGCACCTGCTTGGTGGCTCACAACTGTTTGTAACTCTAATTCCAGGATCTGATGCCTTCTTCTGAACTCCATGGGCACCAGGAATGTATGTGGTACACATATATACCTGCAGGCAAAACACATATAGATACATAAAATAATTGATCTAAAAATGAAATAGAAGGTCGTGTAGTGTTGGTAGTATGAATGACAGATAATAACGGATATTTTATGCATTCATATAATAATATTCATGTATTATTGCTTGACTGAGCAAAGGGAGGCTGAAGTGGAACACCCTTCTGTTCCGACTTGTGTTTGAAGACAGGTGAGAAGACAGTACTCGGTGAGTTCAAACACAGGCTCCCCTTAGGTCATGAAGTGTAGAGCCAGGTGAGCCACCAATTCCTAGTTGTTGTGCGTCCTATCGGTGGGTGCTGAGGTCACACGCGTGCCTACCAATGTGGCTCAAGTCTTGGGATTTAAAAACAAATTCCCCAGAGAAGCTGCTGCCATGGAACTTCCAGGAAACTTTCTGTGTCTCTCAAAATAGACCTGAAAAGCTCCATCCCAATGCTTGAAAACTCCTGATGGGAGATGGTAAGCAAGCCAGGCTGCCGGTCAGAGGTAAACACGCCCCCTCCAGCTGCTGTTTGCCTGGGAGCAGCCAGCAGTAGGTAGGAAAAAACTGAAGCCTGGGGTGGGGGGTGGGAGGGGGCGCCCTGTTTATCTGTACAAATCAGTGACCTAACTTTACAGCTAGTAAAAACTGTAAATAATTTCAAAATAGATGTCTCCCACATTAAATGTAGCAAAACTAAAAAACAAAACAAAAAAACCAAGTAAATAATGGTGCTAACAGAAAACCACATGGCAGAGAGCGTGAAATCAAGAGAAGGCCGCAGGTTCCCTGGTGCCGCCCACAGCTGGAAACAAATTCTCTTGGTTGGCTAGCACACCACCATGGTCGCTTGTGTTTATGAATCATTACCGCGCAGCCACACCACATGAAGCCTTTCTCTTCACAAACGGAAAATTCCTCTAGTCAGTCTTGAAGCAGTCTACATTTCTTTGCCAACCTTGTAGACGAGTATCTTGTTCCAGTTTATTTTGGTGCAGGTCACTGGAAACAGTTGGACAAGGCAAACACAATACAGAGGCCGTTGACTAAAAATCTTTAACAGAGACTCAGAGCACTGTCGTGGATTCTCTTCGAGACTTCAAACCTGTCTGCATCCACAGTCGTCAGGCACCTTTACCCACTGTGCCATCTCGCTGGCCCATGTACCAGACTGTTTGGAATCGGCATCTGGAAAGAAACACAAGGAGGCAACTCCAGCTCACCCTGCCGCTCTGCTTCCCCTGATGCGACAACTTCTGGTCCAACAAAGGCTTCTTAATTCAGGCTGAGTTGGAAATGAGGCATGGACCAGTCTGGAAAGCAAGCCTCAAGGCCAGTGGTAACTGGGGCAGCCTTGGAGGCATCCTCTGTGCTGTGCTACAGACTTGCTTGCGAAGGCGTCCTGCTCGCGACCCTGTTGCTTAACGGAGCTTTCCAGCAGTGCTACTTGCCACCAGCACCGGTTCCAGCCCACCCTGGAGGCTTTGCACCTCCGGGATCCGTATGCGCAGTTCCTGGATTGCCCGCTCCCAAGCGTGTTCCCTACAGAGGCAGGTGCCCTGAGTACTTCTGACAACCGAGGGAGCACCTGGGACAGCAGATCGGAGAGCTCATAAAAGGCCATTAGCATCTAAGGAGGGACCTGCAAGTTCTGGTGGCCCAGAACACTGTCAGGTCTTCTGTGTCAGGAATAGGGACTGGGGGCTGAAATACCAAAATTAATATACGAAAGAAGCCACTTTGCAGAGAATGACCAAAAGTTTCACCTGGGTTTCATCTAATGGACAGTCGGTGAGAAAAAGCAAGGTGAGAGCCAGGTACTATTGATGGTTTTTAGCGGTGCTCTTACCCTTCAAGGAAAAGTCACGAAACATGACAGAATCCACTAACAAGAGTTTTATTCGGACAAGGAGAAAGGGACAGATGTGATCGGGCCTGTGGAATGACACATGTGAGAAGGTGGGACTGATGGGATTGGAAAAATCATTTCCCATTCAGTAACCCTGAAAATACAATTAAGTCAGGTGAGGTAGGTAAAGCTGTCCTCCCTACCCCGACAATAGGGAAACGAGGAGAAGATCGAGTCAGTGGCTCTGGTGTCCAGAAGGAAAGAAGCTATTGCTTCCATGCCGCGTTCTGGGTTCCCTGTGAACGAGCCTGTGGCCAAGCCTAGGTCTGCCGGAGGTCTTAGTTTGATGCTCCCATGCCTGGGTGCAGTCAACTGACCACTTGTCTCTCTAGGTAGCACTTTCAACAAGGTTCAGTTGATGGTCTGGCAGGGCACGCACTAGCCCACATGGCCTTTTTCCCCCATACTTAAAGCAGGGCTCTGGGAGCTGGTCGGACAGCGTGTGCCAGCACTTGGCAATTTTGTTCTCGGGCTTTTTTTTTTTTTTTTTTTTTTTTAAATCTCTCCCCTGGAACACCTTAAATGCCACAGCTGAAACTTCTGCCTGTGGGGTCAGGAGCCTTGCTCTCCAGATGCTTAAGTTTTAGCCCTAATGTCAGGGAGCTCTGGGAGACAGAGACAGACTTTATTCCATGTCCTGAATTTTTTTTTCCTGCTGTCTTGAGGACAGCTTTAGGAAGACCCACCAGGAGGCAGGGTGTAAACTGATCTCTGGCTAAAGAGCCATCCTGATTACTGTGATCCCCATGTGGGTCCTGATCATAAACTTATTTGCATCATCCATAGCCTGCTTCCAGACCCATCTGTGCTGCTCAGGGCAGCTTGGGAACAAGTGGGAGGAGCTGAGGGGAGTTAAGGTGAGAGCCAGGTTTGGGCAGAAGCGCCCAATACTGGAGCGTGGAGAGCGAGCACAGAGCGGAGAACAGGTAAGAGAAGGTTTTGGAGTCAGAGATTCCTTAGGTTTAGGAATGCACGTGGTCAGGAGAGTTAAAAAGGGAGAGGGACTTCAGAGCTTAGGTAAAAGCGTGGGGATAAGGAAACTCTTTCCATTTGCCTGTTTGCTGGCAGAAGTTAGGTAATTCCCATAAAATATCAGGGTCTAAGAACCACTTGGTAGCCATTTTTTGTTATTTTCTAAGGCATATTTGGGCCATCTCTTAGTACAGAGATGGACAAGCTTAGGAATCTTTAAGGAAGGCATCCTGGGGGAGAGGTGGGACTGCAGGGATTGGAAGCCTTATTTCCCATTAAGTAACCCTGAAAGTACGATTAAGTCTGGGAGGTGGGAGTCACGGCACCAATGAAATGAATGATAAACGGCGTTGGTGGTGGCCCTGGTTACCGGTAGAAAGGTCAGGAGGCACAGCCAAGACTGCCTAGTAGTAGAGAGCTTTATTAGGAGGAAGAGGGGTGCGTGGGGGAGCAGAGAGAAAGATGGTGTGGGGAGGGAGCAGAACAGAGAGAGAGGGTAGGGTCTGTGTCTGGTTTTTTAAGGGCTCCTGGTGAAGCGGGCTTATGGAGCTACACCACGCATGTGCTGATTGCGTGACCATGCCATGTGCATGCAAGACCCTTTGCTTAACTCCTGAACTGCGCATGTGTGGTTATGTAGCTGGAGTGGGGGCAGAATTCCAACAACTATGTCAAGGTCAGTCCCAGGACTGGAGAGGGCTCTGCATGGCATGGCCCATGACTTGTTTTAGGCTCTGAGCTCATTAGCCCACTTGTACTCTTAGGAGTGCTTCAGCTTTTTAGATGAACTCTATTTCTGTTTTTAACCATGTGTCCCTGATGTGGTCTTTTGTCCTTGGACACAAGAGCCTGAAATTGGTATCTTCAAGTCAGATCTGCAGCCTGACACTAAGCAGCAGCAGTTTCTTCTTCTTCTTCTTCTTCTTCTTCTTCTTCTTCTTCTTCTTCTTCTTCTTCTTAATTTTTTAAAGATTTATTTATTTATTATGTATACAGCATGTATGACTGCAGGCCAGAAAGGGCACCAGATCTCATTACAGATGGTTGTGAGCCACTATGTGGGTGCTGGGAATTGAACTCGGGACCTCTGGAAGAGCAGTCAGTGCTCTTAACCTCTGAGCCATCTCTCCAGCCCTCCTCCTCCTCCTCCTCCTCCTCCTCCTCCTCCTCCTCCTCCTCCTATCTCTTTTTTGGGGGTGGGGTACCAGCAAAAAGCCTAAGCATGCTTTCCCTGACAATCTAAGCTTTCTCACTGTTTCTCTGTCCTTTGTACCTAACCTAAAAGGCAGGGCTGTTGTTGTCATTTTTGCTCTTTTGGGGGGCCTACCACCCAGCTCCCAATTAAATCACACACTGAGGCTTATTTTTTTTTTTTTCCCAAGGCAGGCTCTGTGTAGCCTTGGCTGTTCTGGAACTCACTATGTAGACCAGGCTGGTCTCAAACTTGCAGAGATCTGCCTTCTGAGTGCTGGAATTAAAGGTGTACACTACTACCTCCTGGCTGGAAGCTTATTCTTAATTATAAATGCCTGGCCTTAGCTTGGCTTGTTTCTCACCAGCTTTTCTTAACTTTAAATTATCCCATTTGTCTTTTGCCTCTGGGCTTTTTCCTTTCACTCTTACTCCTTGGCTGGATGTGTGGCTGGATGGTTGGCCCCTAGCATCCTCCTCTCCTTGTTCTCTTGCTCTTTCTTCTTTTCCTTCCAGATTTTTCCTTCTATCTATTCTCTCTGCCTACCAGCCCTGCCTATCCCTTTCTCCTGCCTTGCTATTGGCCGTCCAGCTCTTTATTAGACCATCAGGTGTTTTAGACAGGCACAGTAACACAGCTTCTCAGAGTTAAACAAATGCAACATAGAGGAATGCAACACATCTTTGCATCATTAAGTAAATATTCCACAGCATAAACAATGTAACACACCTTAAACTAACATTCCACAGCACAGGGCTTTTTCTCTGTCTCCCTTTTGCAGGTTGTTTTCCTCTAACTTTACTAAAATTGCCTTCAAGCCTCCTTCCAAGTCCATTTCAAAATTATTTTATTAATCAAATAAAGAACCCCAAAGAAGACCTCAGTTTCCTAGGCAATGGGGTCTGGGAAGGGGGACATAGTTCCCCATTGTCACCTGCACCAGACTGGGGTGTTCTTATAGAGATCTCTACCCAGGTCAAATCAGGATCCTTGATTCA
The DNA here is from genome assembly GCF_903995425.1 of Onychomys torridus. NCBI lineage: Eukaryota > Metazoa > Chordata > Mammalia > Rodentia > Cricetidae > Onychomys > Onychomys torridus. The sequence continues at coordinate 12,927,429 of NC_050447.1, forward strand.
TCTGCCACAAATTTCAGGATGGGTCAACATGAAGCTGCTGGAGTGTATTAGGAAGCTATTTAACCTAGTTTAAGCTCATAAAGAGGGACTCAGAGAAAAGACAGTACGCACCCAAGCATAGGTGAGGGCTGCTCAAGAGAGTCATGTTTGAGAGCCTTGGTGGTAGTTGTATATGTCATTTCAGCAGCCCTGAAATGATACCACAAAGGCTTGTTAGAAACTCTTTTTCTCCGGTTTCCTCCCTGAGTTTTCAATAATTTAGGTTATGGGCTGCTTCTGGAAGTGCTTTGGATTACTTTATAACCCAATTGAGATAAAGCCATGGGCCACAAAGGCTACTGTACAAGAGGGTGAAGACATGCCTTTTACTGTAAATTATGAGATTTTTAGAAAACTGGGGTTTACAGCTAGGAATGGAGAATGACCAAATACTATTAGACCTTAAGCATGACTTATAACTGTTTCAACATCCTTGTTAAGATTTTATTTTTAGTTTTATTTACATGTTTTAATATTCTGCCTTGCCCCCTTGAAATCCTGCCCCTTGGGTTTGCCCTGTGTCCTGACGTAGAAGCCTCTTCTTAAGGAAAAACTCCTCTCTCTCTCTCTCTCTCTCTCCCTCTCTCTCTCTCTCCCTCTCTCCCTCTCTCCCTCTCTCCCTCTCCCCCTCTCTCACTCTCTCACTCTCTCCCCCCTCCATGAGGTGTGCACCCCTCAACCTCTCTCTCTTTCCCTCTCCCTCTCTCTCTTTCTCTTTCCTATGTTTTCTCCACCTCTCTATTTCTGCTCAGATGTAGTGTCTGGGTTGTGAATGTCCACCTGCCGCCCTACCGCCATGCCCACCTGGAGTGGGTTGCCCGCCAGCCTGCTGCTGCATCTGCCCAGCATGCCAGCATGTTTCCCTGCACTCTTGGGATACCCTCAGGGTCCCTGTGTAATATATCATAGCATTGGTGCCGTGATCATAACAATACCTATAAGTGTTTGGCTTGCATGTGTGTTTGTGAACTGCATTTGTGCCTGATGCCTGTGGGAGCCAGGAGAGGGCACTGGATCTCTTTAACTGAAGTTAGAGTGTTGTTAGCCTCCATGTAGGTGCTGGGAATCTGGAACCCAGAATCAGGTCTTCCACAATAGCGGCAGGAACTCATAACTGCTAAGCCACCTCTCCGGCGCCTTAATATTATTCCTTGAAATATTTCCTTTTTTAACATAATTTTATATTGAATCTGGTAATTTCACATCATGAACCACAGTCTCACTCATTTTCCAGTCCCCCCATGTCTGCCTTCCACCCTTATAACCTCTGTCCCGAAAGAAAATAAAAAGTAAAAATAGGAAAAGAAAAAAACCCAACCAACCAGCCAACCAACCAACCAAGTTCCCTGCTTCTCCCCTCCCCCCCCAAAAAAACAACACCTCCAACACCTCACTGACACCTCTGGGCGACAACCTGCTCCTCCACCAATCACAGCCTTTGTGCAAGGACCATTCCACTCCTCCATCAAGTTTGTTTGCAGAGGCAGTGGGAGCGAGCTGTGGAGGGTAACACAGTGTTCCCTTTTGCCCAGACAACTTTACTTTCAAATGTTCATTGCAATGAGTCATTAGTTCAGGGCCTCTGGCTTCTGCTACACCATCAATACTGGGTATCATTGAGATTCTCAGATGCTGCTGTTGCCCTGAGTCACCGAGATCCTGTGGCTATGGATCTGCAGGACCGGCCCTTTCACCAGTTCCAGCTCATAGATGGTGGAGATGTTGGGGTGGGCCGACTCAAAGCCCTGGATCTGGGCCTGGTAGTAGCCGAGTTGGTCAGCCCGCCAGCTTTTCTGTGTCCATGCTGTCAGGGCCAGCTCTTCCACATCACCCAGGTAAGGGGCCGGACCAGCTCTCCTTTACCCATGTCACTGCTGGTGCCACCATGCAGTGGCTGGTGAGGGGCAGAGGCAGCTCAGTGCAGCCCTCCAACATCAAACATGGCCTCAGGCTGGATGGAGTACAGACCATGGACAACCATACAGCCTTTGTTGGTAACACGGGCTGTGGACATTGATGGAGACCCCTGATGCGGTAGGGCCATGAACCCAGACATCGCCATGGTCTCAGGAGGTAGCACAGGCCACTCACATCAGGCTGTTCCTCACTGCCATCACATCTCCAGTCCCACCTCTCTTCATAGTGCACAAACCACTCTGCTTCTCTCTCATCAATCCACCACAGATTTGCTCACTTCCAAGTGCCCTCCTTGAAATATTTCTATAATAAGAGCATTGTCTTTATGTAGACAACTTTCACAGCAAACAATAATCATGCTAGAATTCTCTTTGAATCTTTTAAACTTTATTATTATTACGTGTGTCTGTGTATATATGTGTATGTGGTGTGCTTGTTTCTGCTTTCAATAAAATTTGACAAGTCCCAAGACCTTACTTTTCCTTCCTTTTATTCTTGAAATCAGCCAAGAAAAAGAATCTATTCCTGAAACCCTAGCTGACCTCACACCTCCTATGGATCTCCAGGACAGGGAAGATCTCAAGCCCCAGCCAGGCTGTCGTTGATTCTCGGGCAGCAGAGGGAAAGGAGGGCATTCTGGGGAAGTGCCACCTACTGCATCACTAGGTCCTGGAAACCTCACACAGGAAAGCTGGGGTCAGGTGGGGTGTGGGCACTCTGATATAGGATACCAATTATGTAACAGCCTGGAGCCTCTGCATGTTTTATATACAGCCTGGGGGAGGGGTAGCTGGTCCCTGTAGGAGGTGTCTGTAGGTGAGCACCTCCAGGCTGTAAACATCAAGGAGGAGGAGGAAGCTGCAGTTGCTAGCTTTCGAACACATTGCCAGTGTCCACACATTGTCTAAATGCACACTTAGACTAGAGGAAGGCTTTGCCAGTCCTCTACGCCTCACTCTGGGGTAAAGTTCTGCAGTTCCCATGGGTCTGGGGTGTTGGGTTCTTGACACGGCAATGTCCACTTCAACAATACACACTCATGACTTTATTGGCTTTTGTCTTAGGGTTTCTATTGCTGCAACCAAACACCATGATCAAAAAGCAAGTTTGGGAGGAAAGGGTTTATTTGGCTTACATTTCCATATTTGCTGTTCATTAGTGGAGGAAATCAGGACAGCAAGTCAAACAGGGCAGGATCCTGGAGGCAGGAGTTGATGCAGAGGACATGGAAGAAGATGCTTCCTAGCTTGCTTCCCATGGCTTGCTCAGTCTGCTTTCTTGTAGAACCCAGGACCACCAGTCCAGGGATGGCCAACCACCATGGGCTGGGCCATCCCCACTGATCACTATTTGAGATGATGCCTTACAGCTGGATCTCATGGAGGCATTTCCTCAACTGAGGCTCCTTCCTCTCTAGCTTGTGTCCAGTTGACACACAAAACCAGCCATACAGTGCTTTACACATTTCATTCAAAGCTTTTTCTGCTCCCCATAGGGAAGGAATGCAATACTGAGGGTGTGGGGGAGGTGAGGAAGAGAGGCATATTTAGTTAGGTATACCCATTATACTGGCAGGAGATGTGCCATAGCCCTCTGATGCTACTAAGTCTGGCAACCTGAGGCCTGTAAGCTTCCTTGAAGTGAGAATGGGCCCAGCTCCCGGAATCTGGACACCTGGGGAGTAGACTTCTAGACAGGCTCTCATGGAGGTGTCTTTTCCCTGTGGCAACAGGGAGTCCAGGATCAGTGGGAGAATAAACAGGGAGGGCTGCAGATGGGCAGCAGCTGGTCTAGGATTCTGATAACTAGCAGGTGTTACATTATTAAAACAGCTGTAAACAGAAGTCGGAAAGACAGGCTTGGGCTGACCTGAGGTGAGACCATGTTTATCCATGATGAGGGGATACTTTTGTCACCCACATGTTCTATAGGCTAAGATGCATATAGAAGAAGACAGGATTTGGCCCTTTATAAGGGCAGAACCACTCCGTGGTCCCTGCCTTCCGGAACTGCTTGGTCTGGCAGTAAGGGAAGATGGGAAGTGTAGTCTTTTAGCAGGAAACTATCATTCCTAAATGTAAGTGGATATGAAAGTGCAGGGCAGGGGCATTATAGCTGTTTTTTTGCTGAGGAGGTCTTTGTCAGAGGGGTTAGTTCTGGGTCCATTAAGGAGTGGGTCCTCAGATCATGTGTGTGTGGGAGTCTAAACCTTATTAGCCATAATGGATCATGTGATTACTGTCCTGTATTTCTGAAGAGAATTGGAAAATAATTAATTATTAGAGAACCATAAGCAGAGGGTTTGGTTTACAGAGTAAAACAGAGATTTTTCTGGGAAGGTTGAGGGATAAGGAGGAATGGAGGCAGGAAATGGAGTGGGCCTGTGGGAGGAAGTGGGCATAAAGCTTATCCAAGACAGTGACTGGTCCCAGTGCCAGGACTGTTGCACCAGATGAGCCAGTAGACGTGGCAGGGAGCTGCAGGGCATCAAAGGAAGGGAATAGGGGAAAATAGAGGACTGATGGAAAGGATTGTATCTGGTCTGGGGTGAAGGGGAATGATGGCCCCTTTAGTTAGTTTCTCCACAGCATCCAAAAGGTCTGTTGCAGGTGCATCAGGAGCAAATGGAGCTGAAGTAGGGTGAGTGCTATTGGGAGAGCTTACATGGGACATTTTGTTTGGGTCTAGGGTGAAGTTCACGAAGTAAAACATTTAAAAGACAGGGTGAAAAATAGGCATGAGGATTGTAAGGAGGAAAGAATGATCCAGGGAAGGAGCCAGAGCCGGAGGGAATCAGAAGTCCATACATACGAGGTGGCTTGTGGTTGAAATTTTCTGGTCTGTCTGTAGACCCCATTTCAGACAGCATTTATTGGCCTGGAAGTGGCATGTTCATGGAGGGGAGCAAAAATAACATTCCAGCAGTCCAACCTGGTCCTATAACCTTGGAGTACTGCAGCAGTCACAGAGTCCATCGGTCCTGAAGGGCATTAAGCTGATCTGAGCCAGTGAGACAGAGAGGGTAATTGAGGCAAAGAAGGCTTCAGTCCAGCTGTTTTATTTGAGTCCCAAAAGCAATCAGTGTTCAGAGTGGAAGAACAGGGATGAGTTCTGTGGTCCATGACCCATTAGTCCTCTTTAGAGGTCACCCGAATTGCTTTTAGGGGTTTGGGGACATCAGGCTTGGTAACAGCTTCAAGGCTGACGGAAGGGCGGTGAGGAGAGCAGCAGTTAGAGCACCCCAGAAGAGGCTCCGAAACCTGACAGCTGGCGAGGATCCAGGGCGTAAGCCGGGAGGTGGTGATAACTGTACAACTCTGTGGGACATTATGAGACAGAGTTACATGGGGGAAACTTTTTTGGGTTTTTTTTGTGGTTTTGGCTTGTTTGTTTATTTTTTGAGATAGGGTTTCTCTGTGTGGCTCTGGCTGTTCTGGAACTCACTCTGTAGACCAGCCTGGCCTCGAACTGAGAAATCCATCTGCCTTTGTCTCCCAAGTGCTGGGACTAAAGATGTGCACCACCACCACACAGCAACATGGGCTTTCACATATGGTGAACTTTGTATATTTATTTTAAATATTAGCAACACCAGCTATTATATAATAAACAAAACCAGAATTTCCTTAGTAAAATACAATTTTTGGTTAGAAATAATTTGATAAGGTAAAATTTTAAAATTGGGACTATTACTTTAAATGACTATATTTAGTATTTGAAAACGTGATAATGCATATTTTTGTTAAAATCAAATTGTTATAGCTAAGTTCCAAGATTATACACTAAGTATATTTTATATTATCAGGCTACATAAGAAGACAATTTAATTCTAAGTTGTATTCCCCAAAAAGAAGCAGTTTTTAACTTTCAATTTAAAAATATGCCCAGAGACTATGATACCTTGCTTTCTCCTCAATGGGCACTTGTTTAGAACACTCCACAACTACCCAAGTCAGTGACTGCCATGCCAAGGGTAAATGCTTCCTTTAACCAAGTTGTTGTTTTAATTAACCCTACTAACAGAAACTTTTAAAATTTCTCTACAACATTTTCATTCTATACATTCACCCAACAGATGAAAAATGACAGCCGTCATGTCAAATCTATGATAAATAATTCACATGTTACATGGACTGAATTAGCAAAAAAGGCTAAAGCCAACTGTACTGCCTGGTTGTGTGTCAACTGGACACAAGCTGGAGTCATCAGAGAGGGAGGAGCCTCAGTTGAGAAAATGCCTTCAAGAAATCCAGCTGGAAGACATTTTCTCAATTAGTGATCAATGCGGGAGGGCCCAGGCCATGGTGGGTGGTGCCATCCCTGGGCTGCTGGACCTGGGTTCTATAAGAAAGCAGGCTGAACAAGCCATGGGGAACAACCCAATAAGCAGCTCCCCTCCATGGCCTCTGCATCAGCTCCTGCCTCCAGGATCCTGCCCTGTTTGACTTGCTGTCCTGACTTCCTTCACTAAGGAACAGCAATATGGAAGTGTAAGCCAAATAAACCCTGTCCTCCCCAACTTGCTTCTTGATTGTGGTGTTTGGTCGCAGCAATAGAAACCCTGACTAAGACACCAACTCTTTATGCCTTCTGTAAATGAACAAATCTCTAGGTCACCATTACTGACAGCAGTAAACATATTTTTAAACATCATTCTATTTAAAAATACATTGGTTGTTTAGAAGCATTATTTGTAAAGCAAGATAACCACATTAAATGAGTTTTAACAAATATTGGCCTTTGGAATTTCTTAGAAACATCCACAGGCATCACTGCCAAGGCCTGTGTACTCTCTGTCTGGGTAGAGACTAGATTATAGTCTCAAAGCCTCAGGTTCTGGGGGTCTCTACAACAGGTAAGAGGGCACTTAGGCACAATACAACTCAATAGCCAGTGTTGGCTCACACTTCAGGAGTCTGACCCCCAAGCGTTTATTTTAGTCCTATTAAACACAGCCCAATCTGGTGAAAACAACTTTTGCGATGATTATCTCAGTCCCATGTGCACAACAATTATAGTTAAATCTCTTTGAGGAACAAAGTGAACTAAATACAGATGGGATGTAACTACATGGAAACCCTAAAGTACACGTGACGCCTTCCATAAAGATGGTTCTGTAGATTGACTAAGAAAAACGAATTTATGAGGAGGGACTGGAGGAGGATTTGGTGCTGGAAAGTCTCCTACCCCATAGATTTTGCAAAGCTCACAAGGCTAGCAAGCGTGTCCATTCCAGCCTTCTTGGCCAGCAGAAAAGAGGTTGTTAATTCTTTCTCTTGAAGGAACAACCCTGTATGCTTAATATTCCAGGTTATGCTAGTGCAGTGGTTCTCAACCTATAGGTTGCGACCCCTTGGGAGGGTGTCAAATGACCCTTTCACAGGGGTCATCTAAGACCATCGGAAAACACAATTCATAACAGGAGCAAAATTACAGTTATGAAATAACAACAAAAATAATTATATGGTTGGGGCCAGTATGAAGAGCTGTATTAAAGGGTCACAGCATTATGAAGGTTGGAAACCACTGCCCAAATGCATGTGTGTGAGCACAAAGACCTCTGTGTCCCCTATAACACGTTAGCCCAGGTTGGTGGGAAACTCCATCTGAGTCATCTCCTCCTGAAGAGCCTGCAGGCTTGGGACATCACTTAATAGAATCATTACTGACAAGACAGACACAAAACCGACTGTCAAAGACACCATTTGGATATTCTGATATTCTGAATAACTTTCCAAAGCTGTGAGATTGATGGCAGTATCTGGCATCTTCCTATAATTAGAGAATATGGGTGGCTAGGGTATAGACCCCAAAAATTAGTTTTTGCTAGGAGGAGGAATTGAATGCCAGGATAGTGTTAGGATTTATCAGGGTTGGGGTAGACCTTGGTGGGTTGGGCCCAAGGTGTGCAGCAAAAAGATGGCATCATATAACAGATGTCACATAAAAGGTTTATTTGCCGGCTGGGGTGGGGAGGGGGGGCAGCAAAAGGCTGTCTCAGAGTGAGGACGAGAGAGACTGAGACAGACTGACAGAGAGACCAGGAGACAGAGAATGAGAGAAAGTGATCTAGGGTGGCAGGGCCCTTTTAAAGGGTTGGCGATTCATAGTGACAGAGCCGCTGAGTGATTCCTGAGGGCGTGCTGTTGGAGTGCCTGGTTTCTGGCATCCCTCCCTTTCGTTATTATGAAAGGTGAGGAAATAGGAAGGGGTGATGGTGAGGCTGGAATGCATGGTGCCACGCTCTTTAGATTGCTTCCTGTTGTCTGGGTGTGTCAACTTCTTTGGGGATGTTGGCCAAGACCTGGAAGAGCAGGGTGCTTCACTTGCTGTCCAGGCTCTGTGGGACCATCTGGGGCTAGGGAAGTGCACGCCACATTGGAGCAGTTTGTGAGACTGGACCACCTGGGACTAGCCACTTTGGAGCTGTTCTGGATGCAGATTTTGAGGGGACACTTGGACCTGGCAGGATGCTGGGATATATATATATATATATATATATATATACACACTGGGAATTGAACTCAGGACCTTTGGAAGAGCAGTCAGTGCTCTTAACCTCTGAGACATCTCTCCCGCCCCAAAAGTTCAGAGCTTTAATATGAATCAATGGAGCTCTGATAAGCTACTAATTTAGCTCTGGTAAGTCTTGACTACTATCATAGTAGTCATACATGCTGTATACATAATAAATAAAAAAAAAAGCTCTGAACTTTTGAAGTCTTTTTTGTTTTTTTAGAATATTTCTTCTTTTTTTTTAAAGCTTTATTTATTTATTATGTATACAGCATGTATTACAGGCCAGAAGAGGGCACCAGATCTCATTACATTTGGTTGTGAGCCACCATGTGGTTGCTGGGAATTGAACTCAGGACCTTTGGAAGAGCAGCTGGTGCTCTTAACCTCTGAGCCGCCTCTCCAGCTCCAAACTTTTGAAGTCTTAATATGGAAATAGCATAGTGAAGGAAAGAAACGTATTTCATTTTTTATACCTTATCCTTTATCATCACTTATGCTGTCATATCCTTACATCTTACAGACATTTTATACTTTTTCTCTCCAATCATTCACCACAGGACACAGGAGGTTGAGAGTAGCCTTCGTAAGTCAAGTTTCTTGCAATAAAGGAATAGTAAAAGGTTACTTTGAAATCTGTTTTGTGAGTTCACTCTTTTCTGAGTCTGGAAGAAAGGTAAATTGTATCCAGACCTAGTAGTAGCTCTAAGAGAGAGAGGCCTGTGGCCTGAATTTTACACACAAAGAGAACTGAGGAGGCAGATGAAGCCTTGGTTTCTGCTGTTCAGCTGACACTATCAGAGATCTGAGGATAAATTTCACTGGAGCAAACAGGAAGTACAGACCAAGTAGCATTCCAATCTATTAAAAATGACAAAGACTTACTGGCTACCTGGACAATTACATTAGGTTCCTCTGTGGTCATTGGGAACAGAAGTCCCAGGGCAGCATTAGTCTTGGTTGCCAGAGCTAGAAGGTCCAACAGACTTTCCTGTGGAGTGGGAAGTTGGAGTGTGTGTGTGGGACTGGTCTATGTTGTTTAGACAAAGTGGGCAATCAACTCCTGGTGTCCTACTTGTCCACAGTTTGGACAGGTTCCTGGCAGTGGGTGATATGAAGGGCAGGTTTTTATCCAGTGGCCAGCTTTGCCACATTTATACCAAGTTGCAGATGAAGTTTCTTCTGTGCCCATCATCTTCTTTGGAGGAGATTAGGTGTGCTCTCAGGCACTGGCATGTCTCTCTATCACAAAAAGCTTTTTTTTTTTTTTCTAAATTAAACATTTTAAATGCCATATTTAATTTAAATGCCAGGTCTCTGAAGAGTTTGAGGACCACCTGTCTATTAAGTATACCTAATTTAGTTACTTGCTTTAGGCTTAACTTTGAAAATATATACAGGAGGCTAAATAAGGCTTGTTCCTGTAATTAATTACACTAGTACTTAACATGACTACAAATATAGTTCTGAACATATTGAAAGATTTGATCATTTATAAGATGACTGACTATTCACTTGCATGTCTGAATCATCTTTAACAGTTTACAGTAAGTTAGTAGCTTTTATAAGACTAGGACTTTACATTCCATCCCTGTTAGGTTTAGCCTTAAAAATAATGATTTTTGAATTGAAACTCTTCTAGTGTCAAAATAAGCTACTTGGTCTGTACTTCCTGTTAACTCCAGTCACACACACACACACACACACACACACACACACACACACACACACACAGATTTTAAAGATTTATTTATTATGTATACAGCATATATGACTGCAGGCCAGAAGAGGGCACCATATCTCATTACAGATGGTTGTGAGCCACCATGTGGTTGCTAGGACTTGAACTCAGGACCTCTGGAAGAGCAGTCAGTGCTCTTAACTTCTGAGCCATCTCTCCAGCCCATACAGATTTTAATTGTAAGTTTAAAGCCCAATTTTGTTACAGATTATATAGATTTTAAATCATACCCGATGAGCAACTTTTACAAATCCTAAGAGTTTACAGCATAATCTTAAGATTTTTTTTTTTTGAGAGCAGAGTGCAAAGAAATCAAATCATAGAGATTAAAGATTTTTAAGAGTGGGAAGTAGAACCTTAGAGGTAAGAGACCTTTGGAAGTGTAGAGCACAGCAAGTTTAGATATAAGAGACTTGGGGATCATTTGTTTGTGGCAGCAGCAATTGTTAATGATTTGTGGAAATTTTGAAATCAAATTTGCTCCCGCCCTTCCTTTCCCACTGATTTGTACTGAGGCCAAGCTGTTGTACTAAAATCTGAGTCTGTGGAGGAGAGAGAGGGAGTCGTAGCTCGGAATACTCTGTAGGTGTGCATGGGAAATAAGACATGCCAGAAGTCTGCAGGCATGTCTTATTTCCCATGCATCCTTGTCCTGTAAGGAGACTAGCATGCAACTTACTAATATGCTCCATGCAAGGGAACAACTTGAGCCTGTAGACTTCCTGTCATGTAAATCTATTGTAAATTTAACCCATTTTATTCAAGCATTCATTCATTTTTTTCATAACCAATTTTTATATACCTGATTTTGAATATTGCTCTACATTAAACAAACCAAGTTTATATTAAACTTGGTTTGCTTAACATGTTCCAGGTTTAACTTTGACAACATACACAGACAACTGTAGGAGGCACAGGAATCATGCCGTGTGACTTTACTATCTTGTTTAAGGTAACCACATGGTTTCTTCTTGCTTATCATTGTATCCCATTTTTTAGACTAAGGTGGCAACACCAGGCTTCCAAATAGTTTGTTTTAAAACTGGGTCATATAAAAACTCTGATATTTTTGCTATGATTGTTAAGTTTCAGCTATTTGATGAAACTGAGTCATATAAAAAAACTAGTATTTTATAAAATTACAGTATAAAGAGCCAGTTGGTGTGTGTCTGCAGATGGGAGCAGACAACCCAGAATGCTTTTACCTCTTAGCTGCTGAAGATGCAAGCAGAACTTCCCAGGCTTGGAGAACCAGAAACACATGTAGACCATAAGCATAAGGCTCTCTGAGCTAGGAAAGATGCAAGTTTGGAGCCCAACAGAAATGGCTATGGGCATCCCGGCTCTGGGTGTAGTTGTAAGCCAGAGCCTTGAGAAAGATTAAAGTGAACTGTGGACTTTATGGGGCATGGGGCCTTGGAGCAGACTACCATTCCATTTTAGTCAGTTTAGATATTAGAAATCAAAAGTTCCCAATTTGGGCCAGCAGTGGCTATTTGTCCAATGTATATTGAGGACAGATTTGGACCCAGAGCTGAACAAATGAACTAGATATGACGTCTCCCAAATGGAGCTTTTTTTTTTTTTTTTTTTTAAAGCTGAGGACTGAACCCAGGGCCTTGCACTTGCTAGGCAAGCACTCTACCACTAAGCTAAATCCCCAACCATAATTTTTTTTTCCAAGACAGGGTTTCCCTGTGTAGCTTTGCACCTCTCCTGGAACTCACTTGGTAGCCCAGGCTGGCCTCAAACTCACAGAGATCCCCTGGCTATGCCTCCCAAGTGCTGGGATTAAAGGCATGCACCACCACCGTCCCCAAAATGGAGCTTTTTACACTAGCCTGAAGCCAATCCAAGGGTGCGTACTTTGGGATGGTGTCCAAAATCCAGGTAAAAACAGGGATCAATATCCAACTGCTTAGACTGCCCTCTAAGTCTTGACTTTGACCAAAGGCACCTGCAAAGTAAGGAGATGTCTCCAACCTCTACAATTCTAGAATCAAGAAACCACAGAGACAGTGGAAGGTTCTCAGAGCTTTTGGCTGATCATCTGGTAGGCCAGGGGAGAATTCCTGGAATTAGAATGCTCAGTCAAACTTTCTCACAGCCAGTGGAAGGTCTCTGGTGCCTTCAACCAAGTGGATCTTAAGACCGACAGAAGAAAGCTCCAGTGAGCCTCTGGACCTAACTATGGCACCTTTGAGCTGTGTCCATCAGACTGTCTTGTCCCAGGGTTTCGTTATGCTTTGTGTGAGTGTTCTGGTTGACTTTCTCAACTTAGAGTCAGACTGCGTCAGGGCAAGACAGTAAAGTGAGAAGGGGCAGAGACAGGGATCCAAAAGGATAGTCCTGCCTGGCCTTCTCGGCCAGGACGGGGAGTGTATGAGAGCCAGGGAAGTTTATCTGTGGGTGGGCTTGAGCCACCAGTGGGTTCAGACTTCCCATCCTGGGATTCTAGCACCATTACGGTAGATTATTAATACATGTTAGGTTATTACGAGCAGACCTTTAGGCAGGACCATGTTTATTGGTGGGAACACAGCAAGGGGTCATCTCAGATCTCTCGCATGTGGATCGATGGGCCATATGTCCCATGTGGGCCAATAAGAGAAAATCTAACCGCAGGGTTCTCTGTTGTTGGCAGGACTGCAGCATGAGATGAAGCAGCTGCTTTGGGAAGACAGCCTGATGGGCTTGTGCCACTCAGAGCAGCAGTTGAAGGGGACAGCAGTAGCCTCTGGCTCCTGCATCATTACGGTCTACACTGGGCCAGAATAGAAGTGTAACCAGACTTAGGGCTAAAGCTTGTGGCCCAACAAGACATGTTCCACTACACATCCTGGGTAAGCCATTCAAAGAGTCAAATGAATAATGAAAAGCAGAGAAAGGAGATAAAAAACCATAGCCACCCTAGGAGGAGGAACAAAGAGATCCGTGACCACTCCCCACCCCAAGTCCATCTTTGGGGTTCTGACACAATGTTTAAGTGTATGGGGAAGGCCAGAGTAGGCAATGCAGTCAAGGTGTGGCCCCACCCATCCTTGTCTGCACAAGGTGGTCTGACAAGGTGTTGGGACCGTGTGAACTATTTCAGGAGACAAGTTCCTCTCTGCTGACGGCGGTCTTCCTTTCCCCCTTTCCACGCCTGAGAGAAGGTCTCACTCCCTGGGTGCCTCAGTTCACAGTCCAGTGGCAAAAGGAGAGACACGGTGTCTACATCTCTATCCTTGCCAGGCCAGTTATAGGGCGGCCTAGATTTTCAGTTCTTATCTCCAGTTTCTAGTTCATGAGTTTTTTAAATGCAAATAAGATCCTCTGTTTCACTTGGGTATAAAAACAACACTTCCCCTATGAAGGCAATGAATATGCTGGGGTTTCACAGAGTCAAATTACCAGGAGCAAGGAAAATACCAGAATAGTGGATGGATGATGTGTGTGTTCCTGCACATGTCAATGTCATTTGAAGAAGGGGTGTCTGGTTCTATTAGCATCGCAAGACGTGTCTGAAAGTCGCTGCATTTTTTCATCATTGAAGTCAAACTGAATTTCCAAGGAAGAGGATAAATGAACTGGACCTGCTAGACCCAGCAGCCCTCGCTTCCTATTTAACCCAGCAATTCCTCCCTGCTGTTAAAATGAAGGTCAAGAGAATCAGATGACACCTTGATTTGAGAGACAGAAGTCTCTCTAGGGGCCCTGGAGACTAGGGAGAGACCATGAGTCACTACAGAGTGCCTGGGCCAGTCTTGGGTCCTTCGTTAGCCCATGTGTATTCACAGCCTTTCTTCAGGCTTCCTGGGCAGAATCAACCAGCTGCTTCCTTCCTTCCTTCCTTCCTTCCTTCCTTCCTTCCTTCCTTCCTTCCTTCCTGCCTTCCTCCCCCCCTCCCTCCCTCCATCCCTCCTTTCCCTCCCCCTATCCTCTCTTCTTTGAGACAGGGTCACATATAGCCTTGAACTGCTTTAGTTTAGGATAACCTTGAACTTCTGATTATCCTGCTCCACATCTCAAGGCTAAGGGTACAGGCATGTGCTACTGTGCCTGCCTCTTCCTGCTTCCTTGTGCTTATAAAGAATGTACACATACGACCCTCTCTCACAGGCTTTGAGGCTGAAGCCCATGGTATTCTGGAACAGCCACACGAGAAGTGGAAGAATATGTTGCATTTGTTATTTTGGAAACCTAAACATCTGGCCTGTCAATTATTTTCTTTTTAACCCAGCTATTTTGGCACAGCAAAAGCACCATTTGAGAGATTCTTTTTAAAATATGTATCATCATCATCATCGTTGTCGTGTGTGTGTGTGTGTGTGTGTGTGTGTGTGTGTGTGTGTGTGAGATATCCTGGGACACATTCTATGGTGTGCTTGGGTTCTTTCCTTCCCTGTACACGAATTCTGAGGATTGAACGAACTCAGGTCACCGGGGTTGCAAAGCAAGAGACCACCACCCCAAATGAAGCGTCTGAACAAGGCAACCTTTACCCTGACCTGAGGGTATGCTCAGAAGAGGGCACACAGGAGCAGGAAGCACACTCAGTTTTTATTATGACTCAGGTGCTGGCCATGCCTTTTTCTCATTGGCTGGGGCAGAGCTCACAGTCTTTTCTGATTGGTCAGTCTTCAGAAAAGACGTATGAGGTGGGAAAGATAAAAAGATTTGAATTCCTGCTGTAGACATCAATTTATAGGATTTGATAGAAAAGACTCATACCTAATCTTTCTTATGTGGAGTAAGGGCCTTTACCCATGGAGCCATCTCACCTGCTCCAAAGATTATTTTACTTTTATTATTTTTAAATTATTACAATCTCATGGCCTTTTTTTTTTTTTTTTTTTTTTTTTAGTCAGGGTCTCACTGTGTAGTTCTGGTTGCTTGGAACTCACTGTATATATACCAGGCTGGCCTTGAACTTACAGAGATCTGCCTCCCTCCTGAGTGCGGCCAATTTCATTGTTTTTTGTTTGTTGTCTCGAGTGATAATTGGATATTAAGCATTAGATATGGCACAAATGCCAGCTAAAGCAGCCAATATGTGGTAGTGACCAGATGACAGCCCCAACTGTCTTGTTCCCTTCAGGCCTAGGATAAGAGGGACACTGAGGCAGGACTTTCCAATGGCATGTCTGTGAACTGATCTGTGAAAAAGGTCAAGGGTTGATGGGCACCCACTGTGAATCTGATTCGTGGGGCTGATTCCTACTCCAGAGCGTGCATGCTGCCCAGCTCATCCTCTGGCTACTTGAGCAGGAGAATACAGATATCAAGATCTTGAATTCCAAGACAGATAATCCATATAATCAAAAATGACAGCCCAAACTGCTTCTAAATGTAAGCCTATTTCAGAATGACAATGGCACTGACTGTCTCACACACTTCATGTCTCACAAGTCTTTCAGCTAAATAAAGGCCTGATGGCCACCAGGGTCCTGCTCCGTGGAGGCGCCACTACCATAATGAATGGGATGCAGCACTGCTGGTGGTGACGAAGCCTTGGGAAACAGTGTCAAGAGATCATCACAGCAAGGGAATGCACATCGCCCTGCCTTTGACTCAGGCAGCCACAGTCCCTGTCCTGTTTTGTGAGTGTGGCCCGATGTGGGAGCACTTGCCCCTAGTTTCATCTTCAGCACCAAAATAAAGCAAAACCGGGCTGGGGATTTAGCTCAGTAGTAGAGCGCTTGCCTAGCAAGAGCAAGGCCCTGGGTTCGGTCCTCAGCTCGGGGTGGGGTGGGGGAGCAAACCAAAGGAGAGGGGCAGAATGCAGTGCTGCCCCAGGAGAAAAGTCAGGAAGCCATGTGCAAGTAATAAGACAGGGAAGGCCTGCTAGCGGGGCAGTGGGTGCAAAGACAGGGAGGGCCTGCTAGTGGGGGCAGTGGGTGCAAAGACAGGGAGGGCCTGCTAGCGGCAGTGGGTGCTTCCCGCGTTTAAACCATCCAGGTGCTTTACGACCCTGCGTCCCTGTAAGGCAGGCTTGGCTATTTCATGCTGCTGAGGCGGAAACTGGACTTTGGGGAGGCTGCCGAACTGGCCTACTATTACATAGCTTGAAAACGCACAGGCGGGATCCTCTAGGTTGAGATTTCTCTTCTTCTTCTTCTTCTTCTTCTTCTTCTTCTTCTTCTTCTTCTTCTTCTTCTTCTCCTCCTCCTCCTCCTCCTCCTCCTCCTCCTCCTCCTCCTCCTCCTTCTTCTTCTTTTTTTAATTTACTTTTGTTGTGCTGGGATGAACCCAGGGCTCTGGCATTGTGGTCCGTACCCAGTCTTTTTATCTATTTGTTTATAAGTCAAAATCTTGCTTTGTAGCCAGGCTGTTCTTGAACTTGCTGTCCTCTTGCCTCAGACTTCTGAGCACTGGGATTTTAGGTGTACGCCACTGGAAGGAGACGACTTTCCAGCTGGGGCAGTTTTATTTCAGAGTAAACCTGAAAGGTGCGCTCACCGGAGTAGGCAGAAGAGAGGACTTCTCTTACAGGCTGGCTTTTTACCCAGGCTTGGGGGGAGAATGGTGAGGGGCTGAGGTCCGGTTCACTGCTAATAGTTAAGTTAGGACCTGGGGGAATGGCATCGGGAAACTGACTCTGGAGAACTGAAAATGGAGGTCACGGGTCAGGGCCCGCTGTCCCAGCTGGAATGTAGTCACAGGGTGGGAGTGGGGGGTTGGGTACAGCCATAGAAAGAAGGGGACAGCATCAGGCTGGAGTGTGTGTCCTCTGTGTGGTGTCCGTGTTCCTTCTGTAGTTACTGTATTTTAAAAACAGCGGGAGGGAGTCACACCATATAACAGGGCCCACGTAGGAGCTTTGTTGAGGGGAGGGGAGAGAAGGGGCAGAGACGAAGAAAGAGAAAGAGAAAGAGAAAGAGACTGGAGGTGGGTAAGGCGCACCTTTCATAAGGAAACTTAGCCAATGCACATAGGGGTGCTCTTAGTGGCTGCCGCTGAGGATATATCCTGTCAGGACCCTAAGGGCAGGCCAGAACAGATGCCCAAATGCTAACGGTCATGCTGCCTCTTATACCACTTTGGTTTTGGGAATGAAAGGCCTGAAGAAGGAAGACGACTCTGGGGGAGTCATGGAGGCCCTCAGGAAATTTCCAGAAGGGGTCATTAAATAAGAGAGGAGGAGGAGGGGCCAGAGAGAGGACCAGCTGTTAAGAGCAACCTGTTGCTTTTGCAGAAGACTGGGGTTTGAGTCCCAGCATCCACATGGTGGCTCCCAGCCACCCCTTATTCCAGTTCTAGAGGATCCAGTGCCCTCTTCTGACCTTAGTGGGTATCAGACACACACAGAGCCCAAGCAGACATGATAGCAAAATACTTACAAATAAATCACAAATACATCCACAAAAAAAAAAAAAAAATTAAGGGAGAAAGCAGAGCCCCAGTAGGACAGGGAAGAAAGAAGGTAAGAGGGAGGCTGGAGGGCTGGGCATGAGCATGAGAGGATGGGAGGAGGAAGGGGGTCTGGCCATGAATTGGGGGCCTGCTGAGGGCAATGGCTCTATCTTTTCATCTGTGTGCCTTTTCTCTTTCCAGAGTTGACTTTTTGGGAAAGATGCATCACTGTTCATCCAGAAGTGCACAGATTACCTCACGGGTAGGCGCCAGGAGTTGGGAATCCAAGCAGTCCTGCAGAGCAGCGTGGTCAGGGAGCTGATCTGGTCTTGGACTGCTAGGGGCCAGGCAGAGGACACCTTTTGGGCTCTCTGATAAATGTTCAAGGGGGATGCCATGAGGGAGTGGCCCTTCCTCAGCAGTGTCAGCGCCAACTAGTGTTGGTATAGCTGCCTAACATCCCTGTCAAGAGCTGAGACCCTAAAATCATTTAAGAGATGTATGCTGAGTCCGTGGGTAGGTTGGGGGTGAGTTAGCACTTAGCCACCACACAGCTTCTCTGGCTTTTCTGAAAACCAACTGAACGTTCTTCCCAAGGGGCTTGAACCCT
The DNA here is from genome assembly GCF_903995425.1 of Onychomys torridus. NCBI lineage: Eukaryota > Metazoa > Chordata > Mammalia > Rodentia > Cricetidae > Onychomys > Onychomys torridus. The sequence continues at coordinate 12,945,587 of NC_050447.1, forward strand.
AGAAGCATTTACCTCCTGGTCAGTCAGGCAGGGGCACACCCCATAACAAGACTGCTGATTGGTGGAAGTTGGGAGAAACCTCCAGGAAGCAGTGGTCTTGGAGGGGACTTTGTGGGGGGTTGCTCCTGTGGCTAAGAAGAGCAAGGAAAGAAAGACCTGTCAGAAAAGATGCAGGTGAGCTGTGTCCCTGGGCTGCAGGTGGTGGAACAGTTTCCGGCGAAGGGTTTTCCAGATGAACTAACTGTAGTTTCCAACTCTGGTCAGCAGAGGGCAGGCTGGCTTGTGAAATGATTCCCCACCCCCATCACTCACGCCTCGCTCTAGACAGATGATCCATCAGAACCAAGACGAAGAAAAACCCACTGGGTGAATCTTCACAAAATATTGTGCCTTTGGGGACCAGAGATGTTTGCCCAGTGTTTACCGCCAAGCCCCATGCTCAGAGGGCATGTAGAAAGGAGAGGGAGGAACTGGCCTCTGTGGACTCAGTTCACAGAGGTGTCATGTTTTAGGGAGGGAACTCTCAGAGGCATTGCCTCCTGAATGTTTTTACACTGATTTCTAGTTGTGAAGGGGAAGGCGGCAGAGGGGCCAGAGTCATGGGAGATAGGAAGAGAGCAGGGTGGTGAAGGTGATGGAGGAAGGCACCGTGGCCTTCACGTTGGACTGTGTGACCTTGGAGAGCTCCCATAACCTTGTTTGAGCCTCCACTTCCACATCTGTGCCACAGTTCACTTCATCTGCTTCAGCGGTCAAGTGGGAAAACATGCCTGTGATGGCGCTCTGTCAGCGAGGGGCTGTAGTCAGCACGACGGCACTCTGCTCTTCTTAAAACACTCGGGGTTCAGGGGCTGGAGAGATGACCCAGAGGTTTAGAGCACTGGCTGCTCTTCCAGAGGTCCCAAGCTGAATTCCCAGCACCCACATGGCAGCTCACAGCTGTCTGTAATGGGATCTGATGCCCTCTCCTGGGGCAGGCATGCAGACAAAGCCCCTGTATACATAAAATGAATAAATACATCTTTAAAAAATTAGGGGCTCAGTTAAAAAGTGGGGAGACAGCAGGGGGGGGGGAAAGGAGAAGACAGGAGCGCTCTTTGGGGGATTTGATGTCCCTCTTCCTCTTGTTAAACATTCTAGAAAACCTGGACTCTGTCGTCATGGTCATCATCATCATCATTATCATCATTTTTATTTCTTCCGATGAAGTGATCATTCCTAATTCAGTAAACACTTGCGGATCCCCAGCTTTTGTGGTCCTGGGAGGGACTACCTGCTTTGGCATCAGAGTTACAAGGCACATTTAATGGCAGTTTTCTAATTTGACCTCGAATTTTCTAAATTGGCTGAAATAAGGCTACATATCTGTATATATTAATTTCAGAGGTAGGAAGCAAGAGGCTCAGAGGTACCTAGGCTGTGGCAGCGACTCAGAAGCGAGACTCAACACCGTCTCCTTCCAAGCGGCCTTGTTTATTGAATACATGAACTGGGAAACCAGGGTCCCTGTCCCCCAAGAGGAGGAGAAGGCTTAGCACACTCTGCTCTCAAGGCCATATTGTGTGTTTTGTAGTCTGGTTATTAAACCTAGGGCCAGTGCTCTACCTCTGAGCTAAACTCATGTCCAGTTTACCCACCTTTTGAGATAATAGTCATGGCTTTAATTACTTTGGTTCTTCTGTGTATCGGGGGCGTGTCAAGTCTTCCACACAGATTCTCACTTAATCCTCACAGCATGAGGGAGGTACTCAGGGAAGCTGGTGACTCACCCTGTCAAGGTCACACAGCTGGAGGGTGGATGGGCTCTGGCGTCAGGGCCCTGGAGACTGCTTGTGGAAGGGTGAGCAGATTGTCCTGCCACCAGGCTGTCCACACTGACTTGGTGTCTCTTCAGTGTGGTACAGTCCTCACGCTGCAAGTCTTTGTAGACTTGGTGAGAGAAAGTCTTGGGTGTGGGAGTTTCTGTGTGAGTGAAATACAAATTTCACACTTTTGTTTATGTGTAAAAACAACTCTAAGATGGCAACTAATTTTCAGTGACAACTTCTGTAGGGACCTTCTGACCTGCAGGTTGAGGGTAACATAAAAATCTACAGTCTTTAAATATCCTGTAACAAGCTGGATATTTTAGAGGCCTTGGAATTGCACTGTTTATTATAGTGAAAATGACAAGTCATTGAAATGTCCCCCAGCTAACCCTAGAGATCCTTCCTGATACATCTGGCTAGGATGCCCTCCCAGCTCAACTTGGGTGGAGGTGTTGAAGGTTCAGATAACATCTGAGAATAGGAATTGATCCAGATGCAAGGCAGAGGGAGGCTGGCTGTGGGATGTGGCAGGCTTGTCTTCTCCTCTCTGTCCAGTGGGTTCTGGATCTCTGTATAGGTGGATGGGAACTCACATAGACATCTCCGTCTGGTTTCTACCTGTTTCCTCCTGGAGGATGCCTGTTCAGGGCTGGGGAAACAGAAATGCTTCCTGCCTCTGCCTTCATCCTGAGGACTGGTACAGCTAAAGCTTTCTCAAGGTCTTATCCCTAACCAGACTCCCTGAGGGGAATAGGGTAGGAAAGGAGACTCAGGTTTGTCCTCTTCCTGGGTTACCAATGTTCTAGACTAGCAGGTGTCAACCTGTGGGTCATAACCCCTTTGGCAAACCTCTATCTTCAAAAATATTTATATTACAATTCATAACAGTAGTAACATTATAGTTATGAAGCAGCAAAAAGTAATTTTATGGTTGGAGTCACCACAACATGAGTAACTGTATTAAAGGGTCAGAGCATTAGGAAGGTTGAGAACCACTGATCTAGACAGCCTTGATCCCAGGTTCTTTCCAATCCCCTTTCTCCAGGGGGTAGAAGGCAAGCCTGGCCTCTCAATAGCTCTCCCAACCCCCTGACTTTCCCTGGAGTCACTGGTACACATGAATGCTATCTTTCCCTGATTTGATGGTAAGCATGTTGACAGATATATGTAGAGAGAAAACTTGTGAGGGGACTGGTCTAAAATGTTCATGGTTGTCATCTCCAAATGAGGAGACTGTAGCTGAGCTTCAATTTTATATTATTATTATTATTATTATTATTATTATCATTATTAAAGCATCTTCGCTGGGTGGTGGTGGAGGAGGCACACAGCTTTAATCCCAGTACTCAGGAGGCAGAGGCAGAGGTAGAGGCAGAGGCAGGTAGATATTTGTGAGTTCAAGGACAGCCTGGTCTACAGAGCAAGTTCCAGGATGGTCAGGGCTACACAGAGAAATCCTGTCTTGAAAAATAAAACCAACCAACCAAACAAACAAAACAACAATTTCATACTATGTAGTCCAGCCTAGCCCCAAACTCACATCCACCTGCTTTCACTATCTAAATATCTAAATACTGGGATTACAAATATACACTGGTATACCTGGCCCTAGTTTGTTTTTTAAAGTTTGTCTCTAGCTTCATAGATAAAACTATCAAAAGAGAAAGAAGAAGGGAAGAAAGGGAGGGAGAGAATCAACAAAGCAAAAGCACAGAGCAGATATTCTGCCAGAGGACAGTAGTCCTGAATAAGGTCTACGCAAGAGCCCTGGATTAGTGTTTGGGCCTTTCTTTTATGGGTCCAAGAGAAGGAAAATTGGTAGCCAGGAGGTAGACATGTTTGGTTTCCTGTTTTGATTGACAGGCTTGGGTTATGTAAGTCTTTGTTCACTATGCACATTGTTATTAATGAGAATTTCATATACTGCATTTTGAGCCTATTTACCCCACTCTTCTCTCTAACTCCTCCCAGATCTACACTCATCTCCCTCCCCCTCAACTTTGATTTTTTTGTTTGTTTGTTTTTGTTTTTGGGTAATCCATGGACTTCATCAGTGTCGCCCATATACTCATGGGTGTGGGGCCATCCACTGAAGTGTGGTTGATCTACCAGGGGCTACACCCTTAAGGAAAATTGATTCTTCTTCCCCCAAAAGCCATCGTGTCCACAGGGGTAGGGGCCTGTGAAGCTCTTCTCCATGTTGACTGGCTTGATCTTGTACAGGTCTTGTGCAGGCCACCGCAGCTACTGTGAGGTCATGAGTACAAAGCTCCTGGCATGTCCGGTAGACACTGCTTGCTCTGGCCTTCAACCTGTGACTCCTACAGTCTTTCTGCTTCCCCTGTGGAGGGAGTCCTCCTCTTTGGAGGGTGATACAGATGTCCCATTGTGGCTGAGCACTCCACTGACACTCATTCTCTGCATTGCGACCAATCACGAGTTCCTGCATTAACCACCATTTACTGCACAAAGAAGCTTTAAATGTTTATTATTTTTAAGTGTGTGTAGGTAGTTAAGTGCATTTGAATTTGGTGCCCCCACCTGGATGAGAGAGGTGATGGATCCCCCTCAAGCTGGAGTTACAGGCAGTTGTAAGCTGCCTGATGTGGGTACTCCACAAGAGTAGTACATGCTCTCAACCACCAGGCTATCTTTCCAGTCCCTTCCTAAAAGTTGAATCTGAGGAAACAATTTGCTTTACTGCACATGCTGCCCAAACTAGTCCAGGGTGATTAGCTCACTGCCTCTGGTTCCAGGATATGTTCCAGATGTGTTCGAGCATGAAGGGGAGCTGCTAGGGAGTTAAGGGCAGTGACTGGTTGTTTTGTTTGGAGAGGTGTGTGCATAGCTCAATGCAGGTAGAAGTCCCAGGTTGTGAGGATGCCTTTACAAACTGCTTGTCTCAATGTCTCACTCCTGTAATCCTAACATTTGGGAGGCTAAGACAGGAGGGTTGCTGTGAGTTCAAGATGGCCTGGGCTACAGTGTAAGACTATGTTAAAAAAGACAAAAATAAAATAAAAAAGGTCCTTCTAATTGGGGACAGGTTTTATCCTGGAGCAGGAGCAGGAACAGGTATGCATTTTGCCCAGGATAAGCTATTTCACTCCTCTGAGGATTAGGTCCTTTGGGGTAGGCTTGCATTGTGAGGCATTCTCTGTGTGAGACTTAGACACAGGAGGAATCTGGTCATTCTGTAAGAGGAGGCCTGCAATAGGAATGCTTGTTGGGGAGGGCAGGGAAAGACGCCGAAGCTGTATTTGGTGGCTCATAACTGCAATCCCAGCACTTGGTAGGTCAAGACTGAGTCTCAGACCAGCCTGTGCTGCACAGCAAGACAAGACCTCAGAGGATTGGGGAAGAGAGACAGGGAGAGGCAGAGACAGAGAGAGACAAAGAGACTGAGAGACAGAGGCAGAAAGAGAGACAGAGAGAGCCTGGGTTGCATGTTTGGGTTGGTGCTGAGCAGAGAAATAAGGACAGTCACAGATATGAGAGCATCTGCTGGAAACTCCTGTAGGGTAGGAGATATTCCCCAATGTGGCAGTTCTCAGGGATTCCTGTCAGTCAATTTGACAGGAAGGCTAGGCTACATCACAACTTGATAGACTGGGACCACTTGCTTTGTGATCTCTGTTATATAGATAAAACAGCCTCAGAGAAGTTAAGAACCTGTTCAAGGTCATGCAAGAGGCACGGTGGTTTAAGACCTCGCCTAACATTTGGAGAAAGTTTATGTTGTGGAGTAATCTTTTTGTTCACTCTGAAGATGTGTCACTCTGATTGGCTTGATCAAAAAGCTGAATGGCTAACAGCTAGGCCGGATTTCTGGGCAGAGAGGATGCTGAGAAGAAGAAGACAGAGAAGCCAGCTAGATGAGGAGTAAGTCAGACACATAAAATGTGATAGAAGTAAATGCCACGTGGTAGAATGTAGATTAATAAAAATATGGGTTAATTTAATTTATAAGAGTTAGTTAGGAACAAGCCTAAGCTGAATGCTGAGCTTTCATAATTAATAATAACGACCCCAATGAAAAGTCCAACTACAAGTTTACGTGACCCGTCCTGCAGGCCAGGTTGTTAGGTCGGACCCGAGGAGGCACCACTTGAAAGACCAATGGGGGCGAGAGAGGAAGGAGACCAGGCGCATAAAGAAAGACAGAGACAATCTGAGTCACGTCAAGGTCTCATTTATTGCAAGGGGAAGCAAGTTTATATATTGGTGGATATGAGGGGAAGGGAGGGAGATGAAAAAATTGTTAGAAAAGGGTTCAGGACGAGGTCTCTTTGGTCCAGTGCTTGAACAACTGATCAATCAATTAGAAAAGGGTTAGGGAGAGGTCTCTTTGGTCCGATGCTTTGAACAACTGATCAATCAAACATACTCCAGGAAGTTAATCTAAAAGTACACTTTGTGGTTTTTCCGGGAACGATTGTTTTTGCAATTCAATGGGTGCAGTTATGCCAGATCATCCAAGCAAGAAAAGTCAAGGCACAGCTATCCAATTTTTGGTTCCCAACAATTCCCCCTTTTTTCTTTAAAATGGCCAAAGCAGGCTTTGGTCATGACTCGAGAGGGCCCCTGTCTTAGGCTATATGGGGTGTGTCCTGTGTCTGGCAACGTGCCATGTTGAGCCGGTCTCGACGACCTCTGTACGTTGTGCCTCCAGCACAGGCCCCATACTAATCCTGTCATTGAGTACCCTCTAGCCTTTAGTTGTAAGGGGTTTTTAGGTTTGTAGGGTGCTGAACCTTAGCCCTTCACTTGTTCTGATAGTTTGATCTGGAATCTCTAAATGATGATAGGGTACTGAGATGGTTTTTGATAGAGCTGAATCGATCTGATTTTTTATGAATTGTGTTAACCGTTGAAAAGCCCAAGGACCAAAGGTGAGGAGGAGAAGGAAAATAATCAGGGGGGCCAGGAGGGTGGGGATCAGGGTAGAAAGCCAAGGGGAGGGCTGGAGTTGGTGTCAACGGCAGGCATCAGCGCGAGCCAGGTAAAGGCAGAATTCCTCATTCTGTAGGAGGCTTCAACCACACCTGAAGAGAAAGGGAGAAAAATCTTTGTCTCAGGGTTAAGGCCTGGACATCATAAACAGTGATGAGCATTAATCTTGGCCATCGATTTTAGATTGGGTTTTCGGGGCAGTATATGGCTTGACCAGTCTCTCAGGTAGCCAGCGAGCCCCATTCTCCTTGGAATCATAGATACATGCAGAACCTTTTCCCCAAATAATAACTGGATCAGGGCTGCCCCATTTTCCGGTGATTGGGTCTTTCCAAAGGGCCTGAGCATACCCTTGTTTGGTCTCTGGGTGCCAGTGTCGCTCAGCCACAGATTTTCCAAAAATATCCAATGTCAAAAAATTTAACACAAAAAGGGCATGAGAAAGCAGAGCCTTTTGGTTCCCCTTAAAGGGAAACAGTGTCTCTTGTGAGCTGAGTTTACTAAGAGTATTTTTTAAAGTTTGGTGAGCTCTCTCCACAATACCCTGGCCTTGAGGGTTATAGGGTATTCCAGTGATGTGTTTAATTCCTAATTGTAAACAAAATTGTTTAAATTTATTACTAGTATATCCCGGGCCATTATCAGTTTTTACACATTTTGGCTGGCCCAGCACTGTGAAGGTATGTAACATATGATTGATAACATCTCTGGTGGCTTCTCCACTGTGAGCAGAGGCACAAATAAATCCAGAGAAGGTATCTGCAGTAACATGTATGAACTTTAATTTACCAAAAGAGGGAACATGGGTGACATCCATCTGCCATATTTGTCCAGGTATAAGCCCTCTGGGGTTTACTCCATAATGGGGTTCAGGTAGGAGCATCAGACAATTTTTACAGCCTTTTACAATTTCCCTAGCCTGCTCCCTGGTAATTGAGAACCTTTGACTCAAAGTTTGAGCATTGAGATGATGAAGGTGGTGAGCCTCATGAGCAGCTGCTATCTGGTCATGTTCCAGATGAGAAATTAAGATAGAACGTGTAGCAGAATCAGCAAGCTCATTTCCCTGAGCCAAGGGTCCAGGCAGGTCTGTGTGAGCACAAATATGGCCAACATAAAAGGGTAATGACCTCTGTGGGATTAATTTTTGCAGTTCAGAAAACATGTGGAAGGTAGAATAGGTTGAATTACTGGGACCATTTCTAAAGTCTGTAAAGCCCCTACCACATATCAACTGTCTGAATATAAATTAAAGGAGCAATTTTTGAAATCTTTAAAGACAACAAGTGCAGCATATAACTCCACCAACTGAGCTGACTTGAAAGGAGTTGTCATAACATTCTTTTGACCATCGAAGACATAGGCAGCCCTACCATTTTTTGACCCATCTATGAAAAGCACAGGGGAATCTGGGATGGGCTCCATTTGGGTATTTTTGAGAAAAACAAAAGAAGTAAGGGAAAAGAATTGTAGGAGTTTATTACTGGGCATCTGTGTATCAAATTTCCCTATATAGGTACAAACAAGGATGGCCCAATCAGGACTACGGGTGCACAGCCATTCAAGCTGCTCTTTATCATATGGCATAACAATGACATCAGGGTCCCGCCCAAAGTATTGTGTGGAAGTTTTTCTCCCCAGCACGATCAATTGGCAAACCAAAGAGGGGTAGGTGGGAAGGATTTTTCTTTTTGCAACAGGAAGGTATACCCAGAGTAAGGGCACAGGTTCTTGCCAAAGCAGTCCCGTGGGGGCAAATTCTGTAGAAAAAAACGATCAAATATAAGGGTAAGGTCGGCTCAAAATATCCTGTGTGTTGTTGGACGATGGCTGACTCAATTTTTTGTAGTGCCTTTTCTGCATCTACAGTAAGATATCTGGGGGACCAAGGATCAGAATCCCCTTTGAGAATATCTTCGAGGGGATGTACTTCTCCCTTGGTTATTTTTAAATAAGGTCGTAACCAATTGATGTCCCCCAGAAGCTTCTGGAAGTCATTAAGACAACAGAGCTTGCCTCTCTTGATCTGAATTTTCTGGGTATAAAGAAGGTCTGGACGTAACTCAAATCCTAAAAACAAGAAAGGGTATTGAGTCTGTATCTTTTCTGAGGCTATATAGAATCCGTGGCCTTGAAGTAAAGTAATTATCTTTTGGGCTATATATTGTGTTTTTTCTTCAGACTCCCCTGCTATTAATAGATCATCCACGTAGTGTATAATATAAGCATCAGGGTACTGGATCCTCACTGGATCAATGGATTGAGCTACATATTTTTGACACAGTGTGGATGAATTGGCCATACCTTGGGGCAATACTTTCCATTGAAATCGGGGGTTGGGCCCAACATGATTCACAACAGGTATAGAGAAGGCAAATTGTTTGCAATCCAGAGGATGCAGGGGGATAGAGAAAAAGCAATCTTTAATATCTATAACAACTTTAAAATATTTTTTAGGGATGGCCACAGGAGATGGCAATCCAGGCTGTAACGCCCCCATGGGGACCATAGTCTTATTTACTTCCCTAAGATCCTGTAACAACCTCCATTTTCCAGGTTTTTTTCTTTATTACAAAGATGGGAGTGTTCCATGGAGATGTGGAAGGCTCAAGATGCCCTTGCTCTAATTGTTCCTGCACCAACTGGAGGGCATCTTGAACTTTTTCCTGAGGCATGGACCACTGATCTATCCAAACCGGGTCATCCGACTTCCAAATTATTTTATCGGCTTGGTGTGCAGACAGGGGCCTGAGCCACCTTGGTGCACTCTGCAGCCCAAGAACAAAATGACACCCCTGACTGGGGTTTCCCTGCATCCGTGAGATTTTATTGTTCTGTAACTCTCTTCTCCCAAAAGCACTACTAGCAAGGGAAGGAAATGTTTCCACAGGTCCTCTCAGGCAGCAGGGAGGCTGTGCAAGGTGAACTGCAGTCTGTACTCTGACAGTACATTTCTTATTGCAATGTCACTGTCATTTTCAGCCCCCAAGAGTGTCGAACTTCCAAATGTTATAAACAATGGCACATTTACTATCTGCATTATTAGTGTGGCTAGTTGAAATGTTTTATCTAGCAATCTTAATACTGGTCTTACCTTAGCAACCCAGCTCATACGATCACTTTTCATATACCAGCAACCATGAGACATTAAAGACAAAAAAAAAAAAAAAAGATTCATATTCTGTCCTATTTGTTTGCTGTTTTAAAACTGATTCCTTGTTAGAATTTTCTCTGAAGCAAAGTAGTAATTCTAGAAGGCCAACAGCATCCTTACTGGTTTACAGGTCATAAATTCAGTTTGGTGACAACACCCAGGCCACCATGCTACCCTGCCGATAACTAGTCACATAGACCTCTCAGGTCCTGCTTTTTTTTAGTCAGCATCTTGCTGCTAAAATGATTCTGCCATTTGAAGAATTCAAACTGACGGCAATTTTCACTGTTTGCAACTCTATCTTTTTATCTGGCAAATGTTAATATATTTTGCATGCTAAAAATGTGATCATTGAATTAGGGATGTCACTCAGTTGGTATAGCACTCGCCTAGCATGCATGAAGTCCTGAGTCTGATCCTCATCACCAACAACACAACTGGGTATCCGGAGCCGACCTCACCCTCACACCCGATCACCCCCTCTATCCTGTTGGGTAAGCTCTCTCAATTCTCTTTTCATAGAGAGGACATCCTTTAGATTGGCGATCTGGTTTAGAAGGGATTCCTTGGTCTCTAAGAGACCCTGCATTCCAGGTATAACGGGGGCCCATTTGTCCTGTCATTGTCTCCCTACAAATGGGGGTGCTCGGGGCGTTGGGAGTGGGAGTGACATAGGCAGGCGGAGAGTGCCAGTGAAGGCTCCTCTGGCCTGTTTGGCGGCTAGTGAAAAAGGCTTGGGACTGAGAGAGGGGAGGGGGAGCATATCTCTCTCTTTTCGTAACATGCTGCTTCTTCTTCCAGGCTGATTTCTGAAGAAGGGTCAAGCCAGTCATCGCCTGCTGCATTTTTATGAATGACAGGGTAGATTTTTTTTTTTTTAATAGGATTTGACCGGGGCGGGAGGCTTTAACAAAGGAGGGATTAATTCAGCGGCAGGGATAGGCTCATCAATAAGGGAGGGGGTGCTTGAGATGGAGGCAGCTGCAGGGCTGCCTGTGATCTCAACGTCCCCATTAGCCTCAGGTGGAGCGGCTGCCAGGGGTGAAGCGGCCGTCTCCATTTTACATTCGTTCTTTGGCAGAGCAGCCGCCTCGGTTCCGGACTCACAATCGGGCATCAGGCAGGAGGAGTCTGAGAGAAAATCCTCCGCAAGGGCTAATAAATGTGAAACATGCCCATCTCCCTCTGCCTCTTTTAAAATATCTCTGATCACACCATAAAAGCTAAAGAAAGCATCAGGAATATTTTCTCCCTGTTTAAGTAATTTGTTGATGTCTTTTCCAGCCTTATTCCAAGTTAGTGGGTGAATCCCTGGGCCATTAACTACCAGCCAAGGGCACTTCTCCTCCACAAAACAGAAGAATTTTATCAGATCCTTTTTCTTAACTCTTAGTCCTCTCTCCCTGAGATTGCCCTTCATTTTCTTAATAAAAAGAACCTCTTTTGATAATCCTTTGCCCATGCTCAAGACTCTCCCAGGTTGCACGAGTGATGCGGTCCAGGTGTCTCTACCTTGAGTTGTCCGGAGCTCCGTCTACCCCACATTGGGCGCCACTTTACCCGTCCTGCAGGCCAGGTTATTAGGTCGGACCCAAGGAGGCACCACTTGAAAGACCAATGGGGGCGAGAGAGGAAGGAGACCAGGCGCATAAAGAAAGACAGAGACAATCTGAGTCACGTCAAGGTCTCATTTATTGCAAGGGGAAGCAAGTTTATATACTGGTGGATATGAGGGGAAGGGAGGGAGATGAAATAATTGTTAGAAAAGGGTTCAGGATGAGGTCTCTTTGGTCCAGTGCTTGAGCAACCGATCAATTAGAAAAGGGTTAGGGAGAGGTCTCTTTGGTCCGATGCTTTGAACAACTGATCAATCAAACATACTCCAGGAAGTTTAATCTAAAAGTACACTTTGTGGTTTTTCTGGGAACAATTGTTTTTGCAATTCAATGGGTGCAGTTATGCCAGATCATCCAAGCAAGAAAAGTCAAGGCGCAGCCATCCCATTTATGGTTCCCAACATTTATGTAGTACAGTTCCTATTTCTTGTGTTCCCAGGATGCCCTGGCTTCTGCCCTCCCAAAGGTGGGGAAAGTTCTATTCACTCACTCTTCCTTTTCATATGTGATCTGTCTGGATCCTTTCCTTTGGCTTCAGTAACCACAGGGAATTTCTTAGCCTGTTACTTAAGTACTCCACTTACGTGGCATGTGAATGAGGCATGCACTGTGTCTGGCCTTGGTCCCTCTGCTGGAGGAGCTCAGAGTCCAGAGGGGATGGTGGGCCCTCAGAAGGAAGCTGATGGAAACATGTGGAGAGATCAAGGAGGCATACAGGCTGTTTGGAACTCAAAATGTATCTTGAGCTTCCCCAGTGACCACTATTCTCAAAACAGTTAGATGAGGAGGGAAATATACCTGTTCTGTAAGGAGCAGCCGCAATCTATAAATAGCCACCAGCAACAGAGTGAAGAGAGTGAGCAGGAGAGAGAAGTTATTTGCAGGTCTCTCCTTCCTTCCAAGATAAGAGATTCAGTTCTGTTCGGACTGAGAAAACAAAAACAAACAATTAAAAAAACCTACCTTGGATCACTAAATACTCTTTCTGTCATCTTGGTAACCCCAGAGCTAGTGATTCATATCTTAGGCAGCCCATGTCCAAGGTGTGTGTCGGGGGGTAGGTGGTGGGTATGGTGTTCGGGTGGTGTATATGTCCTGGGTGTGGAAGAGGGAGAGCAAATGCTCAGCCCCCACCCTCCATTTCTTTCCAAAAAAGGAACCTGCAAAATTAATCAGCACTAACAGCCAGAGTGGGAGAAATTCATTAACAGATCTAGTTTTGCAGAATTTAGTCACTGGCATTAGCAAATTAAGCATGCATGCTTCCCTCATTGGAATGGCCTTGGAGAAACGTAAGGAACTGGATTAATCCCCCAGTGGTGAGATACTGTTTACAGCAGCAGACATAAGCTGCTGTCCAGACTGGGTCTGCTTCCACTCAGATGTTCTTGCTTGCACCTCATAGTTCTAGAGGAGGAAGATGGCCTGGATTATTTTCCTAGTGAGAGTGACAGGTGCTGAACTAATGGAGATCTTTGTCACATGACTCCTGTTTCCCTCCCCACTGCTGTGGCAGGCCTGCTCCAAAAAGGGTTGTACTGGACACACATGACAAGGCACCAGCTGGGGATGCCAGTGGCGAGAGCAGTGGTTGGGAAGTCTGGCAGTGCCCTTATCTCGGGTGTGGGTTTCCTTCTTCCAGGCTGTCTCAGGTCAGTGGTCCTCAACCTTCCTAATGCTGAGAGCCTTTGGTACTATAATATAACCGTAATTTTGTTACTATTATGAATTGCAATGTAAATATCTGGTATGCAGGGTGTCTCATATGTAACCCCCAAAGGGGCATGACCCACAGGTTGAGAATCCCTGTCCTAGGTCAAGCATTTCCCTTTCCTTGCTGTTTAGTTAACTGAAGTAGGTCCACCTTTCCTTTAGATCATCTGATGGGCATGGTCCAATTCATCTGTCAGTTGGCCCTTCCTGAAGCTCTCACAGCTGGCTAGCCCTCCTGAGACCATCCTGTTTTCATCTGTGTCTGCAATCGATTGGTCTTGCTGATGATGGTGCACCTTCCTCTGCAGGGGGACTGCTTTGTCCTAAGGTAATTTCATAGTTCAGCTTTCAGAAGGAAACTTTCCTCCTTGTTCTGAAGTTGAAAAGCATTCTGTTTCCTCCCAGCAGCCATCCCCTACCTATACAAAGAACACAGAGAAAAATAGCACATGGGCTCTGCCTTCTTCACAGCTGGAGGATGGGCCATGCTTTTGGATAGTGAACTATACTTCTAAGGTCTCCCCTTTGCCTTGAAGATTATCCAGTTCAGGAATGCAGACTTGCAAAGGAAGCAAACTGGGTCAGGAGGACCCCTGTAAATGCCAGCCATGTTTCTGGGAGTCAGCACTGTGCATCCTGGTGAGCAGCGGCCTTTGGGCTCCCTTTCCCTTCAGAGGCTCCAACTACCTTCTCTGCATCTCTCATTCTCAGTGTCCTTGCTGAGGTCCAGGACTTTGTGGCTTGTCCAGACAGCATGGATCCAACTTGTTTTCAGCTCTTCTTTCAGCCTGTGCTCAGCACAGAGGTCTTAAGGCTGAGAACGGCTTTGCTGAGTTAGTAAAGGCATGGGTTCTAACAGCACAAGATCGCCAGAGGTCACTTGTCTAGGTCCTGGTAAGAGCTCCCAGAATCTTAGCAAGAATCTTTCTCTCCTTGGGTTGGCCTCCAGTCACCCTGTCTGACCCTGGTATCTCTTCTGCTGTCTGAAACATGGCAAATGCATTTTTCAGTTATGGCACAGACCTTAGAACCAGGCCGAGTGCTCAAGAAGCAAGGCTCCTTCTAAGGGAATGTGGTCTGCTGGAGGCTGAACCCAGACCTCCCGAATGCAAGCACACATCCTCCTGCTGAGCGCCAGCCACACTAGCTCTCCTTATTCCTACTTGGCCTCTTGGAGCTGACTGCTCAAGGGACATCTGTCTCCCTTATTTTTCTCACTTCCCACCCCTCCCACTCTCCATGGAGACACACTATGCTTCCTTCCAGAAAAGTGCACACAAAGGGCTTTGGGCACTTCTTGAGATGCTGTGGTTGGCTTGTGTGGGATGCTCCTGATCACTCCCTTTCCCATCTGGTCATCTGAAATCTCCACCTCTTAAGTCTGTTCAAGAAAATTGTTCTCAATCACTAGTTCTTAGGATGCTGCCATAATTGCACTGTGGCTTCTGGAAGGTAATGGTGGTGGTGGTGGGTGCACACATGTGGGGTGCACACATGTGGGGTGCATGCCCACACACATGCCAGAGGTTACACTTTGTGAGGCAGGATCTCCTCCAACGCCCATCCTAAACCTAGAACTCACTGATTTGGCTAGTCTAGCTAGACAGGTTGGCCCAGGGTCCTGTCTTCACCCTGAGTGCTGAGATAATAGTTGGGCAGCCATGCCCACCTGAGCCTTGTGTGGATGTTGGAGATCCAAACTCAGTTATGCTAGCATGGCCGGTGCTATATCCATGGAGCCAGCTCCCCAGCCCTTCCCTGCTCCTCATTTTACCAGTTACAAGTCATGGTCCATGACTCCTCACATTTTATCACTCACTAGCATGGCTTACAGAGCTCAGGGGTACATATACTGATTTCCTGTAAAGAATACGGTAGCGGATCCAGGTGTAGTGGTACATTTGAGGCAGAGGCAGGAGGATCTCAGTGAGTTTGAGGCCAGCCTGTCCTGCATAGTGAGTTCCAGATGAGCCAGGTCTACATTGAGACCCCGTTAAAAATTACAATGGATAGTTGATGAAGCAGATGATGAGGTGAGGCCTGGAAGGGTCTGACTGTAGGAGCTTCTGATTGCATGGAGCGGGGTCAGCCACTCTTCTTGATGAAAACAGTTCACTAATCTGGAAACTCTCCAAACTCAGCAGGGATCTGTAGGAAATGTCGTCATGTAGGCACAATTGATATTAACCTACAGCCCTTCTTTGCTCCTATGTGATGCCCCAAGCTTTCTTACAGCTTGGCCTTTGTGCTGAACTGCCCTGTCCAGGAGCCACCACAGGGCACCTTGTTATAACTAAAGATGCTCTGTCACCCAGGAAAGTCTAAGAGACTGGGAGTTGTACCAGGAACTGGGGATAACAACTAAAACACATGTCTCTTTCTGCATTAGAGTATCATAGCCCGTGAGGGCCTGTGACTAGCTGATGAACTAGCTTTGCTTTAATGAAGACCATGGAACAACTGGTACAAAATCATTCATGTTGCATTTCACCCCAAGTCATCCCATAGCTTACCAGCTGCTGCCACTGTCCAGCACAGTCCTTAGTGTGAGGTCCAGGAGAGGAAGGAGTGAGTGTGCACACATTCACATCAGCTCTCAGAGCTGGTGGAGACTGGTCCTGTGCCGGGTATGTGAACAGTGCTCTGGGTAACACCATGTGGACAAAGAGCACAGCCTTTTATTCAAATATGGGCTCAAAAAACCTGTGTCTTACTGTCTGTGCAGCCCAAGGAAGTGGATCTGTTTCCCAGTCTGTGATGGGACACCATTTACCCCACAATGCTGCTAGGAGACTCACTAGGATGGGATGCCCAGGATAGCCCACAGAAAAGTCTTAATAGGAGGTAGTTTCCTACCTTTCTCTCCTGATACCTGAGTAACCAGCATGCACTCAGTTCTTAGTGAGGTGATCTGCTTCTTCCTTTTACAGAGGCATGTGACACTTTTCCTGGAGAGATGTGAACAAATGTTTACTCACCCCAGATAGGAAGCATACCAGAGTATGAATACTGCCAAAGTCCAACTTGCTGAGCCAATGAGTGTTACTGTGCCTGCCTACCAAAGCAGAATTCATTGAGAGACAGCTGTATTGCCAAAAGCCTATCCTAGCATGGCTGACAGCTTGAGATGTGACAGCAGGCACATGGACAGGTTGGAGAGTCCCTTTTTTTAGGTGGCTCTATTGGTCTGAGCCTCTTCCAGGCAGCTTGGCTGGTCTGAGAGGGTCCCTCAGCAGCACTGCTTATATATATGCCTGAGCAGGAAGAAACAGTAAATATGGTCAGTTTCAGAGACTTCCTGAAGCTACTGAGTTGTTTACTTCCTGAGCTAAAGAGCTTCCTTATAGGATGGGATGTTTTACTTCCCCCTAGAACATTCCGAGTCTGTCTCAGTTAGGGGTTCTATTGATGTGAAGAGACACCCTGGCCACAGCAACACTTTTGAAGGAAAACAATTAATTGGGGCTGGTTTACAGTTCAGAGGTTTAGTCCATTATTGTCATGGCAGGAAGCATGGCAGTGTGCAGGCAGACATGGTGCTGGAGAAGAAGCTGAGAGTTCTGCATCCAGATTGGCAGGCAGCAGGAAGTGAACTGGCTTGAGCTTCTGAGGCCCAGTGATACACTTCCTCCAACAAAGCCACACCTACTCCGACAAGGCCACGCCTCCTAACAGTGCCACTCCTTATGAGTCTACGAGGGACCTTTTGTATTCAAACCACCTCAGAGTCTTAACAAGCTTCTCTCCCTCCGGGATGGAAGGTGTTAATCTCAGGAGTTGGCTGTGCAACAAGAAGAGTTTGCCCTGCATCTCAAGGACGTAGTGCTCTTCTTGTACTAAAGTAGCTGATAGGCACTAAAGCCAAGCAGGTAGCAGCCTCTGCTAGGTACTAAAGCCTTGGTTCTCATGCAAGGGACTGTGGCTCTTGTTGGCCTAAAAG
The DNA here is from genome assembly GCF_903995425.1 of Onychomys torridus. Taxonomy (NCBI): domain Eukaryota; kingdom Metazoa; phylum Chordata; class Mammalia; order Rodentia; family Cricetidae; genus Onychomys; species Onychomys torridus. Next base: position 12,962,771 of record NC_050447.1, read on the forward strand.
GTCTGAGTTAAAACGGAAAGTGCCTCCCTCTGCTCTCCAAGTCTCAATTCCTCCTGTGTCGGGGCAGGTAGAACAGTCTGCCAAGAAGTGGAATTCACTGGAGGAAGACAATAGGGAGCGTTGCTGCTTTGGGCAAACTAGGATAGGATTAAGACATTCAAGCACATTTTTGCCTGCATACATATGTCTGTGCATCACTCGTGTGCAGTATCCATGGATGCCAGAGAGGGCATTAGATGCCTGGATTTGGAGTTACAGACAGCTGTGAGCTACCACCTGGGTTCTGGGAATGGATCCCAGGTCTTCTGGAAGAACAGGCAGTGCTCTTCACCTCTAAACCATTGCTCCAGCTCCAAGAACTTCAAATTTAGAAAAGAGTAACAGCACAATTGTGCCCCTTTAATTATCATTTAATGTGTTTAAATTTAGTGTACCCATTGTTTTAATAGTTTTAAAAATTCTCTAAGGTAACATGAATATTACCACACTGAGCATTGCAAAATACCAAAAATATACAGATATCGTGTGTGTGTGTATGTGTGTGTGTGTGTGTGTGTGTGTGTGTATTTGTGTGTATGGTACAGAAATGGGTTTTCTTCCACCATGTGGGTCCTAGGATTTGAACTAAGGTCCTCAGCCTTGGCAGCAAGCATCTTTATTCACTGAGCCATACTGCATGCCTTATTATTATTATTATTATTATTATTATTATTATTATTATTATTTTATTTTGGTGTATGACAGAGTCTCACTATATATATCCAGCTGGCCTAGTACTCTGTGTAGACCAGGCTGGCTCCAGTTTCCCATAGATCTGCCTTCTTTTGCCTCTCAAGTGCTAGGATTAAAGGCGTGACTACCCCTCCTCTTATGGCCTTATTTTATGAGACAAGTCTCTCACTGACCCTCAAACTCACTGATTCAGTGAGGACGGCTGTCTGGTGAGTACCATGGACTCACTGATTCAGTGAGGACGGCTGTTGGGTGAGTACCAAGGAGCAGCCCCTCTGTGTTGCCACACTTCCATGCTCAGCACCTGTGTTGGCACTGGGAGTCTGAACCTGGACACTCAGGCTTGTCACAGGCGCTTTACTGCCTGACTGTCTCTCCAGCTCCATTTTATATTTTTTAATTTTCACTTTGATTTTTATTTTGCCATTTGTTCAACTTGTTGTAGATTTGAAAAGGTTTGCAAGAAAAGTTGAGTGGAAAATTCAGGATGTGGGGTGTGGCCTCTTTTGGTAAAAATAATGTTTATACCCATTACATAGAAGACTCTGGAAGGCTGTATCCAGAGGAACCACCGTGCTAATCTCTGAGTGACTGGAAATAACTTTTCTTGTAGCTTCTCACTTTCTATAATCCATGTGTAGTTTCAGTGATAAAAGACTGTTAAGGTAATGAAGGCCCACAGCACAGGAGAGGGAGGGTTCCTGGGATCTGGGAGAGTTGTGGCCCAGGCCTGGAGGACATCTCCTCCTCTCAGCAAGATCACTTCCTCCACCTGCTGCCCCATCCTCAGACGGATGTGCACTGGCCTGGGAAAGACTGATTGCCGTACAGCAGGAGGAGGTGAGGCCAGGTACAGCACCCAGTGAGACCCAGCTGGGCACCTGACACTAACCTCAGCCTCAGCTCCGTGCTGTCTTTCAGTTTCTGCCTGTGTGGTGTGGAGGAAATGTATATTAAAACTGTCAAATTATGTCTATCTATTGACATATTTTTTGATTGGGCACATTTGCCCTGTAGAGGTCAGGGGTCAGTTTCCCCTTTCTAGCAGGCCAGACTCAGGTCAAGCTCAGTGGTAGGCACCTTTACCGCTGAGCCGTCTTGCCAACCTGAGTTATTTTTGGAATTGATCCCTTCCCTCCCTTCCTGGCACTGTGCTGCTGCTGCCAGCTCTGACAGTTCGTGGTGGGGTCCCAACTAAATGCTGTTTAAGTTATGCTTCTCTGAGGCTCTCTCATCTCCATCCTCTTGGCTGATTCTGGGACCCTTGCTCCTACCGGGAGAGACAGACACCCACACACTGCATCACATCTTCACTGGTCTCTAAGTCCATTAACAGACTCCAGAGATATCAAAAGATCCCAGCATTTCGGAGGCAGAGGCAGGCAGATCTCCGGTGAGTTCAAGGCCAGCGTGGTCTATAGAGTGAGTTCCAGGACAGCCAGGGCTGTTACACAGAAAAACCTTATCTGGAAAAAAACAAAACAAAACAAGACTACAGTGGCAAATGCACCCACCTCCACAACTCATCTGGAAAGATCCCTCATGGGAACTCTCTCCCTGGCTCCCTGGGAATCAGAGATAGCCTGGCTCAGGCTCATGCTGTGAGACCTTCCTATGAGTCCTTTAAGAGATCCTCACTTTGCCTCAAGGCCCTAAACTCTCCTCAGATCCCCTGTCAAGTGTCTGTCTGTCCCTGGTCTTAATGACTCTTCTAATAAACTTACCTAAAAGGGCAGTCACCTCAATGTCTCAGTTGAACCCCACACCCAAGCCCCTTCACTTTTGTAAGCTTAAAAACAAGCAAGCAAGCAAGCAAGTAAGCAAGCAAGCAAAGGACTCCCTTCTCCTTTGTCAAGGTGCTTTCAGTCGGGGAAGTTTTCTTAGCAGTACTCAGAGTGAACCCCTGCCCTTCAAGGGTGTCCAGTCCTTTGACACTGCTATGACACTGTCACTTACAAATGTGTGGGATTCCATTCACAGCTATCTTGGGACACATTCAGCCTGTGGGCTGCAGGTTCAACATGCCTGGACACGATCCCAGTGAGTGGCCCAGGACAGCAGGAGGCTCAAGCGATTTTGAGGCTGGAGTCTTAACCAGAGGCTTGTGTGAGTGTAGGATGCCACTCGCCTAGTGAGAAGGCCTCATGGAGGTCCAGGGCAGGACCACATTGGAAGAACTGTTAAAGGAACCAAGGGCAGCACCTGGGAGGCAGAGGCAGGCGGGTCTCTGAGTTCAAGGTCAGCCAGCGCTTTGCAGTGAGACCATTTCACTCTTCCCACTGTTGTACAATTTCTGGAAAGCCCCCGAGACCACCAAGGAGCCGGTTTCCAATGCAAGCACATAAGGGTCTTTTATTATCCGGTTCAACCTGGGCCCCTGCATCACAGATGAGGGAAATGTGGCAGTGGCTGCGAGCCCAGGTGTAGAGAGTTTTTATAAAAAAAAAAAATCACAAGCTGGGAATTGGCAACTTGGGATTGGGTAGAAGGGATATGGGGCAAGGTGATTTTTTTGAAACTATTGGTCTAGACTTTGGGCACAAAATCACATTTGAAACCATTGGGTTAGACTTTTGGCAGGGAACCACAACCCGCTGGACAGGATTATCTGGACTGCTCAGCAGGATTATCTAGATAGCTTCAAGGGCCATAAACCACAGACAGGATGTCTGCAGAAGGATACTGCCCTGTATCTGAGAGTTGTCATGGCACATTCCTGAGGTCCTTCTTGGAACTGAGTACAGCAGGTGGTCTGAGATGGTGGCCCTCCCTTAAGATGGAGCCTCTAAAGTCAAGTCTAGACCTTCACACCTCCCACCATAAGAAAAGGACCAGAGAATAGAGTCTGGCTGTATTAAGAGAGACAAAGGCTGAATAGAACAGAGGCGGTAGACCGTGACAATGATAGCAGGCCAGGGAAGGGATGGATGAGGTCACAGGGCCTTCTGCCATTCCTCTCTTCTCATCCTTCTCTTGGCCTACGGCTGCCTGAGGCAGGCCTGTCTCTTGTTTAGCATACTCAGTTAAGAACACCTGTCACAGATGAGGCCTGTGAGCACTCACCTATCCCCTTATGCTCGCTTGGCAAGGTGCTGGGGTGACGATTTCTCTGCCAGCTCTTAACATAGCTGCTTCTGTCTGTGGGCTGCTCTTGGTGAACAGCTGCTCCTTGAATCTCTTTAGCTGGCTTGGGACACTCTGGATGGCAAACCTGGGCATGTCTGCTTCACATTCAGGTTGGACACAGTAAAGATGGGACCTGTTAAGCCTGTGCTGGGGTCCCATGCAGAAGTCCATGCAGTCCAAAGCCTAGGACAGCTACTTGGGTATGTCCAAGCCCTGTGTGCTCCATGCTTTTAACTTGGAACCAAATGTGTGTCCTCGAAACTAACCTGCTTAAGGAGACCCCTAGCACTAGGCTGAGGGGAGGGTCTAACCACATGCCTCAGTGGTTATCAATTTTTTTATCAATTTCCATTTTTTATGTGCATGATAACTTGAGGGTATAGATGTGTGTGTGTGTGTGTGTGTGTGTGTGTGTGTGTGTGTGTGTATACATATGTATGTATCAAAGGACAGTGATGGTGCTTTCCACCTGTTGACACAGGGGTTTCAAGATGATCCAGAACTTAGTCCTATAGGGTAGGCTAGCTGGCTAACAGCCTTTCCTCTCAACCATCACTGGTATCACAGGTATGTGCTACCAGGTTTTATTGGGTTCTAGAGATATGGTGGTCTGAATGAAAATGGCCCCATAAGCTCACAGGGAGGGGCACTATTGGAGGTGTGGCCTTAATGGAGGAAGTGTGTCACTGGGGTTTTGAGGTTTCAGAAGCCCAAGCCAGGCCCAGTGTCACTCTGTCTTCCTGCTTCGGGTGAATCCAGATGTAGAACTCTCAGCTCCTTCTCCAGCACTGTGTCTGTCTGCATGCCACCATGCTTCCCAACATGACCACAATGGACTAAACCTCTGAACTCTAAGCCATCCCCAGTTAAATGTTTTCCTTTATAAGATTTGTGTGTCATGATGTCTCTTCACAGCAGTAGAAATCCTACCTCTGAACTCAGGCCCTCGTGATTTCGAGGCAAGCACTATACTTACTGAGCCATCTCTTCAACTCCAGTTTGTCTCCCCCCATTTGAGATCTAAGAATACATCCCAGACTGGCTTGGGTCTTGTGACTGTCTTGTGCTGGACTATAAGTGTACACAATATACAGACTTCATATTTACTTTATTACTATTATTTTTAGGATAAGGTCTTACTGTATAGCCCTGGCCAGGCTGGAATTGGCTTTGTAGACTAGGAAGGCCTTGAACTCACAGAGATCTGCCTGTCTCTCCCTCCTGAGTGTTGAGATTAAGGGTGTGTGCCCCTATGCCTGGCTCTAATTTTGTAATTGCTGTGTTTGGGTGCTTTTGTCCTCTGAAGATTCCAGCTTTGGGAGCCTGGTCCTGTGTGATGCTGGAGGTAAGCTCTTCACAGGGCAGGGGCAGTGGGAGTTGAGTAAGTGGGGTTTGCCCTTGCAAGGACCATACTGGCCTCAGTTTCTCTCTGGCTTGTTCCAAGCTGTGACCTCTTCTTCTGTGTGTGCTTCTGTCTTTTGCCATGAGGTCCTCCAAGACGATCTGGATTATGCCTCCAATCTTTGCAGCTATAAGCTAAATAAACCTCTTTATAAAAATGTTAAAACCAGGTGTGGTGACATACATTTGTAATTCCAGCACACTGGAGATGGAGGCAGGAGGATTAGGACTCCAAGAGTTTGAGGCCAGTCCAGGATGCACAACTGTCTCAAACCTTTTCTTTTTAACCTATCTCAGACTTTTTTTTTAAACAGTAATAACAGACTACTACAGCGTCTAAATGGATGTGACTAGGATCCAGTCCACCTTGTACAGCATGGGATCTTTGATGACTGACGCTCAATAAATACTTGTGGAATATACTGGGCCTGAAGCTCAGGACTCTAATCTCTAACCCATTATTATACACATTAAAAGTTAATTAATTAACTAATTAACTAACTAATTAAGAAAGGTAAAAAAGACATTTTAGGATGCAGCTCAGAGGTGGAGCACTCACAAGGTCCTGGGTTCGACCCCAGTGCCACAAAACAAAACAAACCCTGAATATTTGTGGAATGATTGGCAGAATGAGCATTCCAGTCCAAGTGGAGTCTGAATCAATTCAGAAAAGCAGCAACCTAAAGCACAGGTCCAAGCCGTAAGCCAGAGGATGGACAAGGGAAGGGAGGCAGTCCTGTCTAGGTGTGGAGGCAAGTGTCAGAGCACCCTAGACAAACGCTGAATTCTGAGACCTGGGCTGGCTCCTGAGAAGACTCCTTCCAATCCTGGCCTCCCTGTTGTCAGTCAGCCAGGCACTCAGCAGTTACACCAGGAAGGTCTGATGTGTGAGAGGAATCATGGACACTACACCTGGATTTTCTCTCTTCGTGGAAGTGCTCTGCACAGATAATGGGACTCAGCAGGACCCCACAAATGATTATTGAGCTTACAATCTAAAGAACAAAGTGACATTACTCAGCCAGAGAAAGAGCACAGTAGTTATCAGGGTTCTCTGGTTGCAGCGAAACCGCCTTGGCTGATGTAATTAAGTGCTTAACTAGACACAAAAGGGAAGTAGCAGTTCCCAGAATTCAGGCACCTGACAGAGCGAAGGTTGGTTGAGGCCCCTGGGGAAGAATCTGTCACCAGCCCTCGGTGCTCTGGCACTTTCCCAGGAGGGAGAGGCCTTTTGACTGATGGTCCCACCATGAATACACACAACAAGCAAGGCAGAACTGTTCAAAGGGAGGTGTGCAGAGATTGGGTGGGTGAAGTCTAGATGCCAATGGTTTCGGGATCTGTACTGACAGCATGGGAGTCTCCTGGCAGACCACCCTTGCAGGGTTGCTGTCCTTTCATGTATAGGGCAGGATGTCGGGAGCTTTCTGGCTTCCTGAACCACTGGGATCTGAGTCTCTGGATTGGCCTTTCCACTCTGTGTCATGACACTGGCCCCTGTGTTTGCCTGGGCTGGCAGGTCACCAGCTGTCAGCATCATGTCAGTGACCTAGGATATGGAAAGTAAGGTCAGAAGAAACGTGTTTAGGAAGCCAAGGGTGGACTAAGGGCCATCATAAATTATATTTATCAACTGAAATGACTAAACATACTCAAATAAATTTGTCTTTAAAATTTTTTCATGAGCAGTATTCTAAAACACATGTGAAAGTAAAAAGTAGAAAGTCTTCAGCCAAGTAAACATACCACTTACAGCTTAAAGCCAAGTCTCTGGTATGGACTTCAAGAGGCAAGTTCAGACACAGCAACTTTCTCAGAGAACTGGTTCTAGAGCCCTGTGCCAGGTAGGAGGTGGGTGAGACCTCACCTAAGCAACACTTGTCTTCTGTAAAGAGGTGCTGTGTAGCAAGCTCTGACCTGGTGATAAGAATGCTCAGTATCTAATCATTGTCTCCCATGTCTGTGAGGCCTGGTGTCTGTCCCAATTCGTTCTCTGAATTCCTTAGGCAGATCCAAAGGACTGAATTTCTAGAGTATTATCTGTTAGTTTCAGGGGTAACTTTAAAACAAACAAACAAACAAACAAAAAACCCCAAAAAACTTCCTTTACTTTAAAAAAAATACATATATATATATATATATATATATATATATATATATATATATATATTTTAAATTTCACACATATTGGTGTTCTGTTTGAATGTCTGTCTGTGTAAGAGTGTTGTATCCCCTGGAACTGTCTGTCTGGAGTTACAGATAGTTGTGAGCTGCTATGTGGATGCTGGGAATTGAACTTGGGTCCTCTGGAAGAGCAGCCAATGTTCTTAACTGCTGAGCCATCTCTCCAGCCCCAGGGGTAACTTTTATTCAGACCATTCTCTAAAAGCAGAGCTTGGGTCTAGGAGATTGTACTGAACAAGGTGGGTGGAAGCATGGGACGGATAAAGGACTCTCAAAGAAGATGAGGGCCAGCAAGATGGCTTAGTGGGTGAAGGTAGTGGTAACCAAGCCTGACAGTCTGAGTTGGGTCCTCAGGACCCACATGGTCAAAGGAGAGAACTGCTTCCCACAAGTGTCCTCTGACCTCCACAGGTATGCCATGGTGGACACCTGTGCACATACATGTGCAAATCAACAAATACATAAAATTTCCCCGACTTAGAGAAAGAAAGTGATCAACAAATACATAAAATTTCCCCGACTTAGAAAGAAAGCGATCAACAAATACATAAAATTTCCCTGACTGAGAAAGAAAGCGACAGCCAAATAAAAGGCTTCAGGACCAAATAAACGCGAGCAGAGGAGCCTCACCACAAGACAACACGGATTTCTTTAGAAACATTTACCTTTGTGCATGGGAGTGAGTGTTTTCATGCAGACACCTCACAACGTGCATGTGGAGGTCAGGAGGGAACTAGTGGGAACTGGATTCCACCATGTTGGTTTTGGGTATCAAACTCTGGACAGCAAGGTTGGCAGCAAGTTCCTAAGCCTGCTGAGCCATCTCACTCGCCCAGTGCTATCTTTTAAAGCAGGGTTCTGTGTATGGGGGTGCTCACTGCTCTTTATATTTATCATGTCTGAACTAATAAAAAAAGAGAATGCAACATCACTGGTGTTTTTCTTTTTTATTTATTTTTTTTAAGTCCTCAAGTCTTCCTATAGCAGTAGTGTTTCTCAACTAGGCTCTGTTTTTGTCTCCCATCTTCCAGCAGGGGGCATTGTCTACTTTCAGTAGTTACCACTGGGGGTGTGTGTGGGGGGGCAGGTGCTGATGACATCTAGTCAGGGAGGCTACCCAGTCTTACAATGCACACAGTGGTCTCCTCACTGCCAACGATCACTGGGACCACATCAGGCATAGTAATGAGTTTGAGAAACTGTCTTTTGGTGTAAGAAAGTAAGCTTTTCAAAAATTCGATTTTCTTCTTTTCTTATTTAAAAAGATATGGAACAGCTGGGCAGTAGTGGTGCACGCCTTTAATCCCAGCACTCAGGAGGCAGAGCCAGGTGGATCTCCGTGAGTTCGAGGCCAGTCTGGGCTACCAAGTGAGCTTCAGGAAAAGGCGCAAAGCTACACAGGGAAACCCTGTCTCAAAAAACAAAAATAACAAACAAACAAACAAAAAGACATGGAACAGAACTACTATCACTTGGCAACTTGTTCACAGTATTCCCTATGTACATAAGTTTCTTCCTAAAGTAACAATGCTTGGGGAAAACACCACAGCACGCAGGAAGCATATTTTAAAGCATTAAACATTATCCTCTGCATCAGCACTGCGGTGCACACCTCTAACCTCAGCTTAACATAGTAGTGCACACCTATAGCCTCAGCTTAGTGCTGACTCCCAGGACCGCACTAAACAACAAGTCTGGATATTTTGCTAAGTAACACACACAGCCCAAATGGCTGAGTTGCTTCTGGTTGGAATCTCCTGTGAGGTAAAGGCCCATGGGCAGCTAGTAGCTTCCAGCCTCCCTCTTTTCAGGGAAAGGATGAAAGGGCAAGTGAGAAAAACAGTTTGTGCTTTCTGGCTGCAGCTCATTGGTGTTCCATAGTGGACTAAATTCTGCAGCTGTTGCTGCGATGTCTTGATTCAGTTCCCATCTTACACACTTGGAATGTCAATTACAGTCCAATAAATCAGTGCTCTCAAATTCTAGTTTATGTAAACCTCCAATTGAAACACCTAATCCAGGAGCAAAGAGTACAAGCTATTTCTTTTCTAAGGATGGAGAGGTGAGGATGGAGCTTGAAATAGAAGCATTCTCTGGCACACTCTTTAAGAGGTGGCTTTTGGTAAAGCTAATTTCTCTGTCTGACCTCAGCCTACTGCTGACAGCGCAGTCCCTTAGTCCCTTCCTTCTCGCGGCTGGCCTGTTCTTCAGAGAACCTGGTTTGCGTGGGTCTTGAGTAGTGAAAGAAAAAGACACCAAAGCAGACTGTCCAGACAGGAAGTGCTGAGAGCTGGACAGGGAGGATTTAACAGAGGCACATTCTGCTTTAAAAGTTCCAGGGCATTCAGGAGGCCTTCTCCCAGCTCTGCGTAAGACAAACTGAAGGACTTTGGGAGCACAGCCACTGTGGGGTGTGACTTCACCACAGTGGAGACCCGGGTAGTATTGCTGGGAGTTTGAGGCCACAAAACCAATCATGGAGAGCTGGCTTTATGTCAACTTGACACAAGCTAGACATCTGAAAGGAGGGAACCTTAACTGGCCATAACACCTGGCTGCAGGGCATTTTCTTAATTAGTGGTTGATGGTGAGGACCCAGCCCACTATGGGTGGTGATTCTGGGCTCTGTAAGAAAACCCGCTGTGGTGCTTTGCATGGGAATGGGCCCCATAGACTCATTGAGTTTGGATGTTTGGCCCACAGGAAGTGGCACAATCAGGAGGTGTGGTCTTGTTGGAGTGGGTGTGGCCTTGTTAGAGGAAGTCACTGTGGGTGGCCTCTGAGGTCTCATATATGTTCAAGCTACCCCTAGTGTAGGACAGTTTACTTCCTGTTGCCTTTGGATCAAGATGTATAATTCTCAGCTCCTTCTCCAGCACCATGTCTGCCTGAATGCTGCTGTTTCTTGCCATGACAATAATGGACTAAACTTCTGAAACTGTAAGCCAGACCCAAATAAATGTTTTCCTTTTTAAGAGTTGTGTGGTCATGGTGTTTTTTCACAGCAATAGAAACCCTAACTGAGATCTGTTGAGCAAGCCAGTAAGCAGCATTCTTCCATGGCCTCTGCATTAGCTTTTGCCTCCAGGTTCCTGCCTGTGTTCTTGTCCTGATCTCCCTTTCACGATGGGCTATAATGTGGAAGTGTAAGCCTTTCCTCCCCAACTGGCTTTTGGTCATGGTGTTTCATCACAGCAATAGAAACTATAACCAGGACACATGGCTATTGACTGCCTTCTAGAAATTGAAAATGTCAGGACAGGCTCTGAGGGTCAGGACAGGCTCTGAGGGTGTATATCAGTGGTGTGTTTCCACTCTGGCTTCCACTTCTAACGCATCAAAGGGGTGGGGTGGAGTAAAGGGGTGGGGTGGAGTAAAATGGGGTCAGGAGTTACAGATGGCTGTGAACCATTTGTGTGTGCCGGGTCCTCTGGAAGGGCAACAGCTGCTCTTAACCACTGAGCCATCTCTCCTGCACCCTCTCCTTTTAAGGATTTTTATTTTATGTGCTTGCATGTGTGTGTACCACATGTGTGCCTGCAGAGGCCAGAAGAGGGTGTCACATCTTCTGGAACTGGATTACAGGTTGTTGTGAGCTGCCACCAGGGTGCTAGAAACTGAACCTGGGTTCTCAGCAAGAGCAGCAAGTGTTCTCTTAACCATCGGGTCATCTCTTTTGACTTTACCTTCCCTTTTTTGTTTTATATTGGTTAGATATGGCTGCATAAAAAATTCATTCCCAAATCTAGTAGCTGTTTTAAACTGCAAACACCTTTATTTATTTATTTGTTTATTTATTTATTTATTTAGTCAGTAACGTAGGTGACTCACAAACCTGCAAGTAAGGTATTAGCTGCAGCCACTCCATGGCTCCAGATACTGCTGCTGCTCCTGCTGCTTCTCTTGAAACAGGGTCTCACTATATAGCCTTGGCTAGCCTGGAACTTGATATACAGACCAGGCTGGCCTAGAACTCATAGAGATCTGCCTGCTTCTGCCTCCCTGAGTGCTAAAGTGGTGTGCCACAAAACCAGGCTACAGACTCCACTCTTTACAGGGTGTGGCAGTGAGGGCCTCAGTTCCACTTAGCTGCTGGACAGAAATGCCCATTTATCACACAGGCCTCTCTCACAACATTGCAACGGCTTTCCTGGAGCAGGAAGCCCAACAGTAAGGCTGCACAAAGCAGCTAGAGGTTGGTGTATCATCTTATCTCTGAAAGGACACCTGGGGCTAGGTCCTACTGAAGGACAGAAAACTACACAAGAGTTGAATACCAGCAGACAGGTCACTGCCATCATAGAAGATTGTCTCCTCTTAGACGTTTCTAACTCCAAATGTTTTTGTACATTAAAAGCTAATGACTAAGGAATTCCTTAACTGAATTTAAAAGGCGTTGGTTTTAGAGCTGAGCCAGTGGACACTCTTGTGTTCAGAGCTAATTATCTTATGAGGTGTGCACATAACAGAGTGCCAACTCCAGGGGCCAAGAACTCCCCTCCTCTTTCTTTTTCAATATGTGATAATAGTTCTTGGAAAACCACTTAACACAACACCACAATGTTATTGATGAAGAATTGAAGATATGAAAAGAAAGCATGGTTCAATACCTAGATTTCTGATGAAAATTCCTTCCAGCAATCAGCATCCAGTCTCAAAAATGAAAAAAGAAATGCTTCACTGATACACTTGCTGGCTGAGAAGACCGATAGCATCAGATGCTGTAGACAGAAGTTAGAAGAGGAGGACGCCGTGGAGGCCACAGAGGGTCCCAGTGAGATCTGAGCTTGCTTTACCTGGCAGAGCTGCATTAGAGGATGAACTGACCATGTGCATGGTTCCTAGGTGACTGGAAGGGTATGCACTTGGCTGAGATGGGGGAGGTCTTGGTATTCCTACAAACAGCCCTTTAGAAGAGACAGAAGGAGCTGGTGGATAAGGATCCAGGCCCCCCTGAGGCTGTTCTGTGTTTCTATCTGTTTCTCTCCCCTCTGTCCTTCTATCTAAATCTCTTATCCCTCTCTCCTCAAGAAAACCCTGGGGTAAAATGTAGCCAGTCTCCCAGCGGGGCTCCTACAGATGGTGCCAGGAACAGGGACCAGGGACTTGGCAAAGGGAGTGTCAGGGGTATCTCGGGTATAAGGAGGCATGCCTGATAAGGAATTAAAAATTAAGGTAACGGTACTTTATTCCCTGGAGTGAAGGTTAGGTGGCGGAAAGCCACAGTTAAAAGTGAGTGAGGCTGCGGCAGGTATTCCTCTGTATCTACGTTGCTTTCTTTTTTCCCTCTCTTAATTTCTATCTCTAAAAATTAAGAAAAAATGTAAGGTAGACTATAGGAATATAGTGTAAGAAGACATTTAGGAATAAGAATAGAATTAGAAATATTGGGTAAAAAGAAACCCAGGGTAAGGTAAATAAAATAAGCAACAAGACAGAGGAACTATGTCCTTGATTTCCAACCATGGGACTATGAATGCAAACGCCTGAGAAGAATCGGAGTCATGAAAAATGCTATGAAACTTAAGAAACAGCTTTAAAAAATTAAGAAGGGGAAACTGTACCCTCAAAAGCTGCTGGCTGCCTGAATTTGGTATGATGTGTGGAATAGAGACATGTCAGCTCCAATGACGCTCCTCCAGAAGAGGAGTAACTTTCAGAATGATATTAAAGCTGACCATGAACTCAGAACTTTCAGAAATAAAGCATTGTTGAGTTCCCTTGTAATTTTTATTATGGTAACTCATGATTTGCATACTCTGTCTTGTTGAAAGAAAATAAGTTAGTTCTGTTAAGAGATTCTTTGAAATGATTTGAAATGACTGCACACATGTGGTATATAGACATACACACAGGCAGAACACCCATACATATAAAAGTAAAGATTAGTTTTTAAAAAAGAGATTCACTTTTGTTTTTATTTATGTCTATTTGTGAAGGTATACCACATGTGTGGGTGCCCTCAGAGGCCTGTAGAGAGAGAGCATCAGATCTCCTGATGCTGAGTTACATGTGGTGGGGACCAAACTTAAGTTCTTTAGAAGAGCAGCAAGAGCTCTTACCTGCACTGCTGAGCCAACTCTCCAGTCTATAACTTTCTTTTTAAAGATTCAGAGAATCTTTAAAAATTTTTATTTTATATATTTTTACTTTTTTGATATTTTAATTATATCATCCCCCCACTCCTTTCCTCCCTCCAACCCTGTCCATGAACCCCCTCTTGCTCTCATTTAAATTCACAGCCCCCTTTTCTTTAATAGTTTTGTGTGTTGTCTATCTCCCTAAGTTTATCTGTCTGTCTGCCTGTCCATCTGTCTCTTACTGACCTACTTACCTACCTATCTCCATAAATATATAAATACAACTTGTTCAATTTGTATAATGTTACTTGGATGTTTGCTTTCAGGGCTGACCATGTCATACTGGATAACCAACCAATTGCTGTGCTCTTCCCTGGAGAAGACTATGCCTTCAGTTTTCAGCATTCATTAGCTGCCCATGGCTCCTTGCCTTTAGCGGAAGTCTCGTGAGCTTCCCCTTCCATGCAAGCATGTCTACTGATGTCATCCTTGTCAGGTCATGTTTATGTAGCTTTGTTGGTGAGACTTTTCTGACATTTCACGGAGGCACAGTCTCACAGCAAACTCTTGGTGTCTGGCTCTCATAATTTTCTACCCTCTTTCAAACAGATTTCTAAGTCTTATGTATAGGAGTTGTATTGTAGATGTATCAGTTGGGTTTGGCTTACCACAACTCTGTAATTTGACCAGTTGTGTTTTCTGTAATGGTGTCCTTCTATTGTAAAGAGAAAATTTCTTGATGAGGAGTGGGAACTACACTTATCTGTGGGTATAAGAATAAATATTTAGAGTGTAATTACAAATTGTGTTGGTTTAGTAAAGTGGTGGTTATAGGTTCTCCTCCAAGATCCACGACTTCACTAGCCCTGGGTAGTTGGCTGGGTTTCCAGAACCAGGCATGATCTCCCTCTTGCTGAGTGGGCCTTAAGTCCAATTAGAGAGCTACTAGTTACAAATTTTATTTTATGTATGAGTGTTTTGCCTGTATGTCTGTGTACTGCATGCATGCCTGGAACCCACAGAGGCCAGAAGAGGGAGCTAGAGTCCCTGGAACTGGAGTCACAGTAGTTGTGAGCTGCCATGTAGGTGCTGCGAATTGAACCCTGATCTTCTGGAAGTGCAGAAGTGTTCTTTACTGCTAAGCTATCTCTCCCTATCCTGTAACTTTATTTTTTAAGCTCATCTTCTCTTAATTTGAAAGTAAAAAATGGTTCTTAAATTTAATAATCACCCAAAGTTACCTTAACAAATAAATCTCAACAATGACTATATTATCTGGGAAGTAGTAAAAATAGGACATGCCTACTTTGGTCTAGGAAAGGCATGTAAATAAATGCTGATGCCCAAAGTGACCTAGATGTTCTATGTTTATACACTTTAGAAATTGAGGAAGCAAGAAAATCAAATAGGAGTTTTTATTTGCAGTTCAAGGGTTAAATACTTTAAAGTGCCAAATTTGGATTAAGCACATGAGAATTTTTACATGATTTGGAAGTTGATCTCTAATAAAAATCTACTGTTTAAAAAAACAAGTTTAGGTAGTACTCACTATACGTGCACCCTCATCATTAGCTTGCTGGGCTTTTTAAGCCAGTAAACCAATCTCAGAAATATAATCAAAAGTATATTAAAAAGCTTAGTAAAGAAGAGCATATTACTAGTAGAGGTATATAAAACAGGTAATTGATGGTGCAGGAAGCTAAAAAGATATCCCAGGTCAGCTTGTTTTCTTATTGTGGTTCAGACTCAAATAATTCTCAAAACTCAAGATACAGTACCCCAATATTTATAATTTCTGTAATGTACATCATATCATTTAACTTAAAAAACATTATAAAAGTGAAAGCAAAGACGCTTTCTCTCTGGCATCACCCTGTGTGCTGCTAACCAGCACTATTTATTAAGAATTCACTGTAATTACATATTTTGTAGGTGCCAACAAAGCCTGGTAACAAAAAACGGTAGGATAGCAGTGTTATATAAATTAAAAAGGGAGGGGTGAAAACCATAATGTAAACAAAATTATAGCATTACATTTTAGGTAAGAACAACTAACAAGCTTTGCATGGAACATCTAGGCTGATGTTTAGAACTGTGTGATTTTTTAAAAGCTAAGCAGGGAGGGAACAAGAAGCCAAGGATGAACACTGGGCCAGAAGTTCGGAGACATGGGGTGCCACTTCATTTTTAGAATTTAGTCTTCTCATTAACAAAACTAGACTAGATCATCTCTCTTGGATCTTTAAAAGAGCAAAACCTAAAGTTCCTTCTGTCCATAATCAATGTGAATTAGGCATGTTTCTTTTAGTATTTGCAATAAAGAAACATGGACATACAGCAGACCTCATTTTGTAACGAAGTGTAACCTCTGAACGTAATTATCCCTGGAATGACAACCAGGCTTTTCTCATCTTCTCTCAGCAGCTGACATGCTCTGGAAACAAGCAAGCACCCTCATTAGGTAGTAACAGAAGCGCAGAAGCATTGGGTGCGGACTGCGGCTCCTCAATGCTTAGCGATTATACAAGACACAACTGGTAGAATTGACAAAGGCTCTATTAAATCCAAGCTAAAGGAACCAGGTACAGCATGGGAGGAGAAATGTGAATAGCCTTTGGTTTTTGTGAAATATTTATATTGAATATCCCTCCTCTGCAAAAGGAACAGCACAGTCTATTCCCGTGTCTTTGAGATAGTGGATGAGTAGGTTGTATCTGTGGCCACTGGTAGCTGACAGCTATGCTAAGCTTGGGATGGAAGATAGCAATGGTGACATCATACAGCTGGTCTTCAGTGTTCTCTGGCACTGCAGAGTTTTACCACCCTCCTGCTTTACATTGTTAGTCAGAGAGCCTGTTTAACACTGGGTACTCTGTACGGTGTACTGACTCACGTAAGATAGTTAAATTTCATGTCTGTCATTATTAAATTTATGGCTTTCACTTTAGCCTCTGAATATAAGTGTTTTCTACTGTGAAAAGGAACAACTTTCAGGTCAGCTGTCAGAGAAGTTAGAATCAAATGACCACCCAAGCTTCTCTTGCTGATTTGCATGAGGTCATGCAAATCTACACTGTAGTAAAGTCTAGTGTTTTCTACAAACACCTGTGTTTTATAAGTCTTTTCAAATTCCTTTCAAATAGGATACAGTGTTAAAAATAAAAAATATAGCTACAAGTGATAATGATGTACGAAATCATACTATATGCTCTATAATCTAAAAATTATGGATGAGTCTGATAACTATTTTTACAATGTATATAATTTTACATAGGAAATATGTTAATTTTCTTTCATGAGAAAGAACTTCATGAGCTAACAGCTGTCAATTTAAGTATTTACTATGCTGTTGGGACATTGACTCACCTAAGTCACCTAACAAAATACCTGCTTAATAGTTAATAAAAGAAAACATAGTTATCTAATCTTTCCCCGGATAGTTAGTTCAGTGATTACTATGTTTTGAAATTCCTTTTACTTTTCTAAGTTCCATTTTTAAGAAGCAGGAATGTTTACTGACTTAAAAAGTTAAATAATGATTATGCTAAGTGTAGGTTATCCTATCTTCTTGATATTATTTCTTTTTTAAAAATCAAAGTGTCGTACAGAGAACACACTTTGGGCAAAAAGTACATCACATTGAAGGCCACAGTTTTCAGCAATCTCAGCAATAAGATTTATGTAGTACTTAAAAGAATTAATGAAATCTAGTGAAACCTGAACTTTTCATTTCATTGAAAACTGAGTTCGATACAGAAAATGAGAATTTACCTCTTTAAAATGAAATTATTAATATTATTTATCATTAAATATATGGATTCTTCCCCATTCCATCTTATCCAAAGTATTCCTGCTATAAATAATATAATTGAAGGATTATGTAACAATGTATACTTTAATATAAGATTTCTGTTGTGATTTGGAACAATAAATACCACACAGTGAAAAACTTATCAGTGACTAAATACAGCAGCAAAAGAAAAAGCTTATGTACACATCACCATGACCAAGGTCTTTATAGCAGTCTATAGTACAGTCAATCCTATCACAGTGTATTTCTACACAAAGTCTCTAATGTGAACACTCAAAGAAATCTGTCTTGTATGTCTTAAATCTTGGTTTAATAAAGTTTGTACAGTATCAAATAATATCAAAAGTCTAAAAAACACAATGAGTTTTGATATCATGTTTATAAATTATTGTTTTATGTACTTTACAAAACATAAGGTCAAAAGTGCTTTTAAAAAAAGTTGAAGCTGCTATTCTTGATGATAATGGCTAGCAAAATGCAATGTTCCAAGTAGAAGCTATGTAAAGGCTCACACAGTTTCTTAGAGAATTTCTTTAAGTTTCCACTAACCATGGTTACCATGTGTCAAAGACAAACCAATACCAAGAGAACAAATAAATCTTTTTGAAAGATGATAGGGAACATAGATCTGATACTGCATGGAGCCATAATTAAAGGCCTGCCCACAAGAGAGTTACTGGGATGAATGTCTGTCACTGAATGAGACCCAACAGCTGCAGAGGTTGCTACACGTTTTTAATCTTTCTCAAATTTCCACTCCTGACTAACTGGCAATAATACACTCCAGGTATACTTTTCTAGTATGACTAAGAGGAAGCATGATTTAAAGGTGATAAATCATGTCATCTATTACTTCCCACAGAAAACAGGACTAAAGATGCAGTTATTAAAGACAACAGTATAGGGATGATTCAGGGAGAAAGGAAGTATGGCTGTCTTAAACTGCTATTCATCATAGCACTAGCCCTATTCTATACATAAGAGCAAATACATGCCCATGCTGAATTAAGTGACACATTATTCCCTTAATGCAGGAAATCAAAATGGTAAAACTATAGGCAACTAAAACATATTAGAGAAAAGAAAGACAAAAGGAATATGAAAAAAAAAATCTTACTTTTAAATTACTGTGGGATCAAATTGATGGGGCTGTGTAAATAAGAACAGTATCCTGATATCAACATTTCCAGGTGGCTGAGCCTGGCTCTACATGACCACATGCTCCTCAACTGCTACTGAACTGTTGGTATTTTGTAGATTAGATGCCAAGCAACAGATGATGACTTTTTCCACTGAATACATTAAGTTCCTTGGTTGGTTTCACATATATAGAATGCCTGAGATAATAAAATCATCAGCATTATCATAAATTATGAAGGTCTTTCTAATTTGACAGAACAAGATTGGCTGCTGAGACAGAATGGGTGTTGGTGTAGGCTGCATACACATACTTAATAATTAATGCCTTTAGTTGACAATTAGAAGTCGATGGATATGGATGCTTGGGCAGAATCATCTCGCCCTCTGACATAAATCTCACAGGGGATCTCTTCCATCACTCTGTCCTCTAGAGCCTGTTCAGGGCACTCATGCGCTTGTTTGAAAGTGTAGCTGCTTTTTTTGAAGGTGCTATTAAATGTTTTCATTGGCTGTGGTTGTGCAAAATCATTTCGGAAGGGAAGTTCCATGGAACTGAGGTTGGTCCTGCTTTGTTTGACACTGGATGCTTGAGATCCACAGTGGTGGTCATGAATGCACCGGGAGGCCGTGGAGGAGCGCCGCATCTTCTGGTAGTTGTCAAGTTCTTCTGACAAATCTGCCAGGTCTGCAGAAATCTCTTTCTCTCTTAGTGAAAATAGTTCATAATGAGGAGGATCAAATACTTCTTGGAACCCAGTTTTATTAAATGCAGTTTTGCAAGCCATAACCTTTTTCCGGGGCTGTTTCACTTGTACTAAAATAGAAATAATGAGAAGAACCAAGACAATCCCTGATGTAATGCCAATAATTGTCCCATGAGTTTTAGTGATCTGTTCAAATAGTCCAGCTTTCTTCTTCTCTGTAAGAAAGAAATGTTGAGGTTTTCACAATTCATTAATAGGAGTTCCACCACAGATTGACTAGACATTTTTAGGTAATACAGGATATTTGGTTCAAATATATCAGAGATAATGCAACTGAAGAATTGTTTTTTTTTAAAACCAATAGAAAATACTATTACCATGATTTTTGAGTCAAGTAACAAATAATATAGCTAGCTAGAAACAGAAAACTAAAGTGCTTGTTCCCTTACTCAAAAGGCTCACAAGTGCCTATAATCTTCAAATTATATTAATATAGAAAATGTCAAAAACAAATACTCTCGATCTATCAAGTTTAGTTAGTTTCCTGCTATAAGGCAGATTCAACTGCTATGCTAATTCATATGTGCAGAATCAGACTAACAATCCAGGTGTACCACCATGGTCTACTGTTTTGGAATGACAGATACTTGCATGCCAAGTAGTTAGTGTTGCCCTCAGATTACATCAGCTTCCTATAGTAAGATATTTATGTATTCAACTCTTAGGAAGTTGAAAGACAGATATGTTTTATTTTTCCAACTGATGTGACAACCAAGTTACAGTATCTAATACCTCTCATCATATTTGCCTTTCAGAGTGTATGTTAGAAATAGAAGTAACTTGATGAAGAGAAAAAAAAAAGCAAAGAAAAAGCATTTCATAATGCATTGCTTTTACATCACTGTGATAACCTATGAGCAGGTCTTATTAGTTCTTCCATTCTTGAGGCTATCCTTTAAACTATCTAACTACATAGTTCAACAATAATGTAATACAGGGTATAAAATACAAAGACACACTTCTGAATAACTTGACAATACACTCTACAAACAAAGAAAGGCTTTTGTTGAATATTTTTCTATAACATCCCAGAAGTCAATTATCCTTTAAAATGTTATTATGACAGGTGGTGGTGGCACATGCCCTTAATCTCAGCACTCTAGAAGGAGAGGCAGGCAGATTTCTGAGTTTGAGGCCAGATTGGTCTATAGAGTGAGTTCCAGGACAAGTAGGGATACACAGAGAAACCCTTCTTTGCAAAAAAAAAAAAAAAAATGTTATTATGTGTCTAGCTCTGCTAAACAACTATGCTAAGCACACCAGTAGAAAAAGACATTTTAGTTCCTTTCTTATTAATGTTATTATGTGTCTAGCTCTGCTAAACAACTATGCTAAGCACACCAGTAGAAAAGGACATTTTAGTTCCTTTCTTCTGAAAGGAACCCCTACTCCTCATCGAAATGCTGGCATTTGCATCAGACTTACCTTTACAGTGATTCTCATCCCAAGGGTATGCACAGTTCTGAACACCATTACAGACCAAAGAATTGTTGATGCACATGTTGCTATGGCAAAAGAAAGTGCTGCTTGTACAGGGAGCTGTAGAAAGAAAGAAAACTAGTGTTGCTAAGAACAGTGACATACAGACCACAAACCCATCTGCATTTACTTTGTACCTAAGAATTTAACTTTAGCCTGGTGTGGAGGTGCATGTCTTTAATCCCAGCACTCAGGAGGCAGAAGCAGGAGGATCCCTGTGAGTTTAAGGCCAGCCTGGTCTACAGAGTGAGTTTCAGGACAGCCAGGGACAGACCCTGTCTCAAAATAAATAAATAAAAAATTTGACTTTATAAGAGTAATTTCTTAGCTTAGAGACCTTTCCATGAACACACTGTAACACACAACCAGTAAGACAAAGGCCAACATTCTATAATGATGGCTCATACAACATTTGAATGCTGGGCACCAAAAGGTTATTTTCAGTGTAATGACAAAGTATAGTACATGCCCCATACTTCTCAAGGAATTTCTACACAAGTGAGAAAAAATTTTCAAAACTTTGTAAGACCATGCTGGCAATTGTGGTGACTAATTATGAGCTGATGAGATTAGAACTGCCTAGGAGACAGACTTTGGACATGTTTGTGAGATGCTTCTAGAAAGGTCTAACTGGGGTGTCACTGTCTGGAACCCCTCACTGAATGAAAAGGAGAAGGCAAGTGTGGCACCAGTGTTGTTTATGTTTCCTGACCTTGGACATCATTTGGCCAGCTGCTTCTTGTGCTTGCTTACTTACCATGATGGACTGTCTCCTTAAGCCCTGAGTCAGAATCAACCTATACCTTCTGAAGTTACTGTTGTCAGAGCAACAAGAAAAGTCACTAATACAGAGGACATGGAGACATTAGGAACCTTCTATGTGTTGCAGGTGGAAAATAAGGCATAAGATGTTGTGGAAAGCTGGCTCCTTCTCAAAAATTATCTCATGATCTAGAAATGCTACTGCTACCTATATATCCAATAGTACTCTGTAGGAGCTCAAATTGGTATTTGAATACTAGTGGAGGGCAGTATTAATCACATTAGTCAACAGGCAGAAGCAATCCCTCTGTCCAGCAATGGTTAAAAGAAACCAAGGCAATAGAATATGAAGACAAGAAAAGAAATTCCTGCATATATGGCTGAGAGCTGATAGCATAATGCTAAGCAAAGTGAGACAGCTATTTCAGTTCCCATAACTAGATAGTAATTACTATATGGCTTCATTTATATGAGGTACCTAAGCAAATTCAGAGATCAAAAATAGAACCAAGCTTATCAGGTACTGGGGGATGAAAACAGTATTTAATGGGAAGAGTTTCAGTTTGGAATGATGAAAGTGCTGAGGAGGGGCTGGCGAGATGACTCAGTAGGTAAAGGTGCTTGGTATGCAAGACTAGTGAGTTGAGTCCAATCCCTGGAAGCTGCAGGTGGAAGAGAGTACCTACTCCACAAAGATGTCCTATGCCCTCCAATCACATGTTGTGGTATACAAGCTCATCCTCCACACCCATCGTGCTTTGTACATATGTTCAAGTGCAAAGTTCTGGGCCTGGGGATGAATATGACTTAGTGGAAGAGTACCTGCCTAGCACACATCAGACCCTGATTTTGGTCCACAGAAATGAAAACAAACAAACAGTATCTTGTGTTACTAATTTTTTGCCAGGATAAAATCCATTCTTTAGATTACAAAAATAGGAGCCTTTTATTCAAAGACTAACACACATACAGAGAAGACAGGGCATGTATTTTCACACTCTGTAGGTAGCTCTTTCAAATGGGACTGTCTCTTTCCTTAAGGGTTACTATAATTTTTGCTTTTCAAGATAATCTTTCTTTCTTCTTGGTGGAAGTTGGCCTCCCATATACAATAAACTTCATTAATATACAGCCAGGGCTGTATTTTTTTCCTCTAAAGAGTGTAGTGTTGGGTGGTGTGTTTGGAATGTTTGGCCATTGTCTACTCCTGCACAGTATCAATAATATAACTGGCATCTTAGTGCCCACCAGCCACAACTTAATCTTTGCCATGCTACCTCTCAGTATGGGGGAAACAGGTATTTATTGGGCTCTCAGAAAACCCCAAACAAAACCTGGAAGTGTAGTTGAAGGGAAACCACAAATTCTTTGCTATGAAGGCTGACTCCCCTGTAAGGTATCATTCATTAAAATTCCTGTGCAGTTGGTAATTAATCCATGATTAATTATCACAAGCTACAGTCTGTTTCAAGAAACAAATAAATAAAAATTGTTGGGTATTATAGAGACAACTGTAATCCCAGAACTTGGGAGGCAGACACAGCATGAATACAGTAAATGTGAAGTCAGTCTGGGCTGTGTAATCTATTTCCAGGAGACCCTGTTTCAAGAATAAACAATGGCTTGGATAGCATACAATGTATTCCATAGTTCTTGGTTCTAAGAGCTGATACAGCAATGAGATCAGCAGTCACAGTAATGTGGATCCTTTTGCTTTTAATAGAAGTGCAAAAAAGGGTACATAACTAATAAGAGATTTACTACACTGCTAACTTGTAAAAACACTATCACTTAAGCATTACTTAAGCAAGATTTATGATTATTCATTCATTTTTGAATTCAGGGCCTTGTTCATATGAGATAAGCATACAAGCATTCATGTCAATTGAGCCTCTATTCCAGTCTCAAGATTCTATGATTCTTCAAAGTGCTTGGTGGCTTCAAAGCCCATCATGAGATGAGAGGCATTAGTGATATAATTAAGCCACTGGACTGAAAGTTTTCAATGAAAAAGCACAATTGCATTTTATTTACTTTGTATAATTTGCTAGTGTATTTACTTTAGTTGTGTCATGGATATTATAAAACTGTATCTATGATGAATGCACTTTAAGTATAAAGAATGGCCTAAAGAAACAGCAATTTTCACAAACTGTATCATACACAATGTAAATCATATTCTAATTCTACAACCTATCTTATATAGTTCACAACTAGAGATCCAGAAGTGCTAAGTCATTTTTAAAAGACAAGTTGAATGAGGCTATAAACCTCATTATGTCTCCTTGGTATTCTGATTTACTTTAGAACATCATTCGACCACATTTTCATGGCTCTTTCTAACATCAAAAGTGTTGTAAAAGACAGGTTCTCTGCTCTATATTCCTAATATATTGAACACTTTTAGAGAAATAATCTTAGTTTTTATTATAGATTATTTAATTTTTAATTACATCTTAATTAATGTATGTGGGTATATATGTCACAGCACAGGTGTGAGGTCAGAGAACAACTTGCAGGACCTTGTTCTCTACTTCTACTATATGGATCCTGGGGATCAAATTTAGGTTATCTGACTTGATAGCAAGCACCTTTACCTGCTAAGCCATCTTGCCAGCCCATTAGTACAGGTTTTTCTTTTACAACTGTTCTCTATATTATTTAAATTAACTAGAAGATTGCACTGATATAGTCAGATTGCTTTATATAAAATTGTGAGTTATATATTTTTAATTAGTATATACTAATTATATAAAATAACTTGTTTCATTGTGATACTTTCATATGCACATATAATGCACTTTGATCATATTTACCAGGTTATTTATAATTGCAAATCTGTAACAAGAATTGCTAAACAGTCTTATTAATAAAAAACCCAGAGTCAGATATTGGGGTAAATACTGAAAGATCAGAGAAACAGAACAAGCCATAGCCTGTAGCTGAAGATTTCTCCAGTCCTGTCAGGGCCCAGCAGCCACTCAGACCCAAGTAGACACACAGAGACTTATATTACTTATAAACTGTATGGCCGTGGCAGGCTTCTTGCTATCTAGTTCTTATACCTTAAATTAACCAATTTCTATTAATCTATAAGTTGCCATGTGACTTGTGGCTTACCGGTACTTTACATCTTACTTCTCATGGTGGTGGTGGCTGGCAGCTTCTCCTGACTCAGCCTTTCACTTCCCTGAATTCTCCTCTCTTCTTATCCCACCTATACTATACTTTCTGCCTGGCTACTGGCCAATCAATATTTTATTTATTTATTTATCAATCAATCAATCAATCAATCAATCAGAGCAACACATTCACAACATACAGAAAGACATCCCCAGCACCAACCTTACCTTACCAACTCCTCAGCCTTCAGAGAGAGCCACTTTCTATATACTCATGCCTTATATGCCTTTCTGTGCTCTGCCATCTTACTTCCTTTCTCTGCTCAGCTTCATCACTTCCTCTTTCCCCCCAGCTCTATCACTTCCTGTCTGTCTGTACAGACCTCCAGACCTCTATGGTTAACTAGTACTGGGATTAAAGGTATGTATCACCATGCCTTGCTCTGTTCCCAGTGTGGCCTTGAACTTACAGATATCCGGATGAATCTCTGCCTCCTGAATGCTAGGAATAAAGGCATGTGCTACAAATGCCTGAACTCTGTATTTAATATAGTGGCTGGCTTTATCTTCTGATCCCCAGATAAGCTTTATTGGGGTGCACAAATAAAATATTACCACACAAATCTGCTAAGCTTTATGTCTTCTCACTGCATAAACACAGATTATTTAAGACTTCGGTTCAGTTCTTAGCATTGAATAAACTGGGTGTGGCTCAAGCCTGTAGGATCAGGAGTTCAAGGTCATCTTCAGCTATAGGCCAGGCAGGAATACATGAGATCTTGCTTCAAAACAAGAAAAACAACATTGTTTACATTTTGATCCATAGGCAGCAGAAGGAAAGACTGTGTATTGGGTGTAGCTTGAGCATATATGAGACCTCAAAGCCTGCCCCCACAGTGACACACTTCCTCCAACAAGGCCACACCTATTCCAACAAGACCACACCTCCTAATAGTACCACTATGGGCCAAGGATCCAAACACTTGAGTCTATGGGGCCATATTATTAAAACCCCCACATTCCACATCCTGGCCCCCATAGGCTTTTAGCCATAACATAATGCAAAATGCATTTAGTCCAAATTCAAAAGTTCCCACAGTCTAGCACAGTCTCAACAATCTTTAAAAGTCCAATGTTCAAAGTTTTTGGAGATTCATGTAATCTCTTAACTGTAATCCCCTATAAAATCAAAATTTTAAAACCAGATCACATACTTCCAACATATAATTTCACAGGGTATACATTACCCTTCCAATGGAGGAAAGGGAGCAAAGTAAGGAAATACTGGACTAAAGCAAGACCAAAAGCCAGTTGGACAAACTCCAAACTCTGCACCTCCAAGTCTGATGTCAAAATGCTCTTCAGATTTCCAATACCTTTAGCTTTTTTTGCCTGCAACATATTTCTTTCTCTTGGGCTGGTTCTACTCCTTGGCTTTCCTCAGCAGGTATCCCATGGCTCTGGCATCTCCAACATCTTGGGGTCTCCAAGGCAATCCAGGCTTCACCTTCAGTGTCACACAATGGCCTCTCTAGGCCTCCATTCAGGGGCATGCCCCACCACATGCCTGGTCTCAGTGGCTTTCCTTAGTCATGGAGTGATTCCATAAAGCATTTCTTGTTATCTTTGACTCTAAAGCCAGAACCACATGACCAAAGCTGCAAAGTTCTGTTGCTTGCTGGGGCCAGACCATGGCCGCCTCGTTCAGTTATATCTTCACCAGCTTTTTGTTTTCCATGGTGTCCTTCACTGCCTAAGTTTGGCTGTCTTGGAAGCTTGCTCTGTACACCAGGGTGGCCTTGAATTCAGAAATCTGCCTAGATCTGTGTCTTGAGTGTTTGGATTAAAGGTGTGCACCACTGCACCTGGACCCAAGCTGTTCTTTAATTTGTTTTCACAAGCTGGAAAACCAGCTGGGTTAGTCTGGCCCTGAGGTCACCACCCTTTTTATTCCATTTAACATCAGGCTTTCCTTTAATCTGTTTATCTCCTTGAACACAGGATTTAGCTCCATTCCACTTCCTGGTGCCCCTTTTCCCTCAAATGGTACATTTTGTATTTTTCCTTGCTCAGCTTGATCCTTTTCTTTATAGATCTTCATAAGAGTGAACTCTATTAACCAAATGACAGAGTCAATACTAGGCTGTTTTGAGATTTCCTCTGCCAATGGAATTAATCCCAAAACTCTTCACTTTAGCCTCAGATAGACTTTTTGGACAAGGGCAAAAGCAGTCACATTCTTCACCAAAATATCATAAGGTCAGTTTCTAGGCCACATACTAACGTTCTTCTCCTCTGAAACCTCTTGAGCCAGGCTCTCACAGTTCAAATCACCCTTAGCACCAGAGTCTTCCATGTTTCTTCTAGTATAATCCATTAAGCCCCATTTAAAGTGTTCAACTGTTTTTCTAAACCACAGTCCCCAAGTCCATAATACTACAAACAAAAAACATTGTTCGGCTTATCATAGCAATACCCCAGTCTCTGGTCTTAGTTTGGATTTCTATTGCAGTGAAGAGACACCATGACTATGGCAACTCTTACAAAGGAAAACATTTAATTGGGGGTGGCTTACAGTTTCAGAGGTTTAGTCCATTATTATCATGGCAGGACATGGTGGCATGCAGCCAGACATGGTCCTGGAGAAGGAGCTGAGAGTTCTACATCTTGATCCATAGGTAGAAGAAAAGACTGTGTACTGGGTATAGCTTGAGCATATATGAGACCACAAGTCTCAAGTCTGCCCCCACAATCTCACACTTCTTCCAACAAGGCTACACTTACTCCAACAACGTCACACCTCCTAAGTATTCAAACATATGAGTCTATGAGGTCCATACCTATTCAAACCACCACAAATACAGTAAGGGGAGGCCCTAGCCAGCAAAAACACTTTCTTAGATGAATCAGACTGCAACTGATATTAATAAAAAGTCCGCAGAAAAGGCATTTGACAAAATCTAACACCCCTTCATGATAAAAGGTCTTGGAGCGATCAGGAATACTGGGAATATGCCTAAACATAATAAAGGCAATTTACAGCAAGCCAACAGCCAACATCAAATTAAATGGAGAGAAACTCAAAGCAATACCACTAAAATCAGGAACAAGGCAAGGCTGTCCCCTCTCCCCATACTTATTCAACATAGTACTTGAAGTTCTAGCCAGAGCTTTAAGACAACATAAGGAGATTAAGGGGATACACATTGGAAAGGAAGAAATCAAGCTCTCCCTATTTGCAGATGGCATGTTAGTATACATGAGTGACCCCAAAAATTCAACCAAGGAACTGATACAGCTAATAAAAACCTTCACCAACATAGCAGGATACAAGATCAACTCAAAAAAATCAGTAGCCTTCTTATATACAATAGACAAACAGGTTGAGAAGGAAATCAGAGATATATCACCCTTTACAATAGCCACAAATGATATAAAATACTTTGGGGTTACTCTAACTAAGCATGTGAAGGATCTATATGACAAGAACTTTAAGTCCCTGAAAAAAGAAATTGAAGATGTCAGAAAATAGAAAGATCTCCCATGCTCATGGATAGGCAGGATTAACATAGTAAAAATGACGATCTTACCAAAAGCAATCTACAGATTCAACACAATCCCTATCAAATTACCAACACAATTCTTCACAGACCTGAAAAGAATAATACTCAACTTAATAAGGAAAAACAAAAAACCCAGGATAGCCAAAAGAATCCTGTACAATAAAACAACCTCTGGAGACATCACAATCCCCGACCTCAAGCTCTACTATAGAGCTACCTTAATAAAAACAGCTTGGTACTGGTATAAAAACCAACATGTGGACCAATGGAATCGAATTGAAGACCCTGACATTAACCAGCACACCTATGAACATATAATTTTTGACAAAGAAGCCAAAAATGTACAATGGAAAAAAGAAAGCATCTTCAACAAATGGTGCTGCCATAACTGGATGTCAACGTGTAGAAGGCTGCAAATAGATCCATATTTGTCACCGTGCACAAAACTTAAGTCTAAATGGATCAAAGACCTCAACATAAATCCTGTTACTCTGAACCTGATAGAAGAGAAAGTAGGAAGTAGTCTTGAATGCATTGGCACCAGAGATCACTTTCTAAATATAACACCAATAGCACAGACACTGAGAGAAACAATCAATCAATGGGACCTCTTGAAACTGAGGAGCTTTTGTAGATCAAAGGACACGGTCAACAAGACAAAGTGACAGCCTACAGAATGGGAAAAGGTCTTCACCAACCCCACATCTGACAGAGGGCTGATATCCAGAATATATAAAGAACTCAAGAAATTAGACATCAAAATGCCAACAGTCCAATTAAGAAATGGGCTATAGAACTAAACAGAGAATTCTCAACAGAGGAAGCACAAATGGCTGAAAGACATTTAAGGAATTGCTCAACATCCCTAATTATCTGGGAAATGCAAATCAAAATGACTCTGAGATACCACCTTATACCTGTCAGAATGGTTGAGATCAAAAACACAGAAGACAGCTTATGCTGGAGAGGATGTGGAGCAAGGGAACTCTCCTCCACTGCTGGTGGGAATGCAAGCTTGTACAGCCACTTTGGAAATCAATATGGCGCTTCCTTAGAAAATTGGGAATCCATCTCCCCCAAGACCCAGCTGTAGCACTCTTGGGCATATACCCAAGGAATGCTCAATCATACCACAAGGGCATTTGCTCAGCTATGTTCGTATCAGCATTGTTTGTAATAACCAGAACCTGGAAACAACCTAGATAACCTTCAACTGAAGAATGGATAAAGAAAACATGGTACAGATACACAATGGAGTACTACTCAGCAGAGAAAAACAATGACATCATGAGGTTTGCAGGCAAATGGATGGACCTAGAAAAAATCATCCTGAGTGTGGTAACCCAGACTCAGAAGGACAAACATGGTATGTACTCACTTACAGGAGGATACTAGATGTAAAACAAAGATGACTAGACTGCTACACAACTCTAGGGAGGCTACCTAGAAAACGGGGCCCTAGGAAAGACACAGGGATCGCCCAATGACAGAGAAATGGATGAGATCTACATGAACAACCTGAACGACAGTGGGAGTAATGAAGGGCAAGGTTTGAGGGAAAGAGAGCTTAGGGGAGCAGGAGATCCCAGCTGGATCAAGAACAGAAAGGGAGAACAAGGAATAACAGGCCATGATAAATAAGGACCACATGAGAACAGGCACAAGCAAGGTGCTATAGAGGTCCCCAGAAATCCACAATGATACATCCACTGTAGACTACTGGCAATGGTCGAGAGAAAGCCTGATCTGACCTAGTCTGGTGATAAGATGGCCAAACACCCTAACGATCATGTTGGAACTCCCATCCAATAACTGATGGAAGTAGATGCAGAGATCCTGGGCCAGGCCCCAGGTGGAGCTCCAGGAGTCCAATTGTCAAGAAAAAGGAGGGACTGTAAGAGTGTGAATTGTTGAAACCAAGATTGGAAAAACACAGGGACAAACAGCCAAACACATGGATTATGAACCAAAAGCTGTGGAGCCCCCAACTGGATCAGGCCCTCTGGATAAGTGAGATAATTGAATAGCTTGAACTGTTTGGGAGGCACCCAGGCAGTGAGACCTTAGTGCATGAGCTGGCTGTTTGGAACCTTGGGCTTACACAGGGACACTTTGCTCAGCCTGGAAGGAGGGGACTGGACCTGCCTGTACTGAATCCACCAGGTTTAAATGAATCCCCGGGGGAGTCTTGGCCCTGGATGAGATGGGAATGGAGGGGAGGGGTTTGGGGAAAGGTAGGGTGAGGGTGGGAGGGAGGAGAACAGGGGAACCCATGGCTGATATGTAAAATTAAAACACAAATATAATAAATAAAAAAGGAGGAAAAAAAGAAAAAGAAAAAAAAAGAAAAGTCACAGAGTGAGGTATTCTCATTGGAAATGAAAGATTATCTGAGCAAGGCTGACCTCTTGCTTTTCAGTAGCAATGAAATACTTCCATATCTGAAGAAACTAGGAGAGGAAATCAAACTTTGACAGCTGCTGGAGTAAGGCTGTAGGTTTTTTTCCATTTTTTGCAAGGGCTTTTGGTGGCATGTCCCATGGAATCAGGGAACTCTCCATAAGCCAAAATAAACTCTTTCTTCTACAGCAGCTATTTTCAACCTGTAGGTTTCGACCCCCTTTGGGATCACATATCAAATATCCTGCACATTATATTTATAATTCATAACAGGAGCAAAATTACAATTATGAAGTAGCAACAAAATAAATTTTTATAGCTGGGTGTCATCAAAACATGAGGAACCATATTAAAGGGTTGTAGCATTAGGAAAGTTGAGAACCAGTGTTCTACAGGCTGTCTTGGTTACAGAGTTTTATCACAGCAACAGAAAACTAATATAATGAACAGAATCTATATTTTACCATAATAAATATGCACTAAAATTAACTACAAGTAAGTTTCACAAAGGTAAAGAAAGACTTACAAACTGTAAAGTATAAATATTATTAAAATAAATGAAAGATGACAAAAGTATATATTTACGGTAAGACATTCTATGTTCATTGATTGGAAAATGTAGTTTAGATGGCAGTATTACTTGAACTGATCCATAAATTTAAAGTGACCCCTATCAAAATCCCAGGAGTATATTTTGCTAAAATTAAAAAAAAAAGAAAATCCATACTAAACTTCCTGAAATCTGAAGGAAGTTAAAATAGTTAAAGCTGTCTTGAAAAAGAAAATATTGAAAGAGCTGTACTTCCTCATTTTATGACCTACTACAACAGTACAAATCAAAACAGCTAGAAGTAGGCAAAGAGTAGACCAGAACAGAGAGCCTGAAAAGGTCAGCAGATTTTTGGCAAGAGCGCTAGCATCATCTTTTAAGCAAAATGCTCCAGTAAAACTGGTTATGTACTTGAAAATGAATGAACTGGATCTCTACCTCATAGAAATAAAAAAAGTTATTTCAAATGTATTAAAGACACTAACATAAGAACTAAGGTTATACAACTCTTAGCAGAAATATATGAAGAAAAACTTCATGACATTGGTTTTTATCAATGATTTTCTTATTTATCATAATAAGAGCACATGTGGTTGATATACTGTACACCCCAATAAACTTATCTGGGGGTCAGAGACAGAACAGCCACTATATTAAACATAGGTTTAGGCAGTGGTAGCACATGCCTTTAGCCCAGCATTCCAGAGGCAGAGATCCTTCTAGATCTCTGTGAGTTCAAAGCCACACTGGAAACAGCCAGGCATGGTGACACACGCCTTTAATCCCAGGAAGTGATGGCAGGAAGCAGAAAGGTATATAAGGCACGAGGACCAGGAACTAGCGCCTTTGTAAGCTTTTAGCTTTTAGCAGCAGCTCAGATGAGATCCATATGAGTGAGGACTCAGAGGCTTTCAGTCTGAGGAAACAAGATTAGCTGAGGAACTGGCAAGGTGAGGTTGGATTTGACTTGTTCTGTTTCTCTGATCATTCAGTGTTCACCCTAATACCTGGCTCCAGGTTTGTTTTTATTAATAAGACTTTTTAAGATTTGTGCTACAAACATAGGTAACAAAAGAAAAAAGTCATATAAATTGACCTTTATTTAAATTAAAAACTAATTTATATTGCTGGGTGTGGTGATGCATGTCTTAAATCCTAGCATTGGGAGACAGAAGGAGAAAGGGAGTTCTCAGAACTCTGTGAGTTAGTGGGCAGCCTAATCTACATAGTGAATTTCAGGCAAACCAGGGCTAAATAGTGAGATTTTTGTCTCAAAATAACAACAAACCTTAAGAACTGTCAAAATACTGAGATAACATACAGAATGTAAAAAATATTTATCTGATAAGGGAATGATACTAAACATATATAATTCTTACAACTTAGTAACAACCCAATTTAAAAATGAATAAAAGGCCTGAGTAGACATCTCTCCTGAGAAAGCCTATACTAAGTAGCCCTGAAAAGATGTTCATGAATCAAACCTTCAATGAAATTCTATTTTTCATATAGTGAGGGGTTATTATTAAAAAAAAATAGAAAAACTGCTCAAGTATTGCAAGGTTGTGGAGAAACTGGCACTCACTCTTGGTGGTATAGAATGGTATAGCAATTGTGTAAAAGTCTGTTGGTTCCTTAGAAATTTAAACATGTACTTATCATATGAGCTAGCAAAAAAATTAAAAGCAGGAACTGTGACCTGGTACTCCAATATCTGCAGCCTCATTCTTCATAATAGCCAACAGGTACAAACAACAAAAGTCTCTATCAGTAAGTTTTAAGAACAACATGATGAACAAATACTGCTATGGTTTGAATATGAAATGCTCCTCACATTCCCAGACAGAGATGCTATAAGAACTTAAGGACTAGGTAGGATGCAGGAGCTAGCTAAACAAACACTAAGTCATGGGAGGTGGGTATATTATCTCTAGCCATTTCCTGCAACTACTACTTCCTGGTTGTCACAAATTAATGGTTCTCCTCTGCCACATGCTACCACCACGACGATTCTCTGTCCAAGTGACTGAAGACAAATGATCATGGACTGAACACTCTCAAACAATGATCTAATATAAACCCTTCCTTCCTATGTTGTTTCTGGCAGGTATTTGGTCATAGGGATGCATTTATCATGTTTTAAAAAGAACACAATTCTGATATATAGAAAAGCTTTAAAGTATTAAACTATGTGAAGTAAACCAAAAGTAAAAGGCAGACATTGCACAATCTACTTAAGTGAGTTACTATTATTAACAGAGACAGTGGAGGAGAGGAGAGCTTACCAGGACTAGGGAGAGCAAAATAAAAAAAAAATGGCTATTTAATGTGAGGAATTTCAGTTTTGGATGACAAAAATGTCTCTGGAGATAGATAACGGTGTGGTAGTTTGAATAAGAAAAACCCCATAGGTTCATACATTTGAATGTTTAGTCACTAGGAAGTGGCACTATTTGAGAAGGATTAGAAGGATTAGGAAGTGTGTCTCTGGGGTTGAGCTTTGAGGTTTCAAAAGCCCATGTCAGGCCCAGGCTCTCTCTCTCTCAGCCTATGGATCAGAATGTAGCTCTCAGCTACTGCTCCAGCATCATGTATGCTGCCATGCTCCCCAGCATGATTATAATGGACTAACCCTCTGAAACTGTAAGCAGGTCCCCAGTTTTAAATGCCTTCTTTTGTAAGAGCTGCCTTGGTCACAGTGTCTCTTCACAGCAACAGAGCAGGGACTAAGACAATGGTAATAACTGTATAAGAAGATGAATGTACTTGAATGTTAAGCACTACTAATTTGTACAGGTGAAAATGGTTGATGGTAAGTTTTATGTATAATTTACCATAATATATATATAAAAGAACTGGACACAAATACTCTATTAGGATGTTCTTCACAGAGATAATGGCTAGCAGTTTTGAAATTATGTGTATGAGTTATAGAAATCAATCTAT
The DNA here is from genome assembly GCF_903995425.1 of Onychomys torridus. NCBI lineage: Eukaryota > Metazoa > Chordata > Mammalia > Rodentia > Cricetidae > Onychomys > Onychomys torridus. Next base: position 12,996,831 of record NC_050447.1, read on the forward strand.
TTTGGACAACTAGACAGGTTTTTCATATTAAGGAAAGGAATTGTGTCTCTAGAAATATGGTTAGTTCTAAAGCTGGAAAACACAATGGGCTTGTTTCACCAAGGAATGTCATTAAGTTAGGATTAAAGGGAATGACTGGACACGGAAGGAGACAGGAGGCAAACTCAGAGACTCAGCCAGGATTTTATACAACAAACACCAGGATTTTAGAGTGACAATAGTGATATATAATTATATAATAGAATAAACATCTATAAACTCACCGATGTATATAAATTGCTGTTTAGCAACTTCTTCCAGAATAAAACCTCTATCCGAAAGGGAAGCTCTTAAAGCCCAGACAGTAAACAACTCAGAGGCTTGAGGAAGTCTTTGGAACTGAGCATACACTCGTCCCCTCCTCCCCAAGGCTACATAAGCAGCAAGAACAGCTGAGAAATTATCAGACTAGCTGAGCTGCTCAGAAGAGACATTGTCCAGCCAGCTGAACTGCCTGCAAGCTGAGCGGTGTGCTTCAGGTTTCCAGCTTTGTCAGCTGTCACTGTGCTGGGGTGAGCTTTGAGGATCAACCATCTTTGACTCATTTCTGTTCTAGCGTGTAACCCTGGAAAAATTCCCTGGCTCACAAAGTTGGGTTCTGGTAGCATCTTTACTTTGGTCTGTCACTGATTTTCTGTTTGGAGTGAATAGATATTTGTTCATGTCTTCCTAGGAATAGTGTCACACAACAACTGAATATGTAATTGAGGGAAAGGCTAGACTAGTTTCTCCCCACAAGCAAAATTATAATTAGAATATGTAGAAGGAATGACAGAAATTGAAAGTCATCATTAGGTAAACACTGAACAACAAGTACTGCAAGTTAAAGACAAAAAATTCAATGGATGCTAAAATTAGTTGTGAAAAGATATTTTCACAGTCCCCAATCGACCAGCAAAGAAAAAAAGAGTAATTCTGTAATTGGGGAAAACTGGAATAACATTAGGAAAATGGTAGAGTTAATATGGTAGCCAATCAGCATTAATAAGACAATCAGTATTCCATACCCAACTTCACTGACATGATGAGCAGAGAAGGCACTTAGTATTCTAGATGAAAATCATGATCTCAGTAACTCATTTGGAAAACATCACATGAACCCAAATTGGTGAAGAGTTTACTGAATCACTAACCACTATACTTCACATGTTCAGATCACATGTAAAGACTGAGTAGCCGTCAGATGGACAAGACCAAAGACACTGGCAAATGAAAGCAACGTGAGAAACTAGATCATAAAAAGCCACTAAAGAAAGGGGGGAAAAGCCATTAGTGGAAATTAGTCATATGAGGTTTATAGATTGGTTAATAGTGTATCAATGCTAATTTTCATCTTGTTTTTAATGATGTTAACATTAGGAGAGTCTGAATAAAAGTATAAAGTTTTACTATTTTTGTAAATCTCTGCAAATTCAAAACTATTTAAGAATAAAAGGTGAAAAAAAATCTGTGGTGATATTTTGAACAAATAAAATTTGCCTGAAGATCAGAGGACAGAACTAGCCACAGAGGTCAGGCAGTCGTGGCACACACCTTTAATTCTAGCAGTCAGGAGGCAGAGGCAGAGATCAGTCTGCATTTCTGTGAGTTCAAGGCCACACTGGGCTACATGAGATTAATTTAGTCTAAAAGAGAAACAGAGCCAGGCAGTGGTGGCACATACCTTTAATCGCAGCACTAGAAGGTTGAGACAGGAAGTGATATGGCTGGGCAGAGAAAGGAATATAAGACAGGAGGAGACAGGAACTGAGGCTGAGGAGCTGGTGAGGTAAGAGGTGGTGGCTGTGGCTTACTCTGTTTCTCTGATCTTTCAGCTTTCACCCTGATATCCGGCTCTGGATTTTTATTATAAGACCACTTAGGATTCGTGAAACAAAAACCTTCAACATGGTATCTAAACTTCTGGTGTCCATGGTTTGTACAGTTTGCAGGAGTCCATAATTATCAACAAAGCTAAATTACTGCAACTGATAACTTTTCTTTCTTTTTGAGATGGGGTCTCTCTATTATGCAGCTTGGCTGTCATAGAACTTATTACATAGACCAGGCTGGCCTTGAACTCATAGAGATCTGTTTGCCTCTCCCTCCTGAGTGCTAGGATTAAAGGTGTGCCACACCATGCCTGGCCTGATAACTCTTTTTAAGATAGAAAAATCCCCAGAGAAGACCCCACTTCTGAACTCTCTTTTCACTGACCCAGTGCTGCTATTCATATACCAACACTTGTTTCCCCTGCCATAGCCATCAAAAATTTAAGAACAGGCATCATAATTTACTCATTTTGACATGCTTTTGGATACATGGTTTTGTCAAAAATACATATTCCTATTGACAAATATTACTCTGGGGCTGAAGAGACGGCTCAGTGGTTAAGAACACTTGTTCTTGCAGAAGATCCAAGTTCAATTCCCAGCACCCACATGACAGCTCACAACCATCCATAACTCCAGTTTTAATACCCTCTCTGACCTCTGCAGGCTCCAGGTGTACAGTCATGTGAGCAAAGCACTCATATGCACATAAAATAAAAGACTAAAATATTAAAATACGTCAGGAGCTTAAAATAAATGCATCTCATTAATTTTGTTGCTGATTGATTACAAATAAATAAAATAATCTAAATCTCCCTGTTATTAACAACTGCAGCGTGAAAAAAACTGTTTTACAAAACTGATGCAGTAAAATATAAAATAATGTACTTTTTCTGTCAAAAAAAAGAGTAGATATTCAGTGGGCAACTTGTGAATGATTTACTTACGTTCCACAAAGGAAGTGAAGAGCATCCTAAACCTGCTCAGCCGACTGCCCTCATCCGCCCACATCCGTATCACACCAACTCCTGTTTTCAGCATTACGTCATTAGCCACAGTACTGCAAAACTTGGCCTTCAGGTTTTCAATGGCACTGCTTCCATCATAGACTGCCACGAAGTTTCTCTTGCATTCATTTGAGTGTTCCATTTGGTAATCTAAGAACCTCAAATAAATCTGTAATATGAAAACACAGGAATTTTAAAAAATACACTTAAAGTTGTTCTATTTTAAGATTCATAGTCAATATATTAGACTGAATTGTAACAACTCACTGAAAAACATAAAATATCTAAAAATAATTAAAAATAATTCCTCTGGATAATTCACTTGTTTATAATAAAATTAATGTTGATACTTTAAAAATAAACATGTTTCACTCTATATTTAAAATTAGTGTTTTATGGCATGTAAATTTCTGTTACAGAGCAATACTGGACTTTGCATAAAGTGCCATAATCTGATGGTAGTTAAAGATCTAAAAATAATAGTCTCACTTTTGGTTGTCTTAATAATGGAACCAAACATTAAGAATCTAAAATTTATGTTTTATTTACAAAGAGGTGTTTATATTCTTATATAATCTCATTATAAAGATAATTCCATGGTATTGATATATAAAGGAAACAAAAGAATTGTTCACAATTTTATTATTCCAACAGTCAATGTTATTAGTTGGTGCTTTCAGTTTTTTGTACATTCTATTTTTTACTTTATCTATTTTCAAGGCAGCATCTCATGTAGCCTAGGGCTGACCTTGAACTCAATATCTAGCCAAAGGTGACTTTGGATTTCTGCTCCTCCTCTTTCCTCCATGCTGGCGCTGAGATTACAGGCATATATCACCCCACTTGGTCTTATGCAATGCTAGGAATCAAACCCAGAGCTCATGCACAGAAGACAAGTGCCTTGGTGGCTGAGCTGCCTCTCCAGCCCTTTCTGTACATCTCAAAACCTGTGCTTAACTATAAGATTCACAAGATAAATACACCCCATTTATGTAGTAACACATCACAAGGGTCATCTACAATCTTTATTGCAATCCTCACTCACATAGCACCCTATCATTTATTTATTCACAATTCCACTGCTATACATTTAAGCATTTTTAAAATTCTAATCTGTAAAGCAACACTTCCCCTTCTTTTCAGACAAAACATAGGGTCTGTATTATAAGGACTATTAGCGTCTGCTTTATTCATTTTATAAAATTGCTGTCAGGGACCAACTGATTTATTATTATTTATTACAATTTGGTTTCCTTTTGTCTTAAGATCTTATTTATATTTTTACATTCTCAGCCACAAAGACTAAGTATTAATCTCTAACAGAACCTTATAAAGCAAGTGCTACTTACGGCAAGAGAGATTGAACCTGCTCAGGGTCACACAGAGCAGGAAGGTGAAAAAAATTTTTGATTTATATATGTACTTACATGTTTTTGTGTCTGTCACATGTATGTGGGTACCCACAGAAGCCAGAAGAGGTTACCAGAACCCTTGGAGCCGAACTTACAGTGGTAGGAACCACTAACACAGGTGCTGGAAACAGAGCTGGGGTCCTCTGGAAGAGCAGCAAGTGCTCAGATAACCTGCTGAGTTATCTCCTCAGTCCCCAAGGGCAAGGATTTGAACTTAGGTTGATCTGTGTTTAAAGTGTGTGTTCCTCAACTTTAAGGGAGGCCTTACATTCACAAAAACACACATATGTTCTCACTTTTTGTCTTTACCTGCCTTGATGGCTCTATAATAAAATTTTCTGGTGTGAAAAGTAGTATTTCCTCAGACTTGTCACTAAATTCACCTTCCAGATGTTACTCAGGAGGCAGTGGTAGTCTTTCTAACCTTAAAAGGCTTAATGAAACAAAACCATGGCAAAACAGCATCAAGTTTTGATCTATTAATAACTTTAGTTTAGTTGAAATTACGAATTTGGCATTTCCACGGGCATGGTGAGAAATTAGTAATAAGATAGGTTTTGTAATCTGAAAGTATAAAATCTTTGTGCATGTACCTAAACAAAAAAAGGAGACAATTTTCAGGCTGGATGTGGTAGCATAGGTCTACAGCCTTAGCTCTTTCTGTTTTTCCTGTGTTCTACTTTTTATTCTCTATTTACTTAGATAAGTAAGTAAGGAAGCAGGAAGATTAATTGGAAGTTTAAGGTTATCCTTTCCTATGCAGCAAATTCCTGACTAGCCTGGACTACATGAGACTCTGTCTCAAAAACCACCAAACCAATCAAGCCAAACAAGCATGGTGTGGTGGTGCCCACCTGCAGTCCCAGCCCTTGAGAAGTGTAGGCAAGTGCCAGGAACTCACACTTGCCTCACACAGCAAGTTCAAGAGTCACCCTGGGCTACATAATGGCCCAATGAGAACAATATTAATGAAGCAAACAATATTAATATTAAAATGCAATTAATTAACATTAATAAAACATTAATATTAAAAATAAAAAGTATATTTAATTTAAAAAATTACATTTACTATTTGTGTGCATCTTGGTTGGTTTTTGTCAACTTGACCCAAACCTAGACGTGTCTAGGAAACTGAAACGTCAATTGAGTAAATGCTTCCATCAGATTGCTGTAGGCAAGTCTGTGGGGCTTTTTCTTGTTAACTGCTGATGCAGGAGGTCTCATCCCACTGCAGGAGGTGCCACTTCTGGCATGTGGTCCTCAGTGTATAGGAAAGCAAACTGAGCAAACCTGTAAGGAGCAGGGCTCTGTAGCTTCTGCTTCAGTTCCTGATCTTTCTTCCTCAGTGATGAACTGTTACCTGAAGTGTTCAGATAAAATAAGCCCTTTCTAAGTAGACAGTGTAAGTAGCTCTCAAAAACTTACTATTTATGCAATAAAAACACCCTGTTTATGGTTCTAACACTACAATTGCCTCCTCCATTAGACTGTAAGGGCTTCATACAGGAGGATCATATACTAACTAATAATCTAGCATATTCTTGCTCAGAGAAGGTAATAATTAGGTTTTTAAAACTATGAATTAGATCAGGATGGAGGGAGAGAGTACTGGGAAAGACAACTGGAATTTGGGGGCATCTCTAGGTCCAACTAGAGACCTAGTGCAATGGAAACTCCCAGGAATCTATGCGGGTGACTCTAGCTAAGACTCCTAGCGGTGGGGGATACAGAGCCTGAACTGGCCATCTCCTGTGACCAGGCAAGACTTACAGTGGTGGGACTGATTCACCAACCCAGCCATACAACCTTCGACCTACAACTGTCCTGCCTACAAGATGTGCTGGGGGTAAAGGTGGCACAGACATTGTGGGAGTGGCCAACCAATGGCTGGTCCAGCTTGAGACCCATGCCCACCCCTGACATTGCCTAGAGGACCAGGGCTCAGAGGCTGGATAGCACAGAGACCTAGGATAAAACCAAACATGACTGGCAAAAAAAAAAAAAAAAAAAAAAAAAAAAAAAGTCAACGAAATGATTCCTAAGGATATTCTGCTGTACTCATAGATTGGTGTCTAGCCAACTGTCACCAGAGAGGCTTCATCCAGCAACTGATGGAAACAGGTGCAGACCCTCAGCCAAACATTAGAGAGCTCGAGGAATCCTGCAGAAGAGAGGAAGGACTGTAGAAGCCAAAGGGGTTAGGACACCACAAGAAAACCAACTAACTGGGCTCATAGACTGAACTGACAAACAGGGAGCCTCAAGGAACTGACCTAGGCTTTCTCCACATATTACAGTCGTGTAGCTTGGTCTCCTGGTGGCATGCCTAACAGTGGGAGCAGGGGCTGTCTCTGACTTTGTTACCTGCTTTGGGGACCCTTTCCTCCTACCAGGTTGCCTCATCCAACCTTAATATATGAGGAGGTGCCTAGTCTCACTGCAATTTGATATGCCATGGCTGGTTGATGTCCATGGGAAGGCTGCTCTTTTCTGAAGAGAAAGGAGTGGATTGGGGGGGGGGGGATAGGAGGCAGTGGGGGAGGGATTGGGAGGAGAGGAGGGAAAGGAAACTGCTTTTGTATGTAAAAACAAATGAACAAACAAACACCCATGAATTAGAAGAACTAAATAAGTAGCAGCAAAACCAACAAGATGTCTCAAGTGTTTACTGCCTCCTTCTTGTGGGTGGAAGTGGTACTAGGTTACTTAACCCAGGGTCTTGCATATGGTAGGCAAGTGCTTACTACTGAGCTGCATCCTCTGTACATTCAATATTGGCCAACAGTTATTGACAGTAACTCATTATTGTGTGCACACATGTGCTACTGCACGTTTCTGTGAGAGGACAGATCTGTGGAGGTGGCTACTTCCACCTCTGAGTGGGTTCCACTGATGCCCTGAAGCTGTGAGGCTTTGCAGTAAGCACTTGCATCTGCTCAGTCATCACACTAATTTCATTCCTTCGAGAAAAGGAATTGTTAAAGTTGCCCAGACTGGTCTCAAACTTGCCATGCTCCTGCCTCAGCATCCTCCAAAGTAAGTGGGATTATACACCTGTGATAGCATATTTGCCTGTCTGCATAATATTTTAATACAAAGAAATATGTTTAGGGGCTGGAGAAATGGCTCAGAGGTTAAGAGCACTGGCTGATCTTCCAGAGGGCCAGGGTTCAGTTCCCAGCACCCACATGGCAGTTCACAACTGTCTGTAACTCCAGTTCCAGGGCATCTGACACTTTCATACCAATGCACATAAAATAAAGTTAAATAAATTAAAAAAGAAATATGTTCAAATCTACAGTAAATGTTCTTTGAAGACATTTAGCTCAAGGTAAGTCATACCACACACACACACACACACACACACACACACACACACACACACACACACTCACACGAATACACTAAAACAGAAGCAGGTGTGGTGGTGCTCACCTGTAATTTCAGCACTTAGGATGTGGATACAGGTGCTTCAGGAATTCAAGGCCAGCCTGAGATACACAGCATATTCGAGGTCAGCTTGAGCTACAGGAAACCTTGTCTCAAAACTCCCTACAACAATGAAACCCTCAATTTAATAGTTTAGACAACGTTTAGAGAATATATGGATCTGACAAAGTGAAATGCGTGTGTATGCTACTCTCTTATTCCAGAAGGCATGTCACTCTACTCTTGCATAGCCCACCCAGGAGATTACACATATTCCGCAGGTTTCTGGCATATTTCTTTCCGGGATTTTTTCTGTCAGTAATTTCCTTATGTCTTCCAAAAGGAGCTTATATTGTACCTTCCTTATTTCTTAGACAAGATTATGAATTACATAATGTCATCACAGCTCTTGCTAGTAAACTCATGGAAGTCTTGGACATTTTTGTTAGAAGGTTTTAAACTATGAGTTCAAGTCTAGCTTAAATGTAGGATGACTCAAATTATCTAGTTCTAAGCTATGGTCAATTTTTTTTTTAAGGCAGCTGATTTGGGGGCAGAGAGCTGTTTACCATGGGTCTCTTTTTCTTTTTTAACACTGTTAGAGTAAAACAGGTTTGATTTAGCTAGATACTGTTTGTTGCCCTTTATTCAAGAAGTTCAATGATTCACTGACACTTCTCATTTACTTGAAGAACTTTCTTTAATTTATTTTATAGCAGGTCTACAGGCAATAATGATAATCTCTTTGTCTTTAGCAATGTTTTCAGTTTGTCTTCATTCCCAAGTTTTTCAGGCTACAGAATTCTGAGTTTAAGTATTCCCTAGTACTTAGGAGGCTAAGGTAGAGGATTGTGAATTCTAGGAGCCTGAGCTACATAGTGACACCATCTGAAAAAAAAAATCAATAAATTTTAAATTTACTATTACTTACTTAATTTAAATAAAAATTTAATTTAATAATATAAAAAAATATTTTGAGGGGGAGGGATGGATATCCCCAGGAAGGGGAATTAGAGTAGTTATGACTAGGGAGGAGATAGAATGAATGATCAAATGGGGAGGGAGAGAGAAGAGAGGGTTGAGGGAGGGAGGGAATATGGGGGAGGGACAGCTAAAAATAAGGGCCATTTGAGCTATTGTATGAAATGTAATACATTATTAGAAGCTTCTTAAAATATATACATACATGAAAGAAATCTAAGTGGAATCACCAAATAGTGCGGAGATAAAGCCCCAACTAGATGTTTGTTGTCTCCCAATGAAATATTTAGTTTCAGGAATGGGTTATATCTAATTGAGTTGTTGGTCAAAAAGATCCAACAGACACCCCCAAACAACCAGACTATTGATAAAGCTACTAGTTGCTCTCCATAAACTGATGGTAAGGCCCTATTGCTGAAGACAACACCCACATAACTCATTGAACTTGGAGAAGTCAAGCTGGTGCCTACCTACAGCCTTCCCCTCTACTGATCAGTGTTCATGGTACTAGCAGGTATTCTGCACTCCACCAGGAAAAAGGTAAACAACATTGAACTAGGAAATCTTTGATATACAACAGTGTCCTAACCGCAGATACGCCGCTGCAGTAGTGACCCAAGCTTGTGGGAGTATATCTGATTAGATTTAAGGCCAACTCCTTGAGCGGGTACCCATGCCTGACACTGCTGGAGTGGCCTGGAACCTAAGATAGAACAGGGACCCTGGGAAAATTCAACTACTACTATTCTCCTAAAGGAATGTAATAATAAAATGACCTTGACATTCAGCTAGACTCCTAGATGAGTGCCTTGCTCAGTCATCCTCAGAGACGCTGCTGCAGTGGGTAGTAACAAAAACCAGAGACCCATAACAGAATAAAGTGCAGAGAGTGAGAGACCTCCCAACACTCGGCTCTAAATGGGATGTCTTCATTAAAACCCTCTCCTCAGAGCTCAAGGAAACTGGAAGAGAAGGCAGAAAGATTCTAAGCACCAATGGGGATGGAGAACACCAAGGAAACAAGGCCTTTTAAACACAGGATCGACACATATATGAACTCACAGAGATTGTGGCAGCATACAACACAGGGCCTGCATGGACTGTGCCAGATGGGAGCCCAGTGCTGAAAGAAGTGGATACAGGATGCCAGCCTGAACCCAGACACTATCACCCATTAATACACCCTTGCAAATGAAAAATTAGTTTTCTCCAATGAAATCTAACAGGTAAACAGACTACACTTACAGGAAGGCCCCATGCCCAGCAGTAGATGGCCAACACAAACTGAACTCAATAGCATTCTTTGAAATTCCTTGTTTCATAATGCTTTGTGTGGGCATTATTTTCTTTACAGATTGTTTGTATATATATTATGGTTTCTGGTGGTGTGTTTTTATGGGACTTTCATGCATATGCAAATATGTTTCCTGTGCTTTTCTTTGGAACCTTTTCTCCTGGTAGTTTGTTTGCATCATCCTATTCTGTTTTTCTTTTTTTTAAATCTTATTTTATTATTACTTTTTAGATGCCTGCTTGTACTCTAACGAGAGCGAAAGAAAGGCTGTGGATTTGGGTGGGTGGGGAGGATCTGGGAAGAGTGAAAACTATAGTCATAATATATTATATAAAATATATTTTTCAATTAAAGAAAGTAATTTTTTTCTCCGGCACTTAACAAGATTTTTATCTACTAGCTGTGCATTCCATGACTTCTGAAGAGACACGTGCAAATTTATTAAAATAATCACTCCCTTATACAAAAATCATGATTTTCCTGATATCGGGGGCTCAATCATTGGTTTAAATAATTTGATTATGATGTGTGTAGCTCTCTTTCGTTTGTTTATTCAATTTAGAATTCACTCAGTTTTTTTTTTTTTTTCCTTAAGACAGGGTTTCTCTGTGTAGCCCTGGCTGTTTTGGAACTCGCTCTGTAGACCAGGCTGGCCTCAAATTCACAGAGATCTGCCTTCCTCTGCCATCTGAGTGCTGGGATTAAAGGTGTGTGCCACCATGCCCAGCTCTCAGTGAATTTAAGTCTGTAAGTTTTATATATTTTACCAAACTTGAGATTGCAAAAGCAAGTATTTCTTCTAATATTTATTATGCACTAAGCTTTCTCTTCATAGATTAAATGATACAAATATGAGACCTTTTGAAAGGTGCCAGAGGATCTATTAACTTGTTTTAAATTCTTTTTTTTTTTGTAATTTAGGTTAGATAATTTCTATCAATTCATGTTTGATGTTATTAACTTTCTATCATTTCTATTCTAACAGACATTATATTCAGCAATTCTGTAAACTTCAGACATTGCTTCAGGCTGATCTTTAAATTTCAGTTTCCCTGCTGAGTCCTATTACCCCTTACCCCCTCCCCAGTTTTGGTTACATTGATGATTTTAAGTTTTGACAATGTGATTGATGTTTGGATCCCATTAAGGCGGGGGAACTGTTGGAATATAATTTCAGAATTAATACCATTTTCTTGGTTGTTTCTTGTATGCCACTAAAATTTTTATTCTAGACCTTTTTCTGTGTTAAGACAGACTCTTGCTATGAGGCCCTGGCTGGCCTGGAGCTTATACTCATCCTTCTATCTCAGCCTCTAAAGTTCTGGGATTATATGAGCTAACATACTTGCCATTCCTGGACACTCTGAGTATTGTGATATAAGATGGAAATGTGCTGGAGATCACTGAATTTTGTTCTTTCCATTGCCTTGGCAGGCAATCAATGCTGTTCCCACTCCAAGCTCAACCTCACTTTGTGTGATGGATGGTGGTTCCAAATTAGGGTGTATTTAAAGCCTTCGCTGTGCTGGGTAAGTTTATCCAGGTGGTGATCCACTCAGAGACCGACAGGGTGGCTTGTCCTGTAATTTGCCATTTTGTGGATCTGTTGTCGGCACATGCAGCTGAGGAGCAGAGAATCAGTGCTGCCCCTACTCCTTTTTAACATCTCTTCTCTATCTGACTTGACAGTGTTCATCCTTTCCCGTTTCTCTGGCAAGAATGAGACAATTTCCTCAGTTTGAGTCTCCTAAGATGTTGTGAGGAGAAAAATATAGGATAGAAAGGGAGGCACAGAGAGGAAGTGGGAAGATTCTCTACTCCAGATATCAGTTTAGACTACTTATCAACCTATTAATAAAGGTTTTTTTCATGATATTCTTGTGATAATCTAAAAACTCTCAACTGGAAAACTTTAAACATGTAAAGCAGACAAAATATATAATATACCCACAAACCATCCCCTCAACTTCACTAACAATCAACTCAGGTAGTTCTGTTTTATCTTTGTCTTTCATCACTTCTGCCCCTATTACAAATGCCAGACACTAATTTCACTTGTTTCTCTATGTACCACTTTGGAAACAAATGTGGAGAGATGCCTCAGTCAATAAAGTATGTGCTTGACTTTTCACCACAGTGGGGAGCATGGTGGGCTTGCAGGACCAGCAATGGGGAGGTGGATTAGGTAGATCTCCAGAGTTGCTGGAGCCAGCTTGCCCAGCCTAACTGGTGATCCCCAGGCCAGTGAGAGACCCTATCTTCAAAAACAAAGTGGATGGCTTATAAGGAACCACACCTGAGGCTGACCTCTGGCCCCACATGCTGATGCACACATGTGTACACATACAAATCCTATCCCATGCTACAGTCAAAAGAAATAAGCTAACTGCTAATATCAAATACATCAATTTCCAATCATCTTTTAATATCAGGAATCATTTCCTTTTATAATTTAATTTTGAGTTCACTGGATTTAGTATCTCAATCCAATGCTTCTCTCAGTTTGTGTCAGCTGTTTATCTGGTAGACTTTATGGTTGATTTGTCTTACAATAAATAAATCTTTATTTAGGAGACTGCAGAGAGATAGCTAAACAGTTAAGGGCACTGGCTGCTGTTCCAGAAGACTCGGGTTTGGTTCCCAGCAGTCACACGGAGGCTCACAATTGTGTGTAACTCCAGTTCCAGGGGATCTGATGCCCTCTTCTGACTTATGAGGGCACCAGATATGCATGTGGTATACTTATATACAATGCAGACAAACACATATACGCACAAAATTAAAAACTTTACTTATATTTAATTTTTATTAAATTTTTTAAGAGATAGGATTTTACTATGCAGTCTCAGGTGACTTAAATTTGCCAAAGCTGGCCATGGACTTGTTTCTTGCCACTGTCTCCTGCATTTTGCAATTACAGGCATATGATACCACCACACCCAGCTTACTCTTCTTATTTATTTCTTTTTTCCTCTTATTACTTATTTATTTTTTCCCCCTTTTTGAGACAGTTTGTGTGTGTGTGTGTGTGTGTGTGTGTGTAGCCTTGGCTGTCCTGGAACTAAAGGGAGTGTGCCACCACTGCCTGGCTCATTTTTATTTTTAATAGACACATAGTAATTGTTCAATACAAACTACACTGTGCAATGATTAAAGATGATAAGCATAGAGCTATTACTTTAAACATTTACCATTGTGTTGGAAATATAAAAACACCCTCTTTATCACCTTTGTTGTAATACAGAGAACTGTGAACTAATTACCTCCAGGAGCCCTGTACCCGCTAGTCCCTCTCCCCCGCTCCCTGCTCTCCAGCCTGTGCTCACCACTCTTCTACTCTCTAATGAGACCAGCTGTTTCTAGCGTCCACATTTTAAGTGAGAACATGTAACACCTACATCTGACTAACTTAACATGATCTCCTCTAGATTCAGAATGACTTCTTCATTTTCATAGTGGAATAATAGCCTACTGTGTATATATAACCTGTTTTGGTCCATTTACATACCTGTTGGTTTCATGGCTTGGCTACTGTGAACAGCACTGAAATAAACACCGAAGGGCCATTCTCTATTTGAACACTGACTTGTGTTCCATTTGGATGTATCTGGTAACAGAGGAGCCAAATCACATGGCTGGTTCTGAGGAAGTCCCATACTGCTTACCATAGGGCTACAACTAATACGCGTTTCCATAAACAAGGTAGCAGTTCCTCTCTCTTCAGCCTCCTCAGTATTTGCTACTGAATTTTAGGTAACAGTGTACTAATTGGTCAAATTTTAATTTGTATTTTTGTGATTAATAGTGATGATTAGCTGTTTTTCAAATCTACTGGCTATTTGTATGCTTTCTTTTTATTTAAAAAACTCAAAGTATGTTATTTATCAATAATGATAGAGTTTAGAATTATAACATATACTGAAAAGAACAAATACCTAGCATGGTACTCTTTAAGATTCAGGGATAATAAATCAGTATTCCCAGGTATTCTCAGTGCTTTATTTTAAAAGTACATTATTTTAAACATACCAATAACCTTTATAATTTGAATAGCTAAAATTCTTGTTTAAAGAATAAAATACACAACTAAACATAGTGCTTACAAAGAACTACATTTTATAGGAATATTCAAATAAAAACATGATTTAAAGTTTAGGTCTCCCACTAACAAACAGCCCCTCATGGAATCACATATGGGCACTGCTCATTTAAGAACTCATTTTGCAGGGCTGGAGAGATGGCTCAGAGGTTAAGAACGCTGGCTGTTCTTCCACAGGTCCTGAGTTCAATTCCCAGCACCCACATGGTGGCTCACAACCATCTGTAATGAGATCTGGTTCCCTCTTCTGGCCTGCAGGGATACATGCAAACAAAACACTGTATACATAATAAATAAATAAATAAATCTTTAAAAAAACCAAAACTTATTTTGCACTGAAAATGCCTTATACCTTGAGATGGCATTAAAAAGGCTTATACAAAGTATACTACATAAGTGAACTCAGCAGTAAGCATTTTTCTTTTATTTGTTTTTGGTTTTTTGAGACAGGGTTTCTCTGTGTAGCTTTGGAGCATGTCCTGGAACTCACTCTGTAGCCCAGGCTGGGCTCAAACTCACAGAGATCCATCTGCCTCTGCCTCCCGAGTGCTGGGATTAAAGGCGTGCGCCACCACCACCTTTATATATTAATTTGCATTCCTATGAACTATGAAGAGTTCTTCTTTCTCCACATTTCCCCCCACATTTGTTAAATTATTGATGGCATCTATACCCAGTTAGGTCCTAACTGGGGAGAGGTAGTATCTTAAAAATAGTTTTAAATTACACTTATCTGATGACTAGGGAGGCTGAACATCTTAGAAAATAGTTTTTGGTCATCTGTATTTCTTGAAAACTGTCTATTCCGTTCATTAGCCCATTTGCTGATAGACAGTTTTATTACTCGGTATTTAATTTCTGCAGTTCTTTTTCGAATATTAGCTCTTTATCTGCAGTAAAGATTCTCTCCTTTTCTGCAGGCTGTATGCTCTACTGACAGTTTCCTTTGCTAAGCAGCAACTTTTTTTTTTTTTTTTTTTTTTTTTTTTTTTTTTTTTTTTAATGTAGACTCACGTATTTATTGACACTCTCCTGCACTGTTGAAGTTCTTTTTGGAAAGTTCCTGTGCCTGCTGCAGAGTCTTGAAGGAGATTCCCTATGGTTTCATCTGAAAGTTTTTAAATTGAGTTTTGTACAACATGGATGACATAAATTTCATTCTTCAGCAGGTAGATGTCCAGTATTACCAGCACCATTTATTGAATAGGGTCCCCCCTGCCTTAGCCCCATGAACGTGTCTACTTCCTTTGTCAGTTAGGTGGGCAGAGCTTTGTTGGTTTATTCCTGGGTTCTCTATTCTGCTTCACTGACTGATCTGTCTGTACTAGTACAGGCTGTCTTTATCACTATAGCTCTACTGTATAGTTTGAAGCAAGTATTGTAATACTTCCAGTGGTAGTTTACTTCTTTGGCTATTTGAAGTCTTTTGTGGTTTCATATGGATTTTTTGGATTATTTTTATTGTTATATTCTATGGAATGCAACAACGGAATTTTGGTAGGTATTGCACTAAATCTGGGATTAATTTTGGTAGTGTAGCCATTTAACAACATTAATTGTGCCAACCCAGGAATATGGAAGGACTTTCCACTGACTTGTCTTTTCTGATTTCCTTTTTCAGTTATTTTCTTCTTTAGTTAAGTATATTCCTGGGTACTTAAATTTTTTGGAACTATTTTGAATTGTGCATTTTTCCTTGTTGGTATATATGAAAGCTGTTTAAAAAACACTGATTTTGCATGTTCCAATTTTACTGTATTTATTAAATCTAAGAGTTTTCTAGAAGATTCTATAGGATATTTTAAGTATAGAATCATGTCACTTGCAAATAGGGATAGTTTGACTTCATTTCCTATTTTATCCCTTTATACCTATCTCTTGCTATAGCTCAAACTTCAAGTACTATATCAAATAAGAAAGGGGAGAAGTGGTATCCTTGTCTCATTCTTGATTTTTAGAGGAAATGCTCTTAGTTGTCCATTTAATATAAGTTGACTATAGGTTTGTTGTATACAGCCTTTCTTATTTTGAAGTATGTTCCATCTATTCCTAACATCTCCATTATTTTATCATGGAGGTATGTTGAACTTTGCTGAATGCTTCTGTGAGATCAATCAAGATGATTACATAGATTTTTGTCCTTAAGTCTGGTAATATGGGACATTACATTGATTGATTTTCATATGTTGAACCAACCTTGCCTTTTGGGGATAAAGCTCACCTGGTCAAAATACCATGTGTTCTTGAATTCGGTTTCCAAGTATTTTGTTGAGAAGTTTTGAATCTTTATTTATCAAAGATTTGGTTTCTAGTTTTCTTGTTGTCTTTTACCTGGTTTTTGAATCAAAAATAATAATGGCATCATAGAATGAATGTGGCAGTTCCTTCACTTTGTATTCTGTGGAGCAAGTTAAGAAGAATTGGTATATGATTTTCCTTGAAAGTTTGATAGAATTCAGTGGTGAATCTGTCTTGTCTTGGGCTTTTCTTTGAGAGGATTTTTTTTTTTTATTATAGCTTCCAATTTTATTGCTTGTAATGGGTCTGTGGAAGTTATTTGCATCTTCCTGCTTTAATTTTGGTTGATATGCATTTACATGCTTTCTTTTGGGAAATCTCTATTGATGCCACTAGCCTATAGTATACACATGTATATAAGTAAACACACACACACACACACACACACACACACACACACACACATATCTGTATAGTGTGACATTTAGAAAGCACAACAAAATATAGTAAAAAAAAAATGATGCATGCATGTCCTTGCCAGAAGTTGGCATTGGATGTTTTTCTAATCACTCTCCACATTATTTTTGAGGCAGGGTTTGCCACTGAACTTGTCAATTTAGTTAGACTGGCTGGTTAGCAAACCCCAAGGATCCTCCTGTCTTTTCCTCCCCAGTGCTGGGATTACTGGTGTGTACTGCTGCAGCAGCTTTTGTGGGCGATGACAGTTACACTCAGGTTCTCACCCTTGTGCAGCAAGCACTTTAGTGACTGAATCATCTCCCCAGACAACTTGTTTTTTGAGATAGCATTTCTCATTAGAATTTGGAATTTGCACAGTGGGTTAGGTTGGCTGGCTGGAAAGCCCCAGGCTTTTAACAGTTAATTGTGTGTGTACTTTTACTAATTTAGTTCTTTCCAATAAGAGTTTTTAAATTTTTCTGTACTTGACTTATGCCATTTTCTATGTTCAACATTACCTGGGACTCTTTTTACCATGTCAATCTAGCTAGAGTCAGCTTTGGGTCAGATTTTTTCTTTTGAAGCCTCCTAGGCTGGTCTCAAACTCTAGTTCATTCTGTTTCAGATTCCTGAGTAGCTAGACTTACAGGCCTTTGTCACCCATGGCTGTTCCTGGGTGTCTCAGCTTCTGCTGCTGTAATCCAATGCTGAACAAAAGCAACTTGGGGGAAAGGGTTTATTTGGCTTACATGTCTAGTCCATACTCCATCAGGGTGGGAACTTAGCCAGGAAGTGAAAACAGAACCATGGAGAAACGCTGCTGCTCATAGGCTCATTCTCTGGCTAGCTTGCATGCTCATGCTTACCTTTTTTTTTTTTTTTTTTTTTTATAATCTGACCAGGGAATATCAATTCATATCCCAGACATGAAGGTTACTTTTTAGGTAGGAAATCACAGGAGAATGCCAGGCATGGTGTGGTACACATTTAATCCCAGCACTTGGGAGACAGAGGCAGGTGGATGGATCTGTGAGATTGAGGCCAACATGGTCTACAAAGCAAGTTCTAGGACAGTCAGGGCTGTTAACACAGAGAAATCCTGTCTAGAAAAAAGCAAAACAAAGCAAAAAAGAACCCCCCCTCACCAGAGAACAAGCCCCTATAACATGTTTCCTTGTTTCCACTTTAGCTCAGTCATCTTCTTCTAAGGGTTCTTGATGTGGAAGGGCCTCACAATGACGGTGTTAAAACCGAACTCATGGTATGTCCACTGCTGACCAGGCATCTCTGACATTAGCTTTATTTTACTGTACTAATATACAGTTGTCTGTTTTCGTAAGAATCACTGGTTTTATTTTAAAATTATATTTTTCTTTTTGAGGAATACCTGGTAAGTTTTGTCCAATATTTCCAAGTGTTATGACCTGTTTTTAAAACATTTTCAGGTTATCTATCATTTTCCATAAATATAAATCTTATTTTTCATGTGGGTTTTTTTTTTTTTTTTTTTTTTGTGGGAGGGTCAGATCTCACTTATGTAGCCCAGGTTAGTCCCCAAATCATGATATGTTCTTATAGTTCCTCTTTCTTTCTTTTCCCTTTCTACAAACACATAAATTAAATCTAATTTTAAAAATAAAAAGCACAACTAGTCAACAACCAATCTCAGAGTTACTTAAAGGCATTCTTTTTTTGCAGCACTGTCTATAACAGTTTCACATGATTACAGAGGGCAGAACCGTGGGAACACAGACCTGAGGAAGGTTCAGTGTTTGCCTTTCACACTGATATGACCAATCTTTAAGACATTAACTTCTTCCAGCCTAATGTTCCTTAACAGAAAAAAGGATTTCTTCTGAAGACATAGGTGTGTCATGTGTGTACACATGTATCTTCCTCTCTTGCTATCACCTAATTAGTTTTTGAGCCAGGCTTTCTCACTGAATCTTGAGCTCCCCGTTTCAGCTAGACTGGGTGAGTAGCAAGCCTGTGTCCCCTCCCTCCTTCTGCTGGTGTTACAGACGCGCACTACCACAAAAGTGCCTGGCTGTGTGTAGGTGCTGGGATCTGAACTCAGGTCCTCATGCTTGCACAGCGTGCACTTTGCTCATCTTCCCAGGACCCCAAAGCACGTAAACAAGTGAAACAAAACAACAACAAACCCAGCAAGTGTTTCATCAATACTTGCACTCAGCAGTCAGGACTCCATAGATTTTAAAACCACAGTCTTTCAAGATGAAGAGTCTTAGTGTGCGGTTGATGAGATGGTTCGGCAGGTAAAAGACTGGCTGTGTGATGCCAGTGACTGACCCACATGGAGGTGAGAGGAGAAAAATAAACTCTCTGAGGTTGTCCTCTGACTTCCACAGGCGTGCTGTGCCATGTGTGTGTCTTTGTGCACACACACACTTAAAAACTAAAAAAGAACCTTAATATATGCATAATATCTAACTATTTCTATCTCAGTTTATTTAACTGCAAAAACACTGTGGTCTTAGTAGGTGCCCAACAGAGTAAATGAAACAAAAAATTTAGTTACAAATATTTACACGAATCAAACAATACATTATAGAAATCATATATTCTTATGTTCGTCTCTGAAGTGAGTCAATATATAACAAATAATACCTTGGCTTTTGGGGTAGCTTTAATTGTCCAAATGCAATCAACTGCTTGGCCAGGCTTTGTTTTTTCTTCTTGTTCTACCTGGCTAGAA
Source organism: Onychomys torridus (assembly GCF_903995425.1). NCBI lineage: Eukaryota > Metazoa > Chordata > Mammalia > Rodentia > Cricetidae > Onychomys > Onychomys torridus. Next base: position 13,016,316 of record NC_050447.1, read on the forward strand.
CGTATTATTCCATCAGCTCCTGAGAGCTCAAACTGGCAATCTAGAAAAAAAAAAAAGATACTCAAAGAAAAATAAAACTAATAAAAAACATCATAGGAAGAAAGAGGTAATATACTAAACCTGGGATGGGATTTAAAATACCTCCAAGGTAAGTAAAGTCTGGATCTGTAACAGAAAAGAGAAAAAAAGCCATTGGTACTGAGCTTCTTTCAGACCTAACTGACGGCCAAAGCTTTACTACACAACATCGTAAGAGACACTTTCATTGACAGATACTGCGCATCACTAGTCATCTGTGAGAATGCTATGGTGTTGACATTTACTGAAAATCTGTACACTTTTGATTCCATTATGTATGCTTTATGTTACTGAAAATATTAACTGTCAAATGTAACGGTCCACTAACATATGGACAGATAAATAAAATATGGTCTATTTAATACAATGGAATACTATTTAGCCTTAAAAGGAATACATTTCCTTTGTGCTGAGCTATAGTAAATGTTTTCTAAAACATCTGCTTCAGTGGGTAGTGGTGATAATTGCAAAATAAGATAAATATATCCAATGCTAATGACTTATAAATAGCTCCTATTTAATCAGTCAAATGTTCTTTTTAAAAATATTGCATATATGCCTCAACAATTATTTCTAAGTTAAAAGAGAAACCACAAATACAAGACTGTATATGTACTCTGGAAAACCTAATTTACGTACATGGTTAAATCCAAGTAAGAGGACACTCAATTTTTATTAACACTCTTTAATTGAAGATACTTTAGAAAATTACCAAATTACATATTGTTAAGTGGAGAAATAAACTATTAGCTTAATTTCAAATACATTTCAGTGATTGTTCTTTTTATTATTTATTTATTTATATTTATTTATTTATTTATTTGTTTATTTATTTATTTATTTTTCTGAAAAAGGGTTTCTCTGTGCAGCTTTGCGCCTTTTCCTGGAACTCACTTGGTAGCCCAGGCTGGCCTTGAGCTCACAGAGATCCACCTGGCTCTGCCTACCAAGTGCTGGGATTAAAGGGTGAGCCACCACTGCACGGCGATTGTTCTTTTTAAACTAACAATAAATTTATCCTTGTTTAAAGAGTCAACTAGTAGACACCAGCTCTTCTGCAAAAAGTATCAAAGCATAATTAAAATCTTAAACTGTACTAGAAAAAAAGCTATAAGATCTTTTTGGAAAATTAATCAGAATTATTTTTCATTTCTTTCTTTTCAAAAATTTTTATTTATTTATTCATTCATTTATTTATTTATTTATTTATTTATTTATTTTAGACAGAGAGTCTCTTCATAGCCCTGTCTGTCCTGGAACTCACTATGTAGACCAGGCTGGTCTTGAACTCACAAGAGATCTACCATGCTACTATAATGTATATAGGCTGGCCTTAAACTAACTATGTAGTGTGCAACTGGAAATATGCCTATAAATAACAACAAAATAAACACAGCTGTATTTCAGTCCATTATGTATCCCATATTCATTGTTATGAGTTTGTTTTAGAAGTTTAGAGATACAACTGGGGATTCCTGTCTACAGTAAAAAGGAAATATGACACAATATAAAAAATAACCTAGGAACTCAATCTAGTTCTGAATTTGCTACTGCACAGAAAAGTACTTAATTCCTAAGCTTTCTCATCTATAAAACAGGGTATTATGTAATGTTGATGACATTTCCATTAGTGTAAAATTTAATATAATGAAGGAGTACCACAAGCCCTGTAAAGCACAAAGATAAAATATTCCAGAAATTCCAAGCATTTTTAACTATAAACTGTATAAAAAGAACAAAACAAAACTACTCTTGTTCAAAGTGAGTGTCTTTACATATAAAGTTGGCTGACTTAGTTACTGTGTGTGTGTGTGTGTGTGTGTGTGTGTGTGTGTGTGTGTGTACACAATTTACAGAAGTCAGTTCTCTCCTGCCACCTGGTGGGAGTCTGGGGATTACATTCAGGTTGCCAGGCTCACGTGCAAATGCTTCTTTCTACCTGATGAGCTATCTTTCCAGCCCTAAATTTGGTTATTTAAAAAATATTTTTAAAAAAAGAATATTAAAAGTTGTGTATGTATGTAGAGGCCAGATGTCCACTTGGGTATCTTCCTCTATCATGCTCCACTTTTTTATTTTATTTTAGTTAGGAACAGGATCTCTCATTGAACTCAACGATTCTCTCACAGAACCTAGAGTCTGAAGTTTTTGGCAGGACGAGTGGATCTACTAGGTCTCTGCTTCCCAGTGCTGTGGTTCAGGTGTGTGCAACCACACAGTCTTTCATTTTTATGTAGTTTCTTTTACATGGGAGTGCATGTACACAGCAAGCAGTTTAACCACTGGAACATCTTCCCAGATCCTGAAAAACATGTTTTATTGTCGATTTCTTTTGTTTCAAAACTCTAAACTTGTAAAGATGTGAATCATATATAAGATTTTGTAGTGGCATTTTATGACACTAAAGGGATTACTTCAGTTAATTTAGAATGTAAACATTAAATATATGACCTATGTAAACAAATAGCTTATTTTGTTACAAATAACTGGTTCTCAAGCTTCTGTGAACAAATTTATAGGGCAGAATATCCTGTGAATCACCTCCTCAGTTATCTTTCTTAATTTCTTACATTTTGAGAAAAACAAGTTACTGCATTTCAGTTGTAATAAATTCCAAATAAAACGTATCACATTAACTATGGTTTTTGAGACAACGTCTTATGTACAGCCCAGGCTGTCCTCAAATGTACTCTCTTCCTTTCTCAACCTCCTGAGTAGCTGGGATCATAAGTGTGTGGCACCATTATAGGCATGCCAACCTTTTTTTTTTTTTTTTTTGGTGTACTGTTCAGTGATTTTAGTGCATGGACACAGTTGTTCAACAATCACTTTTTTATTTTCAAAAATAGTTTTCATCATCAAAAGCTGAGTCTGTGCTCACTAAAGTGCTAACTTTCTACTATCTATTTCCGTGAATTTGCCTTCTTGATGTCAGAACACAGACCAAGAACGGAGTTGTGTGAGAATTCTGAGTGCTTGTGAGAAACTCCAAGGAAACAAGATAAGAAGAGTTCTGCCCTCAGTTTCTTTAAAACACACAATTGTTCTTGGAATGTGTTTTTGTGTTCTTCACAGGTATAGCAGATAGGAGTGAGCTTACTTCAGCTGTTGTTATTCATGTGCCTCTATGGAAAAGCACGTTTTTGCATGTGTTACTTGTCCTTGTGATTGAGGATCTTATTCATGTGATTCTTCTTAACCCTCAGAGTATAAATTGTCTGATACTCTGAGTAAAGTTGGCTATTGTACGAGGCTTTAGTACACCTTATTTTTAGGAACCTGCTTTCCCAGGTTCATGCCACCAACTAGAGTGGTAAACAACTTTAGAAAACTTAACAATTGGACAGATACAATATATGCCTTTTGTTTCTAAATAATTTTCCTTAGCACATATCACAATTCATCTTGGAGCCGACATGAGAGAACTGATTCCTACAAGTTGTCTACTAACCTCTATGTACCGTGGTAACATATACACATACACAATAAATGCAACATAACACACACACACACACACACACACACACACACACACACACTATCACCTATTAAGCCATAGAAAAACGTCATGTTCATATAGTTAAGTGAAAGAAGTCAACCTGAAGAATCAACATACTGAATGATCCCAACCATACATGACATGGAAATGAGAAACCAATAGAGAGGCCAGTGGTTGCCAGCAGTTTAGGGGGAGGAAGGATGTACAGTGAGTGGAGCATAGAAAATTTTTAGGCAGTGAAACTGCTTTGTGTAACAGTGGATATATGCTATTTATCAAACTCATTGGACATATAATATCAAGGGTGAACTATAATGTAAGCTAAAGACTTAGGAAAATTATGATGTGCCCATGTTGGTTTATTGATTGCACCAAATATACCACTCTTTTGGCAAGTTGTGGATACAGAGGAGTGGAGGGGTGCATCTGATAACTACTTCCTGCTAAGTTTTGCTGTGATCCTAAAACTGTTATTAAAGTCCATTAGATGAATTTTACTGTTAGAAAATACTGTCCTTTCAGTATTAGACAGATGATACTGACGCAAAAACTTCTATAATGCTTATTCAGATAAAAAGTAGTTTGATTTTTAAGGGAAAAAAACCCTGGTAATAGAGTTGTATGCATAGCATGACCAATTTTGTAAAAGCAAACTGAATAAAGAAATCCATCTTAAGAGGTAACTACCAAATTGTTATCAATGATTTTAAACATAAAGTGACAGGATTATAATTAGTCTCATTGGTGTATTTTTTAATTAAATTTCCTCCATAAAAAACAAAAAAGAAAAGATTATACACTTGCTGCACAAGGTTGTCATTTCCTTCTGTCATGTCTGTAAACTCCTTGGGCACAATAACATACCGATTTCTGTGTTTCTACATTAGAGTGTATGTACTTTACATAAATAGCATTTGATCAGTGTTCTTACTTACAAGGTGTGGGTAAGACCATGCAGTAGGCTGACAGTGGAGTAGTGCCCAGATAGATCCACATCCAAATCCTCATGAATTTTACTTTAAATGGTTATAAAAAGACTATTATGGCCAGGCGGTGGTGATGTACACCTTTAATCCCAGTACTCGAGAGGCAGAGGCAGGAGGATCTTTGTGAGTTCGAGGCCAGCCTGGTCTACCAAGTGAGATCCAGGAAAGGTGCAAAGCTACACAGAGAAACCCTGTCTTGAAAAAAAAAGAGTATTATATTACAACATAAATCAATAAGAATTTTAAGACGACTGGGTCTAAACAGATTATCGATTAATAGCACTTGGTGCTTTTTGCAGGGAGAATTGGAGTTCTGTTCTCAGAATTCAGAGGGAAGTTCACAACCACCTGTAACTAGCTTCAGGGGACATGATGCTATCTCTGGCCTCTGTGGGCACCCTGGGCATAAGTGCATGAAGACAGAGACAGAGGACAGACAGACACACAGACACACACACAAAATAAAAAATGCACAGATAACTAAAAAAGTAAAAGAATTTTAAGAAAAGCTGTGAAGTCAGAAGTTAGAGCATTATGTCACAATTGCAGAAATGCCAGGATAGTCTTCCAGGCAACGGAAGAGATAAAGAACAGATCTAACTGTGAGTGATGGTGCACACCTTTAATCTCAGCAGAGGCAGACAGAATTGGAGGCTGGCATGAGATCTACATAGAGAGTTTAAGGATAGCTTAGGGCTACATAGAGAGACTGTCTCAACTTCCCACATGCACTACCAAACAAAACAAGATTCAGTTCTTAGAGAGAGTGAGGCTTTACTGGAATTTTTGGCTTCCAGAACAGAACAACTTGTATTTCTCTTTCCTTAATTAAGTTAGCAAATCTGTATTAATTAGTGATGTCAGTCCCAGGAAATGAATCCAGAAGGTATTACTACTTTACTATTGCAAAGTCTCAGGCACAACTTTATGGTAGAGAAAAGACTCAAACCTAGACCTAGCCCTCTTAAATGTAGGTGCAGTATTAATTCTATTGTTAAGTAGTTTCTAAAGTATTTATGCGTGGTTAATAAGTGCAATTAAAAATATCTGCTTTTGTGGGAATTGTGAAAAGACAATGGATTGAATTATTTAAAAATATATATTTATTTTGATGTTGTTGGTCTTAGATGTGTGCCCTAAAATATATTTAAGAAGAAAATGCAACGTTGCCTGGCCGATCACAGGACTGGTCTGGGACGTGTGGTCTATTGCTCCCTATTTTAAACAGTTTTACTTGTTCCTAGACTGATTTTCTCTTGACTTTGACAGTTTCTTTAGTCTTATCTGATTACCTTGATCAAATTATCCTTTTCTAACCTTAAGATTCTAAAATTAGTGATATATTCATTTCATTTATTTAAAAGTAACTTTTTTTTTAAGGACACTTAATTTGTTACCTGGGATGAATGAGTATTTTGCTCGAAATCCTAGTCCTTCAAGTTCTTCATCAGAACTAAATTTAATCCACATGAATCTTCCTGTTGACCTAATTAATGCAGGGCTTTTCATGCCACAGTAACGGTCTATAAGAGGAGAGAAGCCAAATGGTCCATCTCGAACTTCCACGTGATCAAAGCGACATTCAAATGATGGCTCTATATAATAGCGTTCATCAAAAGTCAGCTCTATTCGTTGACGAGGAGCAGCTATAAAGTAAGAGCAACCAAACAGGGCAGCATGAATAAGCCACACCAGAATGGGCCCAGATGAGACAAGCAAATCAATCACTTCAGTGCTTCACATCTGAGAATCTCACTGAGAACTATGTATGCAAAAGCCCTAAGAAAAACTCTTTCATTGCAATAATCATGCCATGTTGTAGAATTACAGTAACATTTCCCTAAGGTATTTTCCTGTGGTATGTCATTTATTAAATTAGTTAATATACTTGGTTGACTAAAAGGAGAGGAGGTGGAAGGCTAATTCTTGCTTACTTCATAAAAAGTAAGTGTACCATATGTGATACAGAGAAAAACAAATGATCTCAACATGAATTTGCCAGTGAACTTACATTCTTTATCAGGGAAGTTTCTCATACAGTGATGCACTTAATTGAACTATACTTTAAACAATTATGAATTCCTATTAAAATTTAGATATCATTTTGTTAATGTATTTGACATTTACAATATTTATCTTTATTATAATTCAAACACATTTAAATTTTGTTCAAACTGGTTTAAGCAGGGCTTTCAGCTAATGCCCTCAGTTTTACAGTGAAGTAAAAGTTTATGCAAGAAAAGACAGAGATTTGTCAAATACCTTCCAAAATATAGATACACTCCTTGTTTGGTGGATATGAGTCAGGATAATTTGGTGAAGCAAAATGACCTCCATTGCTGGTTCGAACCCAAATGCCACACTGAGTTGCAGGAATGTGCTTGATCCCAATATTTTGTCCATCTTGAACAGAATTTTAAATATCATTACAGCAAAACTTAACAAGCATTATTTTCTTTCCCCCAACACCCTAAACAACTGCCTACCCTGTTGCATATATGACTTCATAAGAACCACTGCCAAATGTGGTATGACCAGCTGAGTACAGCAGAGGTTTGAGGAGGCTATTATATATAATATACACTATATAAATGTAATATATACACGTATTTTGAAAGCTTGACAGTAGAGGATAAGTTTGCCACAACATGCACCTGCCACCAAGCCTGACAACCAGTTTGATTCTCGGAAGCCATATAGTGGAAGGAGAGAACCTGCAAGCTGTCCTCTGACCTCCACATTCAGGAGCAGTGGCACATTTCTTTGATGAAGGTAAAGCAGGATTAATGGACTGGGGACAACTAGGTGCAGCTGAGGGTGGAAATAGCAACTTGAAAATTGAGAAGCTGGTGAATGTTAACGAATTCAATGACAGTCCCAGGTTTTTCCCACTTGACTCCTGAAGTAACAGAGACTCTGACAGGAAACAGAGATTTATTTTTTGGGAATTCCATCTCTAAGAAAGGGTTAACCATATAGCTCAGAGAGTCCCAAATGTCAGTTCAAATCCAAGATGAGAGCCATGGCAAACACATCCTACCCACACCTACAGACAACTCATGATCAGCATTTTAGTGCACCTGTTAAAATATTAAGTACATATGCAAGGACAACCAGGAATTTGAAAAAAGCTTCTAGTATGAAAAATGGGTTGGAACACATGGAATAAAGCAACTCTGAGTAAATAAAGCCTATGCAAAAAAATGAAAATAAACAATAAACCCAAGTTATCAAACAACCAGTAACAATAGGGTTTCATGCAATTTTCCCAGAGACAGAAAAGCAAATATATTCATAAAGAAAAAGAAATACTTTCTTGAAAAAGAAATAGAAGCAATCTTCACCAAACAGAGAAAACCAAAGAGTGAGAAAGTTTAGAGCAGAGGTCCGACGTTTGTAGGTGTGTGTTAAGTTTTCCTGGACCATATCAATGCCTTTCAATGCTCATTTTGTTTGATTTTACACAACAAAAGAACTGGGTCAGTTTCAGGGATAGGCTGATAGAGGCCTAAATATTTATTGGCTCTTTCCATAAAGTTTTGTAATTCTTAGTTTATGGAATAAAAATTGAGTAAGTCTCCCCAGATTAAAACAAAAATGTGTGAAAATATACAGAAATTAAATTTATATTTAATTCATTATATTGAATTTCATAATAAACCCACCACTTTGCATGTTAACTTAAAAAAACAGTAATAAAAACCCAAGAAAGCTGTAAGGAAACAACAGGGAATCCCAAAAAACCTAGAGAAAACGAAGGAATTTTTTTATTATTAATTATTTTCTCTGCCTGATCAGTTCCCCTCCCTCTTCCTTCTCCTTCCAGTCCCTCCCCTCAACCCCCCCCCCCATCCACTCCCTCTCCCTTCCTGAAGGAGGAAATTTAAAAAATTGAACAAAAAAAATTCCTAAACCTAATAACAAAATTTGTATTGAAAAACTTTGATGAGTGGTCTAAATCGTGAATGCTGATTTTTGCACCTATCTATCTATCTATCTATCTATCTATCTATCTATCTATCTATCTATCTATGTAAGACAGGTATTGAAAAGTTGTTCAGGCCAGATCAGGTCAGCTTTGAATTTGTGATCCTCCTGCCTCAACCTCACAAGTGGCTTGGATTAAAGGCTTGGACCACAGCCTGGTTCTGAATGTTGATTTGACCAGAATTGTGATGCAATTATATCTACAAGGATGGTCCAACAGGAAAGAATGTGAATGCTTATAATGTGTAAGGGAGTGAACAGTAGGTATATAAATGAACTAAACTCTCATGTTTATTTTATGTTGAGAAGTCAGATGTTGTTGGAAATTGAAATGACCAAAATGCAGCAGCTATTTAAAGTATGCTAATTAAAGATTCTGAAAATTAAAAAAAAAAAAAAGAAGTAGCTATTTTTGGTTTAAGATGATTTAGAGCAGTGATACTCAATCTTCCTAAAGCTTCAATCCTTTAATACAATTCCTTGTGTTATGATGACCCTTAACCATAAATTTCTTCTCTTCTCTTCTCTTTTCTTGGCTGGCCTCCAACTCAGAGATCCATCTGCCTCTGCCTCCTGAGTGCTGGGATTATAGGAGTTCACCACCACCACCCGGCCATAAAATTACTTTCATTGCTAATTCATAACTGTAATTTGCTAGTTATGAATCATAATGTAAATACCTTTTGGAGATACAGGCTTGACAGAGGGGTCTCGACTCACAGGTTGAGAAAAAACTGGTTTAGAGAGTTAAAAGCTCATGCTTTGCAAGATGATGGCATGACTTCAGTCTCCATAACTCAGGAAGTGGTAGGAGAGAACCCACTTGCCAAAGTTGTCCTGCCCTACAGATGTGTACTGTAGCATATCTGTCTATCTTTCCCCAGACAAAATAAAAAAAAAAAAGTTTAAAATAGTAGTGGTTTTCATTAAGCAGAAAATAGGAAGAATAGAATGAAAAGTGATTTTTCTCCCAATTGTTCAGTATACGTTGATTTCTTTTATCATGTGAATGTATACTTTAATGAGAATAAAAAATAAAGTTGTATAGAACATGTACTAAACTTTGACATGGAAATTTGATAATAGAAAAAAAAATCATATTAGCTAATCTTCTTCAAAGCCAGACAATACAATAGGACCAAAGGGCTTTGAAGACTGAACTGAAAGACTCTGCTTGTTCACACTAGAAAAGACATTTTATTTTTCTTAGTGATAAAACTGTAAATTTTGTTTAAATTTTGGATATAATTAAGTGTATTAAAAGATGCTGGCTTTTGAAAAGTTGATCAGAGTAAGCTGTGTAGACAAGCTAGTAGCTGATTCTGGTTAAGTTGAGTTCTATAGGCTGATAGAAAGCTTTAGGTCATTACAATAATCAAGAGGAATGTGTTGGTTAGCATTTTTTGTCAACTAAGCTAGGGTCATCTAAGAGGGCACCTCAGTTGAAAAAAAATGCCCCTAGAAGATTGGCCTAAGGGCAAGTCTGTGGGCATTTTCTTGACTAATGGTTGATGTGGGATGATCCAGCCCACTGTGGGTAGGGCCACCATGGGCAGCTGGTCCTGGGTACTGTAAGAAAGTAGGTTGATCAAGACTCAACAGCACTCCTCCAGGGCCTCTGCTTCAGTTTTTGTAACCAGGATCCTGCCCTGCCTCCTGCTCTGACTTCCCTTGATGATGAACTGTGATGTGAAATTGTAAGCCAAATAAATACTTTCCTCTTCCAAGCTGTTTTTGGTCATGGTATTTTTTTTTTTTAATCACAGTAATAGAGAGCAAACCAAGACAAAGTATTATGAAATAGAATTCAAGTTATAATTCTTTCAAACTGCCTGAACATACCATGGACCTGTCCATACTTTACCTTGGGTCTTTTGGGCCACAGCAATCCCTTCCACTACAAGTACTGTTACTAGCAACACTAGAGAAAGAACAGAAAAGAATAGTTAAAAAGTTGAATTTATATTACATTTTACTAAGTCTATAAGGAAAATCTGATTACAATAAAAGATTAATAACTAAAATCACCTTTTTTTAGATGGGTATTGTTATGGATGCCAAGCTGGCTTTGTACTCAAATCTGCCTTCCTTTATTTCCCAATGCTAGGATTATAAACATGAGCTACTACATTTGGCTTAAAATCACCATTTCTTACCAATATTCATACTGAGTCTTTGAAATCCTAAGTCTTATATCCTTGGGCTGGTGAGCGAGCTGGCTATTGGATAGAGGTGCTCGCCACTGAGCCTGATGACCTGAGTTTGATGTCCGGAATCTATATGGTGGGAGGATGACTCCTGAAAGTTGTCCTCTGACCTCCCCTGAGTACCATGGTGGGAATGTGTAAAAGCTTGAACATGCCCACACACATATTCACAATGTAGATAAACGAATGCTATATTCTGATTTACTATTTGACCCTTAAAACAACCAAAGAAAAGATGTGACTGTATATAAGAACTAATAAATACCATGTAGCATTTAAAACATTTTTTTTCAATATGAAAACAAGCCCACATATCTGTGCTGTGCAGGATTTTGCTAAGCCTCACTACTTCATTGACTCCACCTGAAGTGTGTTTATGCTGTGCAGTGTTTTATGCCAAAGCTCAACTGGATCATCTGACTTCTAGAAGTCAACTGAAACTGCTACTGTGCATCACTCTGCTGCGGTCTCCCTGTAAACAGGAAGCTGTATTTAGACACTAGAGCTATTTCACTCTTTGCCCTGAATATTTGAGACCCAACCAACAATATATTTTGTGTGTGTGTGTTTTGGAGATTTCAAAGACATTTTTTATGAATGGTATCTTCTTTCATTCAGTGGAAAATGTACTACTAGCCTACTCCAAACTACTGTGTGACTGAAGTAGGTATTCATATAGTCAATAGCAAGTATCTCCTTCTGTTGAAGGAAAAGGTATGGCTAGAGAATTCAGCAAAGTGCCTAAGAGTATTGATTTCAGGAAATATAGGAGCTTAAGTTTTTGTTTTAGACAACTGTACTAGTTGTGAGGCCTTTTAAAGCTTATTTTACTTATTTGCAAAATCAGGAAGATGTACTAATATCATGGAACCAGTCTCAATGGTGTGCATATCATATCATATGTACTAAGCATTCTACTAAATAAATGGTAGATATTAGGACAATTAGCATCTTCCTAGAATCAACTGTCAAAGACTACCTGTAACACAGGTGAAAACAAAGGTTTACAGACTGCCTAATGGAAACATGGAGAGGGGAACTGATATCCATTCTTCTGGAGATAAAAGAGCAGAATGAGGAAAACATCTGGAAGTGAGGTATATTCTGACAGACCTAATTGGACTTGAACCCTTGAGGAAGAAATATGGTGGCTTAGCAGGTTGGGAAAAAGGCAGGATAAGTCTGGAGAGTAAAAACTCTTAAATACCATATTGATGGACTTGGACTTTCAATTACAATACAAAAAAATCACTGTAGACTTCTGTTTGTTTGTTTATTGTGGTGTTAGGGGATGAACCCACAGCCTTGTGCATGCTAGCCAAGTGCAGATACATTTCTAGTTCCTCACTATAGGTTTTTATTTTTTAATTTAATTTAATTTGTCTGTTTGTTTGTTTTGTAGACAAGATTTTACTACATAGTCTTGGCTGGCCTGGAACTGTTAAGTAGACCACGCTGGCCTAGAATTCAGAGCTCTGTTTGCCCCTGAATTCAGAGATCTGCTGGAATTAAAGGTATGCACCACCACACCTGGTCTCTCACTATTGATTTTTAAACTAAGAGAGTGTATAACTGCTTCTAAGTTTCAGACCAACACTCCTAATGGTTGTGTGGAGGCTAAACTTATAAAAAGATCATTTGAGAAGTAAAGTAATGACGATGTATTGCAGCAGAGATGTGACTGTGGAACTGCAAGGGAGAGACTAATGACAAGATCAAGACACAGAATGAACTGCAATTTATAGCTTACAAGATGTTAGGGAGAAGGAAATAGAGTGATTGAAGACTGTGCCAAATGAGAGAGAGCGAGAGCGAGCGAGTAACAGCACAAGTTTATTTAATAGCATACCTTCAGTATCTATTAACAAGGCCGTCGATGCTACAAAGATATAGTTCTTGTCAGTTAGTTTACATCTTAAGATCTAAGTATTTGATCTCTTCATTTTTGGTTTCTTGAATCCTTATTAACCTTTGTCTCCTTTCAACTACATTAATTGCCTTTTCCTTTTTAAGGACTTTTTTTTATGAATGGTGCTTTCTTTCATTCAGTGGAAAACATACTACCAGCCTTCCCCAAACTACTGTGCAACCTGGAATAAGTATTGGACTTAAAATTAGAGGAAAAAAAAACCCACTGTAGGCTTTTGTTTGTTTGATTAAAGATCCCATGTTAGAATGAAAAATCTTTTTTTTTCTTTTAAATTTCCATTTTTGGTGTTGTGGGACATGTCTTTAATCCCAGAACTAAAGAGGCAGAGAGGGTCTCAGTGAGTTCTAGGACAACTATGGCTACATGGTGAGATCCTATCTCAAAATAAAATAAAATACTTCCCATCTTTATATTGGAACTGAATCAGAGGAACAGAACCTGGAACTTAACAGCAACCACAAAAAAATTAGAAGATTTATGATTAAAAAACAAAACAAACCCACAATCCCCAAACATTAGGAATTTGAAATCCAGCAAATAAAACATCAATTTATGTGAGCTATCCTATCAGAGGAAGCTATTTCCCATGGTGCATCACCCAGATGACACACAACTGTCTAAAAATTTTTTTGTTCACGATCCTTCCCTTCCAGAATCACAGGTATAACTATTTATCAGTTTTCAAATTTATAAGTCATAGTTTTAAAGCAAGTGCCACAAAACCAGCAGACAGGTTAAGAAATCAACAAACAGGGCTGCAGAGCTAGCTTGGGGGTTAACAGCTCATAATGCTCTTGCAGAGGACCTGGGTTAAGTTCCCAGCATGCACATGGTGGCTCAAAATGATCTGTAACTCCAGTTCCAGTGGATCTGATGCTATTTTCTAGCCTTCAAGGGGACCAGGAACACATGTGATACACATACATAAATGCAGGTAAAACATTCACACATATAAAATAAAAATAAATAATCTTAAAAAAAAAAAGAAATCAACAAACAGAAGCAGGACACCAATAGTAAAACTATGATTAAAAAAATAAAGTGTATCAGAAAATTAAAAAAATTAGTAGGTAATAAACACTCATAAAATAAAATTTAAAAACAAATGGTTCTGGGATTGTATATTAATCATAGAAATAGTTGGCAGCAGTGGTGGCACATACCTTTAATCCCAACACTCAGGAGGCAGAAGCAAGCATATTTCTGTGAGTTTCAGGTCAGTCTGGTCTACCAGAGTGAGTTAGTTCCAGGACAGCCAGGGCTACACAGAGAAACCCTGTCTTGAAAAACAAAAAAAAACCCCCTAAAACCAAACCAAACCAAAAATAAATTCCAGATTTGGGTGTGTGTGTGTGTGAATTTTAACAAAGACAGAAATAAATGTTATTTTGCACATTTTATTAAAATATATAATATACATATTTATTTTATATATACATGGGGAAAATGGTTATAATACCATCAGCAATATGTGCCAAAATGTAAAACCAAAAAATTCAGCTTTATTAATTTTAAACTATGTAGATTTGGGGTTGTAGTGATGGCTCAGAGGTTAAGAGCTGTCACTGTTCTTCCAGAAGACCCAATATTGCAGCATTCAAAGCCAGTGACTCAAAACTGCCTATAACTACAGCACTAGGAGATCCCACATCTTTTTACAGCTTCCTCGGACATCTGCACATAAATGGCATACATTCTCTCTCTGTCTCTCTCATAACACTCACTCTAATAAATATTTAAATAAAAATACAGTTCTTAATGAAAACAAAAAATATTGCTAGGAAAAATTTTAAGGCAAAAAGAGACTTTCATCACAGTTTGCAAACTGGGGAGACAGAACCATTGGTATAAACTATTAGTGTGATCCAAAGGAACAAAGAAGCCTTGGTTTAAATAAAGTTCCTGTCCAAGTTCTCATGCTGGCCGAAGTGATCAGTACTGTCTGCTGATATCTAAAGTTTAAGGCTAATTGTGGTGGTAAACATGTGGTGGTGTACACCTTATGGTAGTTTGAATGTACCTGGCTCCCATAAACTCATAGGGAGTGGTACTATTAGGAGGCATGGCTTTGTTGGAGTAGGTGTGGCCTTGTTAGAGGAAGTGTGTCACTATGAAGTGGGTTTTGAGGTTTCATATATGCTCAAGCCATGCTCAGTGAGACAGACCACTTCCTGCCACCTGTGAGTCAAGATGTAAAAAACCTCAGCTCATTCTCTAGCATCATGTCTGCCTGTATATTGCCTTGCTTCTTGCCATGATGATAATGGACTAAACCTCTGAACTGTAAGCCAGTCCCAATTAAATGTTTTTCTTTATTAGAGTTGCTATGGTCATAGTGTCTTGTCACAGCAATTGAAACCCTAAGACACACCTGTAACCCAAGTATTCAAGAGGCAAAGACAGGATTTTTCTGAGTTCCACGTCAGCCTGGTCTACATAGTGAGTTCTACACCATCTAGGGCTTGAGTGAGACTCTCTCTTAAAACCAAACCACCAAACAAAACAAAGCATAGATTACACTAGGTCATATGGCTTATTGGTTAGGTTTGTTTATCTGACAGCTGAAATAGGAATATGACTAGGCATGGGACCCATAAAGTTTAGCTTGTCATTTCTCCATGAAAAAGTACATATGTGACACTAACCCACCCCTCCATCAGCAAATTGTTACCAGACTTAATTTTTATTGTAGCTAGTCACCTGACCCTTTTCTTGGCGCCAGCTGCTGGTGAGGGCATCTAGAAACCCGTTAGATCTCTAAAATCTCTTGGTTAATTGGATTCTGGTATCTTGTTGGGATGAATCCAAAGTCTTAAAGGTTTTTAACATTACCCTGATTCTGGTGAGTGTCTCTTTGTAGTAGCTGTTAAAACAGGTTTTGTTCCTCTTAAAGAGAAGTCAAATGTCATTGCTAGTATGAAGAGAATCATTGAAAGTGGTGGGGCAGAATACAAGAAGTAATCAGTGCCAATTAAGACACTTTTAGAGATTTAGCCAACTTTAAGAGTTTGAAAATTTCCAATTCAATCTGCACAAAGTATCCAGGTACAATTTGAGGTACATAGAACAGAACTGCCACTGCCACATACAACAAGGTCTATTATTTAGGAGTATATGAGCACAGGAGTCCAAAAAGCTCTGATGGGGCCTACAAGTCTTGGGCAGTGGACTAGTGACTGTGTTCACAGCACAGGAGGGGCCAGTGCGATGATTGGGTCAAAGTACTTTCCAAATAAGGCTAAATTCAATCCCCAGAACAGACTCCTTAGAGTTGTCCTCTGATCTCCATTTGTATGTTGTATGCATGTACAACACACACCCAGTAATAAAAATTTAAAAACCCAGAACAGTAAAAGTTTCCAATTATGTATTCATTCTAGGTGGTACCAATTCCTAACAAAGATCCCAGTATTCTTCCATGTCTAGACCAACCACAAGGATAACTCCTCCCAATAAATCATACCCTTAGGAATGCCCACAGCTGTTATCCTTATAATGAAGGGTTGGCATCAGGGTAATCACCTCTAAAATAATTTTAAAAAGCCTCTTTCTATAGTGTGTTATTTGGGCTTGGAATAACAGTCTATTTGTAAGGTGGTAAAAGGCATAGCCAGATATCCAAGAGGGTAGGTACATCCAATCTCTGTCAAGGCCTGTTCGCATAGCACAAATGAAAATAATTCCAGCAGGGGCACAAATGAGCTCTGACATATTTTTTAGGTTAAGATGACTTTCAGTGGATAGGGAGGTAAGAAGAAAGGAACACGAAGTCAGTGAGGAAGACACCCATGCAGTAATTCATTTGGCTTGTGGCTTGTGATAGGAGGGGGTAGGTTTTCCAGATGACCAGTCCAAGTGAGAAGGTTCTTGTTGGTAACAATGGAGTTTAGCTTTATAAGCAGCTTTTTTTTTTTTTAGATCTGCTGAAGATACAAAGTTAAATCTTGAGGCAGGTAAAAAGTTAAGGTAGAGACTTCACAGATATTAAGCAGAGTCATTCCTGAAAGGCTTCAGGACATGACCCTGTAGAACAGGCCTTGGTGAAGTTGACACAACAGAGAATTATTAGGTTATTCATACCAAGGGCTTCATTAGGGGTGTGACGGCATATCCAGTATTCCATTAAGTTTCTGTTTATGGCCAAGACCTGGGGGGTAGATAATGGTGATCTGTGCAGAGCAGTAGGAATGGCTAGGATAGCCAGAGCAATAACAAAAATCAGTATTGTATTTCAATGTCAAAGAAGCTGAGTGGGGAAAACGTAAGGATCAGGGAGATGCTAGAGCAGTGGTTTTCAGCCTTCTTGGCGCTGCAATCCTTTAATATATGTTGTGGTGACCCCCCCACCAGAAAATTATTTTGTTGCTACTTCAAAACTGTAATTTTGCTGCTGTTATGAATCCTATGAATCTGATGTGCAGGATATCTAATGTGTAACCCGCAGTGCGTTGTGACCCACAGGTTAAGAACCACTATGCTAGAGGTTGTTTATGAATTCCTGTCAGGGCGGATCAAATGAGTCTAGGTAGTGAAGACCTTTAGAGAAGAGTGTTAGCAAAAGGGTTAAAGAACTGGAATGGATGTCAGTCAAAGTGATAAAGAGACACTGGTGTTATACAACTATGAAGGAAGAAAATAGTATCTCATGGGGAAATAGTGTAATGAAAAACCGCAAGTTTTCAGCTAGATGCAAATTCATTTGGAAGCTGTACTGTTCTTGTGCTGGTTCTTGGGAGAAGCTCCTTTCTCAGATGTTATCTTATTTCTTTTGAAATGTAAGCTTCTTTTTTAACTTGATTTTGATACTAGTGGCAGGAGCTGAGGTCCATTAGCTGACAGTGGAGGGTCAGGAAATCTTTGTAAATGGTACAACCCTCGAAAACGAACCCCTATGCCAATACCCTTTAATTTAGCTGTACACAGGTTGGAAAAAAGCTTCCATAGAGGGAAAGATAAAGGTTAGTTAACAGTACTTGAAGGAGTCCCTTCAGTAGGACTAGAAGGAACCTAAGCTAGTATCATTTCTAATATACTCTCCAGGCTTTAGGATGTAAGAGTGAGCTTTGTATACCAAGGGCATGCAGTTGAAGGAATCTTTAACAAAGGTAAGCAGGACACTGTAGGATGTCAAGCAGCAATGCACATATCCTCTAATGAGCACAGGCTGTTAAGTACTTTGTGTAGCACTTAGATGCTAAGTGCATTGGGCAGCCAGTAATGATCTCAAAAGAAGATAAAAATGTCTTCCCGTGGGAGTGGAGGGTTGGGGGGTGCTAACAGAAGGGCCTTGGATAATGGCAGACTGAATATCTCACTATTCTCATGTCTTACATATACTAGAGACTGGGATATAAACAAGGAGATATGAGAGGCTGATCTACATTTGATACTTGTCTAGTATATGTCTTTCATCACAGTCTAGGGATTCTCCGGTGAATATTTTCCAGGTTCTGAACTAGTGTAGAAAGCTTCAACTCAAGATGAAAACATGCCAGCCATAACCAACACACACTAGTATCCTGTGAAGTGGTACAGTTAATAAACCGTGTCAGACTTTGTATGGACCATTAGACAGTTGGAGATGCTGAACAGAGTTGCTTCCAGGGTTGTACAGGGACATATTTACAGAGTCAATATACCTCATAAGCAGTGATGAGGGCTCATAATATGAATGCCATTTCTAGAATCAGAACAAAGTTAAAATTAATGTGAGAAGATGCATTAATCCCCAAAATAGTCTTTATCAAATGATGTCCTGTGTGTCCCATCCCAACATTTTTCCACTCCTGGCCATGGCTGATCTTTTTAGTTGGTGGCACAAACCTAGGGTTGAGGAGGACACTGGGCAGCTTACAGAGGCATTGACATTAATAAGCTTGCTTCTTGAAAGACAGCCATTTGAAGTTCATGTACTTTATTTTGTTTGAATTCTTGGAACCTGAGTGACATGAGCAGGTAAGGATATGGTCCTTACTTTCACTGGTTGACCTTCAGGAAGTAAAACTCTTCTGGGCTTCCAGAGCACACCTAGCACACATATGACCCCCAACATGTATCTACTGTCTGTATAAAGGTTTCTATAGCCCAGTGAATGGGAGCTCTAGCCTTAGAAAAGAGTCTGAATTCTATAACCTTGTCAAAGGAAACTGTAGCAAAAACTGATTTGATAGTGACTACTGGATCATCTGAGATAAAATCTTTTACAAACTAATTGTTGTATGTACTCCACAAAGGAGTTTCTTGTTCATCTAGTAAGAGGGAAGTTGATGAGTTAGGGTAAAAAAAAGTCAGGAGGGACATGTAGCTGGAGAGCTTCTCTCTGGGTCCCGCCAGGCCCCGGCAGTCCCGCATCCCACTTATAAAACAAATACACAGACGCTTAAATTATTTAAACTGTTTGGCCTAATGGCTCAGGCTTCTAGCTAGCTGTTCTTATATCTTAAATTAACCCACTTCTATTAATCTGTAAGTTGTCATGTGGCTCGTGGCTTACCGGTATCTTAAACATCTTCTCATGGCGGTGGCTAGCAGTGTCTCTGCCTCAGCCTTCCACTTCCCAGAATTCTCCTCTCTCTTTGTCCTGCCTATACTTCCTGTCTGGCTACTGGCCAATCAGAGTTTTATTTATTAACCAATCATCCACAGCAGGGACACGACAGTCTGGGAAAGGAAGCACTAGCAGAACCTAACCTGTTCTAACAAGTGACAGAAGATGAGGTGAGGAGGAAAAGACTTTCATAGGTGGGCTGCTAGCAGAGGCATTAGTATAGTGAGAGCTGAAAATAGCTTCAAGAGAGGGAGGGACACAGATGAAAGAAGATCCCATGATAACTGTTCAGTGAGGCAGTAACCTCATACAGACAGGAACACAGTCTTTGGGCCAGTAGGTTTAGCTGTTGTCTGTACTGACCCCAGTGGTCTGTTTTACCTTTCTAGAGCTGAGGTAGGATTCTTGGTGTCTTCCTTTCCCATACATAAATATGTGAAAAGGGAGAATGTAACTGGGGTGTCTCAAAGTGTCTCAATTACTTCCTGATATCCTCAAAGAACCGTTTTCCATTGTAGAACCACTAAATATGGTAAAGACGAGAATTTTTCAGTAAATTGTACAGAGATTAGAACACCAAAGAAACAAGTCCTAAAAATCCTCAGAGTTGTCTTTTAGTGCAGGGAAGAAGAGACGTTAAATGTTTTGAGGGCTGTAAAGATAAGATTGCAGCATGAATCTTAAAAGTTCTTATTAATAAAATCAAACCAAGCCAGGTATTGGGGTGAATGCTGGAAAATCAGAGAAACAGAACAAGCCACAGCTACCTCACTTCGACAGCTTCTCAGCTGGTCTTGTTTCCTCAGACTGCAAGCTTCTGAGTCTTCATCCAGAATGGAACTCAGCTGAACTGTTGCTAGAAGCCTAAAAGCTTAATCAGCCAAATGCTTCTAGTTTCTGCTCTTCACACCTTATATATCTTTCCTTTCTACTATCACTTCCTGGGATTAAAGGTGTGAGTCACCATGCCTGGCTGTTTCTAATGTGACCTTGAACTCACAGAGATCCAGACATCTCTGCCTACCAAATGCTAGGATTAAAGGCGTGTGCTACCATTGCCTAATCTCTATGTTTAATATTGTGGCTGTCCTGTTCTCTGACCCCAGATAAGTTTATTATTGTGCACAATATTTTGGGGAATACAACACTACCACATAAGATCCAGATCTTTAGGCATCAAGAGTGAACTCCCAAACGTGAGAGAGGTTTGACAGAATTGGAGTCCTTACACCTTCTAGAGGACAGGCTATGACAGTGGAGGCTTTCAGCACAGGGTTCTTGGGATGAGGCATGTAAAAATTGATTATCCTAATATTGAAGAAAAATGAAACCATATTAGAAGGATATATTAGCTAAGACATTGTGAATTACCGAAAAGAATTAAGTGGGACTTTCCGTATAGCTTCCCAGGTAGACTGCTGATCCTTTTGTGTTAAAGTAGAGAGGTGTAGTGGGTAGCCATCCCAGCATTGGCCTGGAAGTTCCAACATTCATTGAGGCTTCGGTAATGGTCACGCCCACAAGGTGGGGCGGAGGAAGGAAGCAGAAGACCCAGGATCGAGAGGAGGTCTCTCTTGGTTCTGGGACCCTGGACGCTGGAGGTAGACCGAGCAGAGTTTTCCAGAGAACACTGCCGGACTGTGCCATACCTTTGCCAGACCCTACAACCTATCCATTCATTTGTAAGTTACCCCACAAAATAAACCTCCCTTTTAACTACATGGAGTGGCCTTAATAATTTCACCGATAGAGAGGTATTGGCTATGAGGATGTATTGAAAAAAGCACCACAGAAGCCAATGGCTTCTCAGGGAAACACTGAACAATAAAGTACAAAGGCAAGAAATCACTGGCTGTTAAGGAATAACTATTTTGTTGACAGCTATTAGATATTGAAGAAATCTCCATCCTTTTTCCATTAGGCTAGTAGACAGGTAGGATAAAACTACTGTAAGTGCAGATAGAGTGAACACATTTCTTATGCGTGAAATCATCCACTATGAGTTGTATGGCAACAAAGACCTAATGACTATTGCTCAACACTGGTGAGAAATTTTTAGGATCCAACTGGATTTTAACCGGAGATGCTGAATGGATTTGACCAACATTAGTACTGGAATGAGTCCAGAGGTTCTTAGTCAATCTACTGGAACATAGGTAGGTGTGGCAGTATTAGAACCTGGCTTTCTGGTGGGATTAATTATATTACTGTTTCTCCCTTTGGGAAGAAAGAGCTTAATTTTGTGTCCACAAAATTTCTCCCTAAAATCTACACAGGGGTTGTACCAATCAGTAAGCAGTATAGCAACTTTCCAGTATAGGAGAGAGCATTATTAGAAAGAAAAAGGTTGAGATTTGGAAACTGTCACAGATTGGGTAACAATCTCAACCATCTGGGGGAACTTGGAACTCTGGGGAAGAGACAAGAGGGTGTCAAGGTTAATAAGAAACAGATTATCCCATGTGTTGTGGTTTGAATGAGAATGGCCCTTGAATGTTTGGTTTCCAGATAGTGGTCTGTTTGGGATGTGTGGCCTTATTAGTAGAGTTTTGTCACTGGAGGTGGGCTGTGAGGTTTCAAAACCCATACCAGGCTCAGTCTTACTCTCTCTTGCTTGAAGCTTGTGGATCAGAATGTACTGCACTAACACCATGCCTTCCACCACACTCCCTACCATGATGATCACAGGCTAACCCTCTGAAACTATTAAGGAGGTCCCCGATTAAATGCTTCCTTCTCTAAGTTGTCTTGGTCACTGTGTCTTTTCACAGAAGCAGAACAGTAACTAAAACACCATGTCCAACAGTGAATTGATTAGCTGCTGTGGTCGTTTTTTTTTTTTTTGTAACCATGACAAATACCCGAGGAACAAAGTAAGATTTACTCTAGCTCACAGTTTCGATGATTTTAGTCCTAAGTAGCCTGCTTCACTGCTTTTGGACTGAGGGTGCATGCAATGGTAGAGAGGTGTGGTAGAGTAGAATCGCTCATCTCATAACAGCCAGGAAGCAGATAGAGCAGAGGAAGGGGCTCAGACAAGATATATCCCTCAAAGGCAAACCCCAGTGGCCTCCTTCCTCCAACCATGCACTATTTTGCCAATAGCCCTTTCAGAATAAGCACATCAAACAATTGACTTGTTGATAAAGCAAAATACACTTTATTTTTGTGTGTACATGTGCATGTGTAAGCTAGAGGGGTTGATGTCAGGTGTCTTCCTCCATCACTCTCTACTACTACATACACATACATACATACACACACATATACAATTCTTTGGTAACTTCATATATGCACAAACTGAATTTTGAGTCATTTTAAAACCCCCTATTACCCCCTCAAACAGTCACATATAATCCATTGCTGAATTCTGAAATCCTGGTTCTCTCAATAAGCCTCCTCCTACTGTGATGTCTTTTATTTATTTTGACCCACTGAGGTTAATTATTATTGTTTGTAAAGGCACGAGTAGGGGTTACTGTGTTAAACTGCCTTCTACATACTTACATTTATACCCATGGCTTAGTGCTGCTCTCAGCCTTTACTAGAGAAGCTTCATTTTGAAGTGAGTGAATGGTCAAGAATGAAACAACTCACTGATGCAGTGGTTCACAACTGGTCAAACTAGAAAATAAGCAACTGTGGAATGTTTGCATCTAAACAGGGCATCTACATCATCCCCTCCAAAGAATAGAAAAGTCAGCTGGGCGGTGGTGGCGCACACCTTTAGTCCCAGTACTCGAGAGGCAGAGCCAGGAGGATCTCTGTGAGTTCAAGGCCAGCCTGGGCTACCAAGTGAGTTCCTGGAAAGGCTACCGAGTAAGTTTGATCCACCATGACAGGAAATCATAAACCTCTAGCATAGTGGTTCTCAACCTGTGGGTCACAACCCTCTGCGGGTTGCACATTAGATATCCTGCATATCAGATTCATATGATTCATAACAGCAGCAAAATTACAGTTTTGAAGTAGCAACAAAACTACACAGAGAGACCCTGTCTCGGAAAACAACAACAACAACAACAACAACAACAAGAATAGACAAGTCTAAGGTCAGGAAAGAGTGTTGTGAAACAGTATCCTCTGGACATGACATGGCTACTGTACTCATGAACTCACCACAGCTGTGGTTATCTGCACAAGACTGAGCCCATCATCACTTCATCGTGCATGGCAGAAGGGTTCATGAGGACCTACCTCTTACTGAGGGACTCTGAGCAGTTACTGGTGCTGAGTGGGGAACAACATTTTCTTCAGTGGTATAGCTTATCACTAGATAAGGTGTCTACCTTACTTTTTGAGAGAAGGTTTCTCAATGAATCTGGAGCCGATCAATTTAATTAGAGTGGCTGGCTAGCACTTTCCAGAGCCAGGGATACAGGTATACTCCACTGTGCCTTATATTGCAAGCATAGTACTCTCTGAACCATCCCATCAGCCCCTGGTTTTATATCCAAACCACAGTACTGGTTTATCATCAATTTTAGTATTTAATTTGCCTAGTTGGTTTTAAGTAAGAAAAATGGACCATGGAACCTTCCTAGTTTTGCTTGAAGGTTAGGAGTAAAGTAGTTTTTATCATGGTTTAACTGACTGTATTTGAAGCAACTGCTTGGAAAACAGTCAGTTTATAGAACCCAAACAGAAAATCAAAACCAGTTCTTTTGACTGATCTGTGGAGGCCATTGGTAGTTTTTAACTGGAGAGTCCTTAATTTGTTTTCTCCTAGAAAAGGCTTGAGTGGTTTTATGCTTATCCTTTTTAATAGAGTTTTGGTTGGCTAAGAGGGTGTTTCATGGGGGTGCCATGCTGCTCTACTGAAATCCTGTTGTTTGACCAGGTGTTGAAGGCTTCTGAATCTAGCGAAAGATCAAGTCAAATAAGTTTATGGTCTCTTCACAATTCTATAACTAAGTTTTGACAAAAAGTGTGTTCCAATACAACAGGGCTGGCTTTCTAGGAATGTCTTACATTAAGAATGACTTTTAGCTGGTGGTGGTGGTGGTGGTGGTGGTTGTGGTGGTGGGTGAATTATCAAATCTTCAAGAGACTCTGCCATTAAGCAACTAGCTTCCATTCCTGAACCTGTCGTCCATTTCCTACAAACATGAAGCGATAAAATGTATTTGGAATTCAGGACAATCAGTTTGAAGGACTAAGAAAATTTTGAGAATTGCTGAACACCCCAGGCAATTAGTATAAAGAATGTCAGCTATATACATCTAGCTCTAGTTATTTGGATATTAAAGGGTGCAATTAAAAAAAGGAGTCAGTGACTGGACAAAAAAGTAGGGGAATTAGGAACAGAAAATTAAGGGCAGCCTGGAGAAGAGGGGGATGTGTGAAGAAGGGAGTGGAAAGTAGAGAGCAGGTGGCTGGGAAAGCAGAAACAATGGCAGCTATATTTGCATTAGTAGCACTGATGATTTTAACTTTGTTGTTAAGTGTTTAATTTCTTAGTTAAACTTGCTGAGTTTTGGTTTAAAATTATTCTGAGATGCCGGGCGGTGGTGGCGCATGCCTTTAATCCCAGCATTCGGGAGGCAGAGGCAGGCGGATCTCTGTGAGTTTGAGGCCAGCCTGGTCTCCAATGCGAGTTCCAGGAAAGGCGCAAAGCAACACAAAGAAACCCTGTCTCGAAAAACCAAAAAAATAAATAAACAAATAAATAAATAAAATAAAAAAAATTAAAAAAATCTGAGACAAGCAACAGTGAAATCTTAGACTTGTTTATAAGCTTTGAAACACCAATTAAAAAATACTTCCCAATGTTTTGGCCAAGTTTAGTATTTTTTTTTATTTGTTGTTTTTGAAGCAGGGTTTCTTTGTGTAGTCCTCACTATCCTGGAACTCTGTCGATCAGGCTGGCCTCAAACTCACAGAGATTCACCTGCTTCTGTCTCCTGAGTTCTGGGTTTAAAGGTGTCCAGCTAAATTTATTATTTTATCTGTTTTAACAGGGCAAGCAAATAGACAAGTTTTGAGCTTACTGGGGGTTATCTAGGTCCAAAGAATTAATCAACCACTTTTCTGGATATAACTTTGAGTTATGAAAAAAGCTAGAGTGGCAGAAGGTAACTATCAGCAGAGAGCCTAAACTTTGGCTTACGCCTTTTGTGTGCACCTAATGAAGTCTCTTCATACAACTCAAGACCTCTACATGAATCAGAAGGGGTATGAAACAAAGGGATTTACCCAGTGTGCTTGGTACAGCCAAGGAGACAACTGAACCTAAGTGCCTTTGTTGCGTATGTGTTGGTCCAGAATACTGTATGAAAATTGGAAGAGCCCTTTGGATTTCAATTCTGATAGCACTAAATGTCAATACAAATTTGTTAAAGATTTTTAAGCCAATAAGCAGGCTGTATTTCAATATTTTGCAAACTAAAGAAACAACAGCCTTTGGTACAAAATCCAAGTGTGATTTAAAAGAACAAAGAGAGCTGGCTGGTAAAGACAAAGCTTTGGCTTAGTCCTATACAAATGAGGAATGGCATCATGAAGACAGTGCTAGGCTTGACTGGCTGACAGTTAAACTTGTTTTCAGTCACAGCTAACTGGTGAGTCTTGGTAAGCAAAGCTGAGACTTATTTGGGGTTATCTTTTTATATGTAAGTGTTTTGCATGTATGTGTACCTGTGTGTGCTTGGTGTTCTCATCAGATCCCCTGGAACTGGAGTTACAGATGTTTGTGAGCTACCATATTGGTACTGGGAACTGAACCCAAGTCCTCTGCAAAAACAAGTGATTTTAACCACTGAACCATCTCTCCAGCCCTGGAGTTATTTACTTGACTGTTAAAATAGGAACATACTCAGGTAAGAACCAAAACATTCAGTTTGTAGTTCTTCTTAGAATAAAATGAGCATCCTATACTTGCCAGCAAATGGCTACCAGACCCACGTTGAATTTAAGTCCAATTAGCCTACTAACTAGAACAATTGCGATCCTTCAGGAATAATTAGCTTTTTAGTAAGTTCACCCAAGTGTTGCTAAGGCTATTAGAACAGATATGTTCACATTCTGCCATTGGCTTGTAAGGTTGCACATCTTTTTGGGTGTTACATCTGGTAATGTACTATGGTTTAAAAAAGGTGTTGGTTCTACCTTGCCATTCTAATTCAGGCTTGAGAAAGGAATTAGAGAGTAGTTTTCAAAGTTCAATGTACATGAGTCACCTCCAGGGTTATTGGATTAGACAATGGTGGGTGAATGGAATTTACTTTTAGCTATCTAGAGGTCTAGAGCAGGACTCAAGAATCTATATTTTTAATTGATGCTGGTGCTGCTGGACCCGGGGCCATACGGTGAAGACCACTGCAATAGGATGATCACACTTGCCTAAAAGAAACAGAAAAGTTGCTTTTTTTTCATCTTTGACACTGACTGAGACAAGTTTGTGCCAATAACAGATGGGACAGGAGGTGGGCTGATTGGTTCTTGTAATGTTGATCAGGTGAATTGCTTTACTGTTTTCTTAAGGCTCTGCAAACATTTCTCATTGTTTCTGCCTATCCACATTTGCTACGAATCTTTCTGCATCTAGAAAAATCACCTCTACAAGAGGTGTTTAAAACCTCTTCCCTCTAAGAACTTCTTCCAGGTCAATTTTACTTGACAGAATCCTATTTTCATTTTTGTGACTATTTCCTAGCTCTCTATAATCTGAGTTTGTTACCTTTCAATTTGTGCATTCATACGTTAGCATCAGGACTGGAATATGTAGCAAAAATACCATAATGAACAGTTTAAGCAGGATACTGTCATACTTCTGACATATGAACAAATTAGAGATAACCAGTCAAAGCAAAGTGAAGGTTGTTACTAGAGAGCCAAGACCATTCTATCTTATTCAGTTAGGTTTTCTATTCCCAAAGTCATCTGAAGACTCCATGTGGCTATCAGGTTGCCAGCCATCACAACTTTCCATATTTACTATGCCTGCATCATACTCAACATGCAGAAAGACATGGCATAGATTATTCCTTTTCCCTTAAAACAAACAAACAAACAAACAAACAAAAACAAAACTTGCCCAGAATCTAAAATTATCTTAAAACAAAAAGTTTATTATAAATAATAAAGTAAGTTTCCTTAAGATGTACATATCATTTTATATTTACATATACCACCGAAACAAAATCATGTGACCATACCTAACCCTAAGAGAGTCTGTGAATAACTGTGTTTTTAACTAAATTCAGAGAATCACTAAAGAAGAGTAATGGCTATTAGGTGACAATCAAAAGTTGTGCTACAGACCTCTGTGGACAACTGTGCCAACTGCAACCAGTTATCTTTTCAAAGTTTAATTCAGATCACATCATAGCCTTTCAAAAATCTTCCAAAAGACTCCCATTACATGTAAAATAAACCTACCAGCCATACTCTTTTGAGGTCCATTGGAACCTGGCACCTGATCACTTTTCCTGATTGTTTTCTGTAGGTCCACAGACCCATTACTTCAATGTCTTATCTTAGGAACTAACCCATGTTATATGTCTAGAATTAGTCTCTGCATGGCTGATTCCTTCATTCTTTCTGATTTGTTGAAGCTTCTCTAATTTCTAAATAAATTGTTTTTTTTTTTAAATCATCTTACTCTACTGTTACTAGTATTTATAACATCTGATTTTTTTCATGTGTGTATGTGTGCTTATTTAGTTTCTTCTTATTAAAAAGAGGGGCCATGTTTGTCTGGTTCACTGACATATCTTCACTGCTTAGAAGATTGGCCTGGCCATAGAAGCACTCCATACAAATTAGATGAATACATGATGTGACTAAGCAGGAATCTGACTGCACATAGTACTGAAAGAGCTGTACTAACTGACAAACTCACACTTCACTTAAAAAGTGGCATGTGCATAGCCTAGCTTTTTATTTGAGCATAAATCAGGAAGGATACGAAAAGAACAGACTTTTTTTTTCTTCATTTTATTTGGCTACCAGACACTACTTTTGTTTATCAACCTGGCTCAACCTACCTTTGCTAGAATTAAACATGTCTCTTTCCAGGTACTCCTGTTTTGAGCATCTAAGCAGTAAATGTAAGATTTGTTAAATCTAACAAGAGACAGAATGATGGCTTTATTATTATTTTCTTTTTGCCAACTAGATTTTAAAGCACAAAACATACTCACACTTAAATACTAAATATTATTGATAGAGAAGGAAGGCGCTTGGTAAACATTTGATCACTGCAGCCTATAGATGCTGATCATCTTGCCAGGCATATTTATGAGAAAGTGACTGTGCAGCAGAGGTCCTTTCTCTTTCCTGCACAATGGGGCAATCCTGTTAGTGAGTGCTCTGAGGGCAGGTCTGTATGCTACACCTTGATTAAAGGAGTCGATTTTCCACATCCACAGCAATTGTCATCAAATTTTCATGTGATCAATCTAGTGCTGTAATTTCTAATATATTACTCTATGCATATTTGATCCAACCAACTTTAACCAGAACAAAATTAAACTTTCTGATTAGTATATAGTACTCTGTCATTTTCTAAGAAATATGCTAACATGTTGAAAGGCAGTGGTTTCCAATGAAATGCTCCTCTTAAGTGTTGTTCTGGCTTTTGTTGTTAGAATGCCTCTGAAGGGCTTCTGCCATTAAGGAAAGCTTAGGAATGAATCCCTGGTTCAATCACCTCTCAAGAGCCTCCTTTCTAACTCAATCTTAACCTTAAAATATTCCAGAAACACATTTAAAATATCAATAATTATTCTGAAGGAGAATACATAGGAAGATGGTAGATCATGCTGAACAGATAGAGCCTATAAAATTTGAAATATTGTTTGAAAAATAGTCACAAAATTTAGAGTCTATCATTTTCCTATTGTATTCCCAAAGGAGTGAAAGTGGCTTTGATTTAATCTTGCCTTGTAATGCACACATTCTTCTCCCTTAAGGAACACTGTGGTTTAAAAATGTAAATTGGCCTCTAATTCAAGATTTAGTATAACAAAATCATTGTCTAATAAGAAATTTCAATAAACAATTTATTCCAAACTGTCTCTGTGCATGTAGGTGGTGGGAAAGTTTTAATAAGGCTGTATTGAGAAGCTTTACTGTTAAAGGGATAGTGTCCCCTGTATCTTTCCTGGATGAGGTTTAAGACTAAAGAACACAAGGTAATACTCAGTTCAGACAAGACTTTTAAATACACAGGGCTAAGGAACAGTTAAGCTCCATTATTTCATAAACTCAACCTCAGATTATATAGCTTTGCATAGCAATGGCTTTAACAGGAATTTTTCTGAAGCAAATGCATAGTATTTGAGAAGAAACAATTGGTTCATAATCTCAATAGAAGATTCATAGGATTATAATGCCTAGATACTATAGAGAGAAGATTGACTCAAATTCTGTAATACCCGAAGTGGTGAATAACAGAAGTGAAGTATTCACTTTCACTGATATTGGAAAGGCTCAAATAACCTAACAGAATTACTCTTTTGTTATAACTGCTGCAAAATAGAAAAAGAATAGTAGCATCTTTAAAAAGTAAAATTAGTGGCTGGCAAGATGTCTTAGTCTTGCTGCCAAACCTGACAATCTGAGTTCAATCCCCAAGACCAACCTCCCACATGTTCTGACCTCCACATGTACGTTGTCATGTGCATGCACACATACACACACACACACACACACACACACACACACACACATTACAGTAATTTAATAAATCACTTTCTACTCATAACTTCACACTTGTTTCTGATATTTAACTGGAAGCTGACTATTATATTCCAAAACAAGTATTTGAGAAAGTAGCATCTATCATTATACAAGTGTTAAATGGATACTTCAGAGAAGAGCCTCTTGATGTGGATAAAATTCACTTCTAAGACACTTAAGGGATGCTTTTTCATGCCTCAGGACACAAGTAAATAGTAGCACTGAAAAAGAGTAGTTGTCTTAAAGTACATTTTTAATATTATTATTTTATATAGGAAATACATGCATTTGATTTAAAAAGCAAATGATTCAATATGTGCAGTAAAGCCTACGCCCTCCCTCTTTCTTCCAGCCTCCAGATTGCCTTCTCAGGTTCAAATTTGTTAACATATTTTTTTAGTCTTTCCAAACCACATTCTAATGTTTACAAAGTATAG
The DNA here is from genome assembly GCF_903995425.1 of Onychomys torridus. Lineage (NCBI taxonomy): Eukaryota > Metazoa > Chordata > Mammalia > Rodentia > Cricetidae > Onychomys > Onychomys torridus. Next base: position 13,046,670 of record NC_050447.1, read on the forward strand.
TATAGAAGAATTAAAAATAGCTTGCTCTCTCTCTAGTTAAGCCCACAACAGCACAATTATCTGGAGCTGTAAAAATACTTCTGCTATGTAAAAATAGTTCAGGTTGAATAATATTTGAAAAAAAAATAATAAAAGCCAGATACTACACTGTTTTCCCTGGAGCTCAGCCATCATCACAGAATCTTTTCCAGATAGGCGCAACAATTCGCGTTGGCCAAAGAGGGCAGTGTGTACCCACTGAAAAGGCACAGGCAAGCTGCAATTCCTTGAGGATCTATGGAGATTGCCCAATGCACTTCGGTTTCGTCCCGTTCTGCAGGTAAAGCTGTGTAACGGATCCGAGGGATTTCTTGCGGAAGGCTACTCAAATGGACTTGTCATTACGGTGTTGGTAACACTAACATGGTGGCTTCACAATCGGAAGGAAGACAATTCCCCTAAAGCAGCAGAAATCCAGTTGTGCATGTGGGTTCATTTATTATCAAAAAGTGAAACAAAACCTTAATTTCCAAGGGAATGACTGCAGAAATCTGGAGTTATAATCAACTACAGAATTTTGGATTTGTTTTTTTTCTACTAAAGGAATCACTAAGAATTTATGGATTAACTGAAATATTCACTGGGCTAGAAGGCTATTGATTATCTTGGCACAAGTATTGATGCGTATAGCTGGGTAGGTAAATATTGAAATGCAATTGTGCTAACGTCAACTACGAATTTATTAATATTTGTCCAATAATGAAGTTGGTCTAAAACGTCATTAGTTCAAGAACGGTGAAAAAGTAAAGTTCTATTGAACTTTCTAATAAAACAAAAATTGAAAATACGATGGTAACACGGACCAGGGAAACATCAACAATTATAATTGTGCAAATATTCAGATTCAGTGCTAAAACTATACATACCAATATTATCACTGTCTTAACGTCTCTCTCAATATGAAAAGAGGATTTTTCAGAAAGCATTCAGATATTCCGTTTGCAATTGAAACATTAGGGGAAAAGGAAGTCAGTTAGTGAATGGCGGTGCTTTTCCCTGAGATTTATAAAAGGATCAATCCAGGACGAGTTCCGGAATAAACTTTGCCTTCAATGTAAATGATCTAGAAATATTTATCTGACATAACACCTCAGGTGAGAGGCAGCCGCCAAGTGGCTTTCCGAGCTCTGTGCTGCCGGCCGGCCGCTGACGACCGGTTCATCCTCCGCACAAGACCGGGCAGCCGGATCCTGCGATCCCTGGAAGGCAGGCGGCGCGGGGTGAGCGGGTCGCGGGCAGGGCGGCCGTGCGGAGCCCGGAGCCCGCAGTGGTGTCGCAGCCTCCCGGCCGCAGCAGGTGGGACCCGCTGGAGGCGCGGGCGTCGCGGGGCTTCTCGGAAACCGCTCCAGCGCGTCCGAGTTGGGGTTTTTGTGGTCTGCGCGGAACGACTTTCTGCGGTGGCAACCGGGGACCGCCGGCCTTCGCCTCACACACTTTGCGAAGCGCGGCGTGGAATTCTCGGAGGCGCGAGCGCAGTCGCCGGCGTCCCCCGGCCTCCGCTCCCCCTAGAGCTGGCTCGCAGCGGCGGCGGGCGGCCTGGGCCAGACAAAGGGCGCGAAGGCGGCGGCGGCGGAGCGCGGCCTGACCCGCAGGGGGCGCCGTCCGCGCCCGCGCCCGCGCCCGCGCTTACCTTTGAGGACCGCGCAGAGCTGCTCCAGGGCCATGTTCCCTAGCGTCGGCGCTCCGAGAGCGCCCGAGGCGGCGGCGCGGCGGTCACGGCCCGGCGCGGTGGCTCCGCTCGGTCCCCATCGCCGGACGCCGCCGCCTCCCTGCAGCGGGCGCAGCGCCTCAGCCCGCCGTGCCGGGTCCCCGACGGCCGCCGCCTCCCGCCGCGCCGAGGACAGCTGGCGGCGCCCGCTCCCGCGGCGGGCTCCCTTGAAGTGGCGCGCGCCGGGAGCCCCGGCTCATTTAAGCGGCGAGCGCAGCGCCGCGTGCCGGCCGCGCGGACACTGCGCACGCGCAGCCCCGCCCGCCCGCGTGCCCCGCCCGCCCCCTCGCCTCCCGGGCCTCGCGCGCGGCCGGCCCCTCCCTGCCGGTGGCTCCTCGAGGCCGCACCTCGCTGATCTCGGTGGAGCGGAGACCAGAGTCGGGGGGCCCTGGACGTGCCCGGGTGAGTTCAGGGGACCGGCAGTAGCCTTGTTGCCGTTCGTGAACCGTCACCAGGCTGCCCGCCACCACGCCGCTTCTGGGAGCATCACTCCTTGTCCTCACCCCAGTGGGCTGGAAGCTCTACACCAGCTCGGGAGGTGAAACTTTTTGTCGTAGCCGAAGTGAAGACGGGAGGCAAGACTGAATCCAGAGGGTGGGCCTCCCCAAGAGCACCCCGTAACCATGGCCCGACAGATGGACTGCTGAGTGCCACTGGGGGAAAAGTCCACATCTGTTAACACCTGGATAGTTTGGACATGATCAGGTTTTCCTCCAGCACTTGTGCTTTGAAATTGCCTTGATGGAGCTATCGCCATTCCATTAAAATAGAAACTACTTGAACGTAGGCATGCTACAGCCATTATGTCACACATCACATATTTATTGATATGAGTTATGTGCATATTTAACAATGACTGCTGTTGAGGAGACAACTAGTATTAAGCCCTACCGTAATAGATCTGACATATAAATGTTTATCTAGCAAATTATAGCTAAGTTAGAATGTCCAGCAACTGAACAAAATATTCCAAGGGTGTTAAGTTCTTTCTTTTCTTGGATGTCTCTAAGAAAGGCACAAAAGTGTAAGTAATTCACAAGTTTATAAATAAAACAAATTAGCACCAATTAACCTATAGTTGTTTAGTCCTTTGCTGTGTGCTTCAGTGGTTATGAAAGATGTGTGATTTGGGGTTTCTGAGGCAATCGCCTGCAGTTAAAATTAAAATTGCACCTAAGAATCAACCAATAAGGCATTTCAGAACCTTTTCCACAAATAAAATGATAAACAGGGATAGTAGTAATAATTCAGTCTATGTCCTGAGCAACAGTGGATAAAGAAATTGAGAAGCCCATTGAGTTTCTGGATCAATCATGCATGGATGACTAATTAAAAAAAAATCAGCCTGTGTGATGTCATCAGAGAATGCTCTCTGAAAGAGAAAAAAAAGAATGGAAAAGCTTTGGACGGCAGGGAAGATGCGAGAGGTAGAAGAGATTGTCAAGTGTTGGGTAAGGAGCAAGTGTGAGCACTGAATTGGGGATGAGTGTTATTTTCTGGAACTAAAATTAAAGATCAGGTGGACCTTGAATATGGAGATACAGCTATTCTCTGGGAACACTGGTTTTAGGACACCTGTCCCTTACCCCAGTTGGCACATGTCAAGTCCTTCAGAGGGAATGGTGATATGGAAGCTACACATATCCTCCCTCAGGCTTTCAATCATTTCTAGATTAATTATAATACTGACCACAGTGTAGATGATATGTAAATAGTAAGTATACTCTATTGGCTAGAGAGTGACAAGAGGGGGAAATCTGCACATGCTCAACACAGACACTTAGAAAAGGATGCTTGTTCCAGTGGTTAAACCCTTGGATGCTGACACCTCAGGATTTGGAGGGTTGACTGGACTTGCTTGAATGTTAAGCAGAGCAGTTTGTACTTCGGTTTATAGGCCAGGGGCATCATTTTCATTAGTGGAGTCATGGAGTTCTGTGAAGGTTAATCTGGTTGCTAAATTGAGGGAGTAAAAGGGGTAGATTAGAGAAACCGTGGTCATTAAAAAAGTAGGTGCCTCGTACTTACTTAGCTTTGTAGCTTTTACTGATAGTGTCATGTTGATAGACTCTAGAAAGACTTCTCCAGTCTGATGGTTTGGGAGCAGACCAGTTGAGAATACTAATTTAGTGGTCCACCTTAAGACACCTATCTTTTAGATGTACTGTAGTAAAAATTTCAAGAAATGTAACAGAGCATAGATCACAGATGAAACTATCATGTAGCCATGTGTGAACTAAATCAAAAGGAAAGCAGTTTGCCTTCTCTGTACCTGAATTATTTTCTACAAGGGCCACTCAGTAGCACCCATTCTGTTCCCACATTGCCTGCCAGTTTGGGGGTGACAGAGGACTCTGTTTTTGTAGTATTCATGGCCAGTCTTTTAGGCATATAGTCTCTGCTGATTAGCATAGGATCATTCCTGTAGTTCAGATTTGGTTTTCTCCTACCAAGTCATTTGTAACATTTTAATAGTATTGTCTGTGTTGGCCATGGTGGCACACACCTTTAATTCCAGCAGAGGCAGGTGGATTTCTATGAGTTTGAGATCAATCTGGTCTACATAGTGAGTTCCAGGCCAGCCAAGGCTACATAGACCCTGTCTTAAGGAAAGAAGAAAGAAAAAAGGGCCATATGTCATTGACTTATCATTAAAAAATTAATAGGCATGATGGAACATGACTGTAATCCCAGCACTTGAGAGGCTGGGCAGAAGGTTTGATAATGAAAGTAGCAGCATTTTATCTGAAGGTTGATTGAGGTTGTAAAGGCAGAGCTCTGAACTGATAAAACTAGTGTCCTTTTAAGAGCAAAGAAAGCTCACTCTCACCACACTGTCACCAAGGAATGGCCGTGTGAGGACGAGATAGTCATTTGCAAGCCAGAAAGAGCATCCTCGTAAGAAGCAGAATTGGCTGGTGCCTTGATGTGGGACTCCAGCCTCCAGCTTTGTGAGAAAATACAGGCCACTGTTTAAGCCACTTAGCTACAATATTTGTGGCAGCCCAAGCTGATTCATTCAGAAACACAGCTAAGGAAGACAAAGGGATTTATAACTTACCACATTCCAGTCCACAGAAACTGTATTTTATTAGAAAATAATATGCATCTCCGGCTGCCTTGAGTCAGTGTGCAAGTGACTTCAGTGGTGAAGAGATCTAGTGAAGAACCTGAATTGTCTCCTCGGAGACCCTGTCTTTGAACCAGCCACCTGGATATTAGGCTGAACTAACTGCATAAGATGTTAGGTTGCACGAATTTGCAACATACTGATTTGCAGGTTAGTGGCGTGCAATTCAGACCATAAGATACATGAATCCAGCTGTTAATGACACCAAAGAACATCCAGGGAATCAAAAATATGTCTTTGGCAAAACTATCAGCAAAACTTGTTTCCAAATTTTTGTTTAATAAAACTGCAAATTAGGAAAGTTTTAAGAAATATGGCCTCCTATAATAGTAGTTTTTAAATTTTACTTTATCAGGAAAAATTCAAATTATCAGAAGATTTCTAGTCACCAATTACTTTCACTTCACTGTGAAAGACGAAGACTCAAGTAATCTTCATTAGAATAAAATTGCTAACATAAATGGTATCTTTCTCTTCAAAGCTAAAATCCCATTTCAAAATGTCTGTTTACTTCCTATTTAAGGCTATTGTTAGCTGATATAAACCTCGTTTATCCATGTAGTATGAAACTTTTCTTCTTTTTTCCATTTTTCTTTGTTTCCCTTCTCCCCTTCCTCCCCCTTCTTTCTTTTGTGGTTCTGGGAACTGAATCTGGGACCCTGAACGTGCCAGGCAAGGGTTTTGTTGACCACTGAACCACACTCTCAGTTTTCTAACTGTAGCATTATAATAAAAAAAAAAAAATAATTGAGACAGTGTCTTGTTGTGTAGCCTTGGGTGGTGTATGGAACTCACTGTGTAGCCCAGGCTAGCCACAAACTTGTTGCTTCCCTCCTGGCTCAGCCTCCCTCTGAAGTGCTGGGATTATAGGCATGTATCACCACACTACACCTGACTTTAAGTATTTTCTCTCTTCTCCTTGGGCCCCTGACACCTGTGGTGAGGATCTAACCCAGGGGCACCTGAGTGCCAGGAAAGCACTGCTCACTGCACTGTATTTGAGCCATAAAACATAACTTAAAAAAGATACATTATTAACTTTCATGGATATGAGTGTTTTGTATGCATGGAAGTACATACACCACATGTGTTCCTGGTACCTTAGGGGGCCTGGAATGAGTTACAGACAGTTGTGAGCCACCATGTAGGTGTTTGTAAACAAACCTGGGCCCTCTGACAGAGCAGGAAGTACTCTTAGCTGCTGAGTTGCCCCTCTAGCACCAAGTGTTGGTTAGGCAATAGTAATTTATTGGAAATTCAGCTTAAGGACTTGATGAACTGGAAACATCTGTACTGGTGGAAATGCATATTTTATTTAATAATAATACAATAACTATAATTAGTGATTTATACAACTCATCATCTCTCTCTCTTTCTCCCCCTTCCATATATATGGTTTATAAAGTTATAATTAACCCAAATTTCTGAAACTACTTTATTCTATAAAATATATAACCTAGGATTTGTAATGAAGCTCATTGTCATCTAAAAAGAGACCTATGAGAAAGCATTTGCCTGGAATGTTTGGGTTCAGTGCCCCAAACTGCAGAGGGCAGAGGAATGAAGCATATTCTGTGCCCTAAAGTTCATCTCTTTGGAGGAGGATAGAGATGTGAATTTACAGGAAACGGTTAATAAAAGGAAATGCAGCCCTTGTTTACAAAGCCCTCTGAGAACCTAAGACTTATGCTCCACGCCCACCCCAGCATTTCACTGTTGGCAGCTATAATAAGACTGTCAGTCTTTTTGCTCAGTTTTTTTTAATGTTACATACCTTTCTTTAAAAACCATTCTAGTCCAATTTCTATATGTTGGGGCCTCAACAGTTGTATGCGTTTTGTGTGGTCATCCTTTTTATACAGTGCTTGTGAGGTACAGGGGTGTTAGTGCTAGTTCATTCCAGTGTGTTAGTGTCTTACCCATCAGTACTTTTCTTGTTTTGGTTGCTGCCTGGCTGTGGAGCTCAGACACGCCCTCAGCTTTGGCTCCTCCAGTCACAGCCTCCCTCTTCTTGGGTGATTATTGGTAAGCCAGATTCTCCCAGATCATGAAGTTACTTATATTAGGCTATAAATAATTAGCTGGGCTTGGTAATACCTACAAAAGATCAAGAGTTCAAAGCAAGCCTGGCTGCTCAAGACTGTTTCATAAACCAAACCAATTTCAACCAAAAAACCCAACCACAGCAACCCCAACCACCAAAGATCAAGAAGCTTATAAGTTTACACGTCATACTTACTCTTAATACTCTTGGGATTGATTTTTCTGAGTAAGGGATGTTATTAATTTTTAGTCTTCATGTAACTTGTTTCAGCTTCATTTACTTTTAAAACTTTTTTTCTTGTTCTGTTTACCAGTGTGATGGTTAACCTAACATTTAAAGTATGCTCCAGAGACAAAAAAAAAAAAAAAGACTCTTTAACATGTAAGTCTCTAACTTGTATAGGCTGTACTCTAGCAGCCCACTTTCCACCCCCAAATGTTGAAGACTATTTTTAAATCAATTGATCTTATAAAATTTGTTGTTTAGCAGGCCATAAGACTTTTATTTTTGTTTTGTAATCAAACTTGTTTACTCTGTTTAAAAGATGACTAGGGCAACTATAAGATATATATGTTAAAATTAGAACCTGATTACATGTAGACAGAATATATGTAATCTTGTGGTTTTTGCCTTTATAAATCTTGGGCTAATGTGGATAGGGGCTGCATCTTGGGAGCAAGCACTCTTGGGCACCTGTACCTAAATAAAAAGCCTCTGTTTATTAAAGTTTATTTATGGTCATGGTGAACTTCTGAGAGACCCTAGACCTATAACAACAGCTCCATACTTTATTAATCACTATAATTATATATATGGAAGGACAAGTCCTTGTTCTTTTTCAGAGTTATCTTTGTTATATTTGGCTCTTTGTATTTCTGAGAGCATTTTAGAAACAGCAGGTCCCACCCAGCATGGTGGCACACACCTTTAATTTCAGCACTTGGGGGGCAGAATCAGGTGATAGATCTCTGAATTTGAGGCCAGCATGCTCTACATAGAGAGTCCCTATTTCAAAAAACAAAAGAAAACAAGAAACAGCTTATCAATTTCAGGAGTAACAACAATAATGATAGTGGCTACAGCCCCCACTTGGAATACTGAGTGGAGGTGGGAAGGGTTTGGTGTCTATAATTTTGATTCTTACAACTAGGGTATGTATTTATTCAAGATTTTTTTAGTATCTATCCATAAAGTTTTACAAATTACTCCACAGAGACATGGTGCATATTGTGTTAGAACCTTGATTAATATTATTTTTTTTGTGTGTGCTTGATTGTTTTGTTTGTTTGTTTTACATGCCTGTAATCTTGAAAAGTTAAAGGCCAGCTTGGTAGGCTATTATCTTAGTTAGTTTTCTATTGCTATGATAAACATCAGTGACCAAAAGCAACTTGAGGACAGAGTTCCCTTATTCCTACAGCTTGCAGTTGATTATCCAGGTGAAGTCAGTGCAGGACCTCAAGACAGGAATCTGGGGCAGTAACTGATATTGACACCATGGAGGGATGCAGAGGCCAAGGAGGGATGCTGCTTACTGGCTAGTTTCCCTTGCTTGCTCAGTTTGGACCACCTGCCCAGAGGTGGGCTCCTTGTGGGCTGGGATCTCCCACATCTATCATTAAGAAAATGCCCCATAGTGGTATTTTCTCAGCTGAAGTTCCCTTTTTCCAGATGATCCTAACTTGAGTCATGTTGACAAAGAAAGTAGTCAGCATGGCTGTATAGAGTATCCTAGACTAGTCTAAGCTATTTAGTGCAGCTCAGTCTCAAAAATCAAAATAAGTAAACAAACAAAATCTCCCAACTCTTTTCTAGTCTGTGTATGTGAACATTCACACGTGTATGCTTTATTGTGGGGTGCATGTACAAGAGTGCTCATGCACATCATGTAGAAGCCAGAGCAGGACACCAAGTATTGTCCTCTGTTGTTCTGTCTTACTGCTTTGAGATGCTCTCACCGAATCTGGAAACTGGATGTTTTGGCTAGGCTGGATGGCCAGGGAGCTTTCTGGATATGTCTGTCTCTGCCTTCCACTTCTGGAGTTATAAGCATGCACAACCATACCTGGCCATATTTTAAAAATTTTATTTTAAAAAGTTTTATCATTATTTTATGTGTATGGGTGTCTTGCCTGCATGTATGTCATGTGTGTTCAGTGACCATGAAGACTAGAAAAGGTCATGGGATCCCATGGACTGGAGTTACGGAATTTGTGAGCTACCATGTGGTTCTGAGAATTGAACCCTAGTCCCCTGGAAGGGAAGCCTGTACTCTTAACTGCAGCCACCTCTCTAGACCACCCCCACCCCAAAATTTAGAATTGTATTTATTTGTGTGTCCATGTTTGCATGTGTGTGAATGTCACAGTATGCATGTGGAAATCAGGGAACAACTTGTATGAATGTGTTTTCTCTGTTCTCCTGGTGATCACACTCGGGTCTCCTGCCTTGGTTACTGAGCCGTTCTGATGGTTCTCTTTGTGTCTTTTAGTGTGGGTGCTTGGAATCTGAAGTCACAGCCATGGCCCTAGTCTCCTAGTTGTTGCAGAGTTTGTATTATGAAATGTTTTTGTCAACGTGTGTAGAGTACGTATGTATGTATTTGTGTTGTGTGTGTGTGTGCATACGGGCGTTCCTTTGAGGCACAGCCTCTCTCTGAGTTTTGGTGTCTGGAGCCCCCAGTTTTACATGGATGCTGGGATCCAAACCCCAGGCCTAATGTTTGTGAAGCAAGCACTCTTAGTTGCTGTGGATATTGCTCTGTGTAAATAAAGTTCTGATTGGCCAGTGGCCAGGCAGGAAGTATAGGCGGGACAAGAGAGGAGAGAATTGTGGGAAGTAGAAGGCTGGGGGAGACACCACCAGCCACCGCCATGAAAAGCAACATGTAAAGACACTGGTAAGCCACAAGCCATGTGGCAAAGTATAGACTAACAGAAATGGGTTAATTTAAGATAGAAGAAGTAGATAACGAGAAGCCTGCCACTGCCATACAGTTTCTAAACAATGTAAGTTTCTGTGTGCTTTCTTGGTTGGGTCTGAGCGACTGTGGGACTGGCGGGTAAGAGAGATTTGTCTTGACTGGGCCAGGCAGGAAAACTCTAACTACAAATGGCATCCAATGTGTTGGCAAGAATTTCCACCTAAAACCTGAGAAAAAAGATTCTAAAACGGAGCTAAAAACAGCTTCCTAGTTGTCTCTCTCAAGTTAGCAGCAGCCTGCTGGTTTGAGCTACTATGGCGGGTTCCTGGCGGGTTCCTGGTGTGTGTGTCTGACCTGCAATGTGGCAGGAATGAAGAATCTACAAGCGGCACTTTACTCTGCTGTGTGGTAGATTTAGCCTTTGCTAGTTAAAAACAACAACAAAAGGTTTCTGGGCTATGCACTGCTTTGATAGAACTGCTTCTGATAGTTGATGGTACACATGGCTCCAGACCCTGAGCTGTTGGTAAACTGTACCACCGCCATGTTGGGAAGCTGAGGTGGGCGGAGCCAGCAGCCACAGTGGCGTTTCAGTCTTATAAAGATGGATATTACACAGAGAATCTGGTTTGTCTTGTCTTTGGGATTTTTAACTGCAGAAAAAGATTTGATCGTAAAAGCTGTTGAGTTAAACAAATATGTAAATTTTAAAGGTACCTTGACGTCAATATTTGGATATAAGGATATGTTGCTTTGGAAAAGAGTCTCTGCTTTTGTTTCCACAGAAAGCCGGAGACTGTGGATTTGTTCCAGATTAAGATACATCAGGTTTGATCAGCCAAGACCACCTGAAAGGTCTCCGATGACACCATGGCCCAGATGATCTGACATCCAGAATGGTTTCAAGGCAACTGACTCAGAGGTTCACCCTAATGGACTACTCCATAATCCTAAAATTTTCTTTGTATCCCCATAAGATACAGTGCCCCCTTCCAGCAGGAAGTAGTAAGAGAAACTACGCCCACATTCCCAAAATTATCAAGCTGGCTTTGGAGATAGAATTGGCTCACTCCTTCTCTAAACCCAGACATATTGCTAAAAGAAAAGGTTAGATTCTTGTGTCCCAAATCAGAAGAGCCCTTTGGTGTGGGACAGAGAAAAACCAATATTTTTATTTAAAGCAGTTTGATTATAAGTGAGATCTCTTTCTAAAGAAGAAAAGGGGATATGATACAGATATAATAGGATGAAAGGGTAGATTAAGGAACTTATTTCTAAAGAGCAACAACTTGTTTAAAATGTTTTACATTGGTATAGATTTTAGTCTATTGATACAAAGTTAAAGTTAATTTTGTTATACTATGTATATATTTCTACTCGTGTTTAAGGTATTGTGTTTGTATAGCTCATTTAAAATTGTAATGGATAATTAAAAATAGATTAATAATTAATCATCTGTGATAATCATACTCATAGCCATGTTAGTTAAGTCTTCTAGGTATACATAGAGATATTTCAGATAGATAGGTAATGTTCAAATACTTCAAAGACCTTCAGAATATGACATTTAAAATATTTTTAAAATTTAGACTTTCTGGACAGTGAGACATGTCTGCTCCTGGCAGCACCAATTTACTTCAGAGAGGAGAATGGGCATTGAAGACATTTCATATCTTATCTTCACCTTTGCAAAAATAGCCATTTGGGCAAGAAACTGTTCTTGCCTGGACTGCTTGATCAACTGGACATGCAGAACCCATAGAAAGGTGACCACTGAACTTGGCTTGACAAAATGGTCCTTCAGGTTCCTGCTTCGCAGAGGAAACTGCCAGACATTCTACAGGACACTGAGAGAAGTGACCGAGAGACTCTAGCCCTGTGGGCTGAAGACAAATGCCCAAATTTACAAAGGAACATTAGGTGACTGTCCAGGCTGCCAGCTGTCTCTGTCTACTCTTGCAAGACTCCTGAAAAATGCTTACATCCTTCTCCCGGTTCTCAGGTAATATTATATCCTTCTGAGGTCTTTGATGTGGTTGAAGACTAGATAGTTATAATTTCCTCAGTTATGATACAAGATAAGTTAGATATAAAACCTTAGACTCACAAATATAAGATAGATAGGATATCTTCTTTAATATTGTAACTGTAATTCTTGCTAGATAATTGTTTTGTTATATGTAATTGTACTATGTAAAAGTTAAAACCTTCCTTAAAAAAAAAAAAAAGAAAAGGGGAAGTGCTGTGGATATTGCTCTGTGTAAATAAAGTTCTGATTGGCCAGTGGCCAGGCAGGAAGTATAGGCGGGACAAGAGAGGAGAGAATTGTGGGAAGTAGAAGGCTGGGGGAGACACCACCAGCCACCGCCATGAAAAGCAACATGTAAAGACACTGGTAAGCCACAAGCCATGTGGCAAAGTATAGACTAACAGAAATGGGTTAATTTAAGATAGAAGAAGTAGATAACGAGAAGCCTGCCACTGCCATACAGTTTCTAAACAATGTAAGTTTCTGTGTGCTTTCTTGGTTGGGTCTGAGCGACTGTGGGACTGGCGGGTAAGAGAGATTTGTCTTGACTGGGCCAGGCAGGAAAACTCTAACTACACTTAGTTGCTGAGACATCTCCTAAGCATCCTAGAAAGGGCGTTGATATCGATTTACATAGAGCTTCATGTAGAACGGTCTGGAAAGACAGCTGTATACATGAAGAATGGTGAGTATGGATCTCTTTTTTTTTCTAATCCAATAACATTAAATTTAATTTTATTTTACTTATTCTCAACATAATAAGAGTTTATGGAAAGACTAGAAGAGAGAGAACTAAACATAATGATATTGTTTAACAGAGCAGTAGAAAATTAGAGTTTAAATAAATATCCAGTTAAACATGTCAGTCTGTACTGATACTCTCCTTTTGATAAAACATAGCCAAATACATAATGTTATATACATGTGTGAAGTACAACTGACATCTTATTAACTCCTAAGTGCAAACAACCAATAAAAATAACTAATCAGTGCCCAATGTTTCAGGGAAGCCTCTGAAACAAAGAAGAGTGATCATAGCCAATGAGAGAGGGAACCTGATTAGATATAGAAATTACAATTACATAATCTTTAAAATACATTTTTAACACTGAAAAGAAGACAAGATGTGATGCCTCACTTATGAAACAAAATTAAATCCCTAGAAAGTGTGAAAGACGCTGAGACAAAACTTTTTTAAATTTAAAACAAAGTGAGTAGCATTTTTAAAATTAAATGGAGAGATTAGATAATATATTTTACATTTCCTCTATGTAAAAGAAATTGACCCATAAAGTACCTGTGCACCCAAAATGTTAGTCTAATAACAATCTACTTTATTTCTCTAGTCATTTTTCCTTTTGCAGTGATCTTTTTAAAAAAAACATTATTATTATTATTATTATTATTATTATTATTATTATTATTATTATGTGTTTTAATTTTATACGTCAGCCATGGGTTCCCCTGTCCTCCCCCCTCCCACCCTTACCCCCACCTTCCCTCCAGCCCCTCCCCTCCATTCCCATCTCCTCCAGGACCAAGACACCCCTGGGGATTCATTTAAACCTGGTGGATTCAGTACAGGCAGGTCCTGTCCCCTCCTTCCAGCCTGAGCATGTGTCCCTGTGTAAGTCCCAGGTTCCAAACAGCCTAAGGACAGGTCCTGGTCCCACTGCCTGGGTGTCTCCCAAACAGATCAAGCTATTCAATCGTCTCACTTATCCAGAGGGCCTGATCTAGCTGGGGGCTCCACAGCCGTTGGTTCATAATTCATCTGCTTCCATTCGATTGGCTATTTGTCCCTGTGCTTTTTGCAATCTTGGATTCAACAATTCATGCTCTTACAGTCCCTCCTCTTTTTCGACAGTTGGACACCTGGAGCTCCTCCTGGGGTCTGACTGAGGATCTCTGCATCCACTTCCATGAGTTATTGGATGAGAGTTCCAAGATGACTGTTAGGGTGTTTAGTCATCTGATCACCAGACTAGGTCAGATCAGGCTTTCTCTCGACCATTGCCAGCAGTCTACAGTGGATGTATCATTGTGGATTTCTGGGGACCTCTCCAGCACTCTGCCTATTCCTGTTCTCCTGTGGTCTTCATTTATCATGGTCTGTTATTCCTTGTTCTCCCTTTCTGTTCTTGATCCAGCTGGGATCTCCTGCTCCCCTAAGCTCTCTTTCCCTCAAACCTTGCCCTTCATTACTCCCACTGTTGTCCAGGTTGTTCATGTAGATCTCATTCATTTCTCTGTCATTGGGTGATCTCTGGGTCTTTCCTAGGGTCCCATTTTCTAGGTAGCCTCCCTGGAGTTGTGTAGCAGTCTAGTCATCTTTGTTTTACATCTAGTATCCTCCTATGAGTGAGTACATACCATGTTTGTCCTTCTGAGTCTGGGTTACCTCACTCAGGATGATATTTTCTAGATCCATTCATTCGCCTGCAAACCTCATGATGTCATTGTTTTTCTCTGCTGAGTAGTACTCCATTGTCTATCTGTACCATATTTTCTTTATCCATTCTTCAGTTGAAGGGCATCTAGGTTGTTTCCAGGTTCTGGTTATTACAAACAATGCTGATACGAACATAGCTGAGCAAATGCCCTTGTGGTATGATTGAGCATTCCTTGGGTATATGCCCAAGAGTGCTACAGCTGGGTCTTGGGGGAGATGGATTCCCAATTTTCTAAGGAAGCGCCATATTGATTTCCAAAGTGGCTGTACAAGCTTGCATTCCCACCAGCAGTGGAGGAGAGTTCCCCTTGCTCCACATCCTCTCCAGCATAAGCTGTCTTCTGTGTTTTTGATCTTAGCCATTCTGATAGGTATAAGGTGGTGGTATCGCAGAGTCATTTTGATTTTCATTTCCTGGATAATTAGGGATGTTGAGCAATTCCTTAAATGTCTTTCAGCCATTTGAACTTCCTCTGTGGAGAATTCTCTGTTTAGTTCTATAGCCCATTTCTTAATTGGACTGTTGGCATTTTGATGTCTAATTTCTTGAGTTCTTTATATATTCTGGATATCAGCCCTATGTCAGATGTGGGGTTGGTGAAGACCTTTTCCCATTCTGTAGGCTGTCACTTTGTCTTGTTGACCGTGTCCTTTGATCTACAAAAGCTCCTCAGTTTCAACAGGTCCCATTGATTGATTGTTTCTCTCAGTGTCTGTGCTACTGGTGTTATATTTAGAAAGTGATCTCCAGTACCAATGCATTCAAGAGTACTTCCTACTTTCTCTTCTATCAGGTTCAGAGTAGCTGGATTTATGTTGAGGTCTTTGATCCACCTGGACTTAAGTTTTGTGCACAGTGACAGATATGGATCTATTTGCAGCCTTCTACACATTGACATTCAGTTATGCCAGCACCATTTGTTGAAGATGCTTTCTTTTTTCCATTGTACATTTTTGGCTTCTTTGTCAAAAATTTTATGTTCATAGGTGTGCTGGTTAATGTCAGGGTCTTCAATTCGATTCCATTGGTCCACAAGTCAGTTTTTATGCCAGTACCAAGCTGTTTTTATTACAATAGCTCTATAGTAGAGCTTGAGGCCAGGGATTGTGATGCCTCAGGAGGTTGTTTTATTGTACAGGATTCTTTTGGCTATCCTGGGTTCTTTTGTTTTTCCATATGAAGTTGAGTATTATTCTTTCCAGATCTGTGGAGAATTGTGTTGGTAATTTGATGAGGATTGCGTTGAATCTGTAGATTGCTTTTGGTAAGATCACCATTTTTACTATGTTAATCCTGCCTATCCATGAGCATGGGAGATCTTTCCATTTTCTGACCTCTTCTTCAATTTCTTTTTTCAGGGACTTAAAGTTCTTGTCATATAGGTCCTTCACATGCTTAATTAGCATAACCCCAAGGTATTTTATAGCATTTGTGGCTATTGTAAAGGGTGATGTATCTCTGATTTCCTTCTCAGCCTGTTTGTCTATTGTATATAGGAGGGCTACTGATTTTTTTGAGTTGATCTTGTATCCTGCTATCTTGCTGAAGGTTTTTTATTAGCTGTATCAGTTCCTTGGTTGAATTTTTGGGGTCACTCATGTCATCTGAAAATAGGGAGAGCTTGACTTCTTCCTTTCCAATTTGTATCCCCTTAATCTCTTTATGTTGTCTTATAGCTCTGGCTAGAACTTCAAGTACTATATTGAATAAGTAGTGGGAGAGGGGACAGCCTTGCCTTGTTCCTGATTTTAGTGGTATTGCTTTGAGTTTCTCTCCATTTAATTTGATGTTGGCTGTTGGCTTGCTATAGATTGCCTTTATTGTGTTTAGGTATGTTCCCAGTATTCCTGATCACTCCAAGACCTTTATCATGAAGGGGTGTTGGATTTTGTCAAATGCCTCTTCTGCATCTAGTGAGATGATCATGTGTTTTTTTTCTTTGAGTTTGTTTATATGGTGTATTACATGGACGGACTTTTGTATGTTGAACCACCCTTGCATCCCTGGGATGAAGCCTACTTGATCATGGTGGGTAATTGTTTTGATGTGTTCTTGGAGTCTGTTCGCCAGAATTTTATTGAGTATTTTTGCATCAGTGTTCATGAGGGAGATCGGTCTGTAGTTCTCTTTCTTTGTTGCATCTTTGTTTGGTTTAGGAATCAGGGTAATTGTAGCCTCATAGAAGGAGTTTGGTAATATGCCTTCTGCTTCTATTGTGTGGAACAATTTAAAGAATATTGGTATTACGTCTTCTTTGAAGATCTGGTAGAATTCTGCAGTGAAACCATCTGGTCCTGGGCTTTTTTTTTGGTTGGGAGACTTTTAATGACTGATTCTATTTCCTTAGGGGTTATTGGACTATTTAAATGGTTTATCTGGTCTTGATTTAACTTAGGTATGTGGTACCTATCCAGAAAATTATCCATTTCTTTTAGATTTTCCAGTTTTGTGGAGTAGAGGATTTTGAAGTATGACCTGATGATTCTCTGGATTTCCTCATTGTCTGTTGTTATGTCCCCCTTTTCATTTCTGATTTTGTTAATTTGGATGCTCTCTCTCTGTCTTTTGGTTAGTTTGGATAAGGGCTTGTCTATCTTGTTGATCTTCTCAAAGAACCAACTCTTTGTTTCATTAATCCTCTGTATTGTTCTCTTTATTTCTATTTTATTGATTTCTGCACTCAATTTGATAATTTCCTGGCATCTGTTCCTCCTGGGAGACTTTGCTTCTTCCTGTTCAAGGGCTTTCAGGTGTGCTGTCAAGTCACTAGCGTGAGATTTCTCCAGCTTCTTTATATGGGCATTCAGTGCTATGAATTTCCCTCTTAGCACTGCTTTCATAGTATCCCATAAGTTTGGGTATGTGGTGTATTCATTTTCATTGATCTCTAGGAAGTCTTTAATTTCTTTCTTTATTTCTTCCTTCACCCATTGGTGATTCAGTTGAGCATTATTCAGTTTCCATGAAATTGTAGGATTTCTGTAGTTTTTTTCTGTTGTTGAAATCTAACTTTAAACCATGGTGGTCTGATAGAACACAGTGGGTTATTCCAATTGTTTTGTATCTGTTGAGATTTGCTTTGTGGCCAAGTATGTGGTCGATTTTAGAGAAGGTTCCATGGGGTGCTGAGAAGAAGGTATATTCTTTTTTGTTGGGGTGGAATGTTCTGTAGATATCGATTAAGTCCATTTGAGCCATAACATCAGTTAAGTTCATTATGTCTCTGTTAAGTTTCAATTTGGCCGATCTGTCCAGAGGTGAAAGTGGGGTGTTGAAGTCTCCCACTATTAATGTGTGGGGTTTTATATGTGATTTAAGCTTTAGTAATGTTTCTTTTACATATGTGGGTGCCCTTGTGTTTGGGGCATAAATGTTCAGAATTGAAACTTCATCTTGGTGGATCTTTCCTGCGATGAGTATGTAATGTCCTTCATCATCTCTTTTGATTGATTTTAGTTTGAAGTCTATTTTGCTGGATATTAGGATGGCTACACCAGCTTGCTTCTTAAGATCATTTGGTTGGAAAGTCTTTTCCCAGCCTTTTATTCTTAGGAGGTGTCTGTCTTTGAATTTGAGGTGTGTTTCTTGTATGCAGCAGAAAGATGGGTCCTGTTTTCATATCCATTCTGTTAGTCTGTGTCTTTTTATAGGTGAATTAAGTCCATTGATAGTGAGGGATGTTAATGACCAGTGATTGTTCGTTCCTGTTGTTATTTTTATTTTTTGGTGGTAGTGTGTGTGTACTTCTCTTCTTTGGGGTTTACTGCTGTGGTGTTATCTATTGCCTGTGTTTTCATGGGTGTATCTGCCTTCCTTAGGTTGGGATTTTCCTTCTAGTGCGTTCTGTAGGGCTGGGTTTGTGGATAAGTATTGTTTAAATCTGGTTTTGTCTTGGAAGGTCTTGTTCACTCCATCTATGATGATTGAAAGTTTTGCTGGGTATATTAGTCTAGGCTGGCATCCATGGTCTCTTAGTGTCTGCATTATATCTGTCCAGGTCCTTCTGGCTTTCGAAGTCTCCATCAAGAAATCAGGTGTTAATTCTGATGGGTTTGCCTTTATAACTCACTTGGCCCTTTTCCTTTGCTGCCCTTAATATTCTTTATTTATTCTGTACATTTAGTTGTTTAATTATTATGTGGCAAGGGGACTTTTTTGGGGGGTCTAGTCTGTTTGGAGTTCTATAGGCTTCTTGTATCTTCATAGGCATTTCCTTCTTTAAGTTGGGAAAGTTTTCTTCTATGATCTTGTTAAATATATTTTCTGTGCCTTTGAGTTGGTATTCTTCTCCTTCCTCTATCCCTATTATTTGTAGGTTTGGTCTTTCATGGTGTCTCAAATTTCTTGGACATTTTGGGTCATGACTTTGTTGGTTTTAGTGTTTTCTTTGACTGATGAATCTATTTCTTCTACCGTATCTTCAACACCAGAGATCCTCTCTTCCATCTCCTGCATTCTGTTGGTTATACTTGCCTCTGAAGTTCCTGTTTGTTTACTCAGATTTTCTCTTTCTAGCATTCCTTCTACTAGTGACTTCTTCAATTTTTCTGTTTCCCTCTACAGGTCTTGGACTCTCTCCCTTGTTTTTTCATGATTTGATTTCAAGGACTTATTGTTTTCTTCTGCTTTAATTGTCCTTTTCTTTAGTTTTTTATAGCATTCTTCCCATTTTTTGTTTGTCTGTTCCTCTACTTTATTTTTGATTTCTTCTATATAAGGCTCTAGCCTCTTCATGATGTTACTTATAAGGTTATTTTCTTCTTCTTCTTCCATTCTGTGATGTTCAGGTCTAGCTGTTGGAGAAGGGCTAGGTTCTGGTGATGCTGTATTGCTCTTTATTTTGTTGTATGTACTTCTTTCTGCCTTGACGCCTGCCCTTTTCCTCTTGGGTTCGTTCTTGGTCTTATCAGTGTACTTGGTCTAGAGAGAGCTGACAGATTTAGGGAGCCTCTCTCTGGTCCACATGGAAGCTCTGGGCCAGATGGGAGCACTGCTCCAGATGAGAGTGCTGGCTGGATAGGAGCTGGGGGGCTGGACTCTGAGTCTCGGGAAGTCCCTGATGTCTGCTTATTTTGTCTAGATGGGAGCTCCTATTGTCCAGATGGGAGTTCCTCTTGTCTCTGGTCCTGATGGGAGTTCCAGGGCAGGATGGAAGCTTGGGTCTGGTCTCTGATTCTCAGAAAGTGGCTGGGGTCTCTGGCAGATGGGTATGGGTTCAGGGTGTGGAGACTGCAGGGTCTGCCTGCAGTCTTAGAAAAGGGGAGCCTTCTCGCAGGGCCTGCCAATTGGCCAGAAACTGGGGCCAAGTTGGTCAGGACCTCCTGAGATGGCCTGTGTCCAGTGGTGGTACCCAGGGGCAGTTGCCTCTCTGGCAATCACCCCAGGCACTCACCTCTGGTTCAGATGGGAGTTCCAGGGCTGACAGGAGCTGGGGGTTGGTCTCTGAGTCTCAGGAAGTGGCTGGTGTCTCCAGCAGATGGGTGGGGGTGCAGGGTGTGGAGAGTGCAGTGTCTGCCTGCAGTCTTGGAAAAGGGGAGCCTTCCTTCAGGGCACGCCGAATGGCCGGAAACTGGGGCCAAGTTGGGCAGATCCTCCTGGGATGGCTGGTGCCCAGGGGTGGGACCCAGGGGCAGTTGCCTCTCTGACTATAACCCCAGGCACTTACCTCTGGTCCAGATTGGAGTTCCTGAGTATGGATCTCTTAAGGCAGTCATTGTTACTCATTCTTAAACTGAGTTATGTTTGTATTGTTGAGATTTCTACATTTTAGATACTAGTCAACTGTTAGAATTGTGATTTGCAAATATTTTATTTGCCTATTTGTAGAGAGCTGTGTGCCACACCCTAGAGATGGCGCCGGCTTCCGCCTTCCACCAGCCCGATGGTGAGCGCTCTCGGTGGTAAACAATTCCATATTCGGCTTGGCTTTAGGATCTGGCTTGCTTCCATATACCTGGACCTGTCTGCGATGCCCACGTGGTGGTTTAGGGTTGGCTACCCAGAGGCTATAAGGGCTGAGGGAGGTCTCCCCCCGGGGTCAGAAGATTGTTCAAGGTTCCTGAATAAACTGCAGAAAGAAGAGCTCGGTGTTGCGTCTTCCTTGCTGGTCGAGGCAGTTGCGACACCTATTTATCTTGTCTGAGCATTCTCTTGAAAGGATCTTTGTTAAAGTAAACATTTTAAATTTTGGTGAAATAAAATTTGTTTCTTTTGTGGATCATATTTTTAATACTATTTCTCTGTTCCCTCCCTCTCTCCACATATGTATGATGTGTGTGTTTGTGCATATCTGAGATCAAACTGAGGACCTCACACTTGCTAGGCAAATGCTCTATTACTAAACTACATCCCCACCAATACATTTTTACTCCTTCCATCACAATGGAATGTAATTACAATTTGTGTTTTTCCCTCAGCTAACCAGCTTAACACTGGTCAAGACTTGCAATGTTATTTTGAAAATAATGAGAAGTTCCTAATCTTAGTGAGAGGAGAGCATTGTTTCTTACATTGTTTTAGCTGTATGTTTTTAATGCATGTTTTTTTTTATTATTAAGATAGTTCTTTAGATTATAATAAAAATTAGGAATGGCTTTCTTCATTGAAAGGAGTTTAAAAATTTTTGTTAATATGATAAATCAACTGCTTTGTTTTTCAAATACCGGATCAGTGTTACATTTCTAGAATGATACCTTGGTTATGATCTATCTTTTAACCTATTTCTGGATAGTTTTTTCTATTTATTGAATTTTTTTGTTTGTATGTGTGTCTGTGTGATGACAGATAATAACCAGACATTTTATTTCTTTGTAATATCTGCACTGGTTTTCATACTGAGGATTATTGGCCTCTTATAAGGAGTTTTCAAGTATTCCTTTCTTTCCTAGTTCTATCGAAGGAATCGATAAAATAGTACTTCTTCCTTAAATGTTTTCCAGTTAGGTAATTCATCCTTAGTTTACTTTGTAAAGCTTTCTTTCTTTTAATTCTAAAATCACAATTAGAAAGTACTGATTTCTTTTGGATGACGTTAGTAACTTGCTATTGTTCAAAGAATCTGCTAAGTTACTGGTGGATGCCTGGGCATAGATTTTCCCGGACTCCCTCGTTGCCTCTTTACTGTCTGTAAGCCTAGCATGATGTCTTCTCTTTCTTTCATTATTACGTTAATTCATCCCCATTGTCTTTTCCTGACTAGCTTGACCATAATATTTTTTAATTTTTTCATTTTTAAAGAATGATTCACCTTTGTATTTCATTGATTTCTGTTCTAATCACATTTCCTATTGTTGGGTAGAATATTATTTAAGTATCTATTAGTTTGACTGTTTTTCAGGTCATTTCTAAACTGATAAAAAAAAAGTATTATTGTGTGCATGTGCCATGGTGCACATGTGGAG
Organism: Onychomys torridus; assembly: GCF_903995425.1. Classification (NCBI taxonomy): domain Eukaryota; kingdom Metazoa; phylum Chordata; class Mammalia; order Rodentia; family Cricetidae; genus Onychomys; species Onychomys torridus. The sequence goes on from NC_050447.1 coordinate 13,068,396, forward strand.
ACCAGAGGGTGAGTGTGTGGAGCTAGATCTCTCCATCTATCTTCATGTGGGCTCCTGGCATTGAACTCCAGTTTCCAGGTTGGGCGGGAGGTACCCTTACTCACCATTGAGGCATCCCAGCCACCCAGCTTTCATGTATTTTTTACTGTTTTTATCAGTAACTACAGAGCAATGTTGATGTTATTGACTGAAATGGTACAGTCATCTACTTTTCCTTATATGTCTGTCAGTTTTTACTTTACATATTAAGTTTACGCACATTTAGAGTTCCGACAGTTTTATACATGAATATAATGTATTCTGATCATATTCATACCCTATAACTCCCTCTTGTGGTCCCCCCCCCCCCCCCGTTAGGCCCTCTTCCAGTTTCATGTCTATTTCCTGTTTTGGTAACATTTTTAAAATTAGGATTGTATAAGGATTGTATATGTCAGCATGGTGAGGGTTATTTACAGAAACAGTGCATGTTTGTAGTGACTGAACCCTGAAGAAGATATCACCCCTCCTCCAGCAACCACTTACTACCAGTAGCCCCTTGGGAGGGACTGAACCTATTAAGCCCTATCCTGTAAACATTCAGGAAGTGACCAGTAGTCTTGGGTGAGTGTGCTCTCTTTAGATAAGGCCGAGAGCAAAATACTGTTGGCACTTTCAGCCATCCAAATTATAAGTTCTGTGCTTTTAAAAATTTGCAAGGTGGCAAAGTATTGGGCTTGATTATGGCATCTTGGTGTGTTTTGTGTGAATGATTATACTCTGTTCTTATTCAGCACCTCTTCACCCCAGCTGTCTGCCTCAGTCTACTTGCCCCTTCTCTTGCTGGTCTTCCTCTTCTAGGCTCCTGCATTTCATTATCCTTTTTACTACCTTCTCATTTCCCATAAGTCTGTCACTCTGGGCAGAAAGCCTCGATATGACATCACAGAATCAACTAGAGGAAAATTCCCTATTTTTCTTTTAGAGTCCATTTTGGTGATATTTTCCTAAGAATCAATCAATTTTGTATAAACTTCTAAATTAATCGGTATAAAATTATCCTTTTAAAAACATTTTTAATGTTTTTGATCATGGCCATTCTGACAGGTGTAAGGTGGTATCTCAGAGCTGTTTTGATTTGCATTTCTTTGATGATTAAGGATGTTGAGCATTTCTTTAAATGCCTTTCAGCCATTTGGTATTCTATTGAGAATTCTCTGTTGAGCTCTTTAGCCCATTTTTTAATTGGACTGTTGGGCATTTTGATGTCTAATTTCTTGAGTTCTTTATATATTCTGGATATCAGCCCTCTGTCAGATGTGGGGTTGGTGAAGACCTTTTCCCATTCTGTAGGCTGTCTTTGTCTTATTGACCATGTCTTTTGCCCTACAAAAGCTTCTCAGTTTCAAGAGGTCCCATTTATTAATTGTTGTGCTCAGTGTCTGTGCTGCTGGTGCTATATTTAGGAAGTGATCTCCTGTGCCAGTGCGTTCAAGAGTACTTCCTACTTTCTCTTCTATTAAGTTTAGTGTAACTGGATTTATGTTGAGGTCTTTGATACACTTGGACTTGAATTTTGTTCATGGTGACAGATACTATCCATATTTTTTAAATGTGCAGTTTTTATTGTGCTATCTTTTGCAATTCACAATGTTTGCATATTTCCCTGCTCATTATTTTTCTTGGTAGAGGTTCCTGAGCTGATGATTTGAGGGTAAAATCCAGCCTCTTGCCTTGGTGTAGACAGGTGAGGAGAGAGGATGCCATCTCATCTTGGAGTGCTCTCTGTTCAGGATGCAATATCCCTCCATTTACGGTTGGTCCCAGCTTCATTCCTTCCCTTTTTGGGCACAGCTGTTGATCATGAGCATCTCCTTTCCTGTTACCTATTTTGTTAACTTCAAAAATAACCAGAAGTGGAAAGTCAGGCTTCAAGTCATTTACCTGGACTGGTTGACCACCGAGGTCTCCGGGGTATGATTTAACTTTTGAATTTCCTTTGAAGTGACTTTTAGGTATTTGTAAGAATAATAGGAAATGTAAGGTGCTACTCCAAATCATCAGTGCTTTGGCAACGTGTTTTCTAAGTGATTGTTAAGTCTCTTTCAGATTGATTTTATGTATATGAGTGTTTTGCTCACATGCATGTTTAGGTGCCACATTTGTACCTGGTGCCTGTGGAGGTCAGAAGAGGGTGTAGGATCCCCTGGAACTAGAATTGTAGATGGTTATGAGCCTCCATGTGTGTGCTGGAAATTGAACCTGGAAGAGCAGCCAGCATTCTTAACCACTGAGCCATCTCTCCAGACTGATCTTAAATCTTAATCACTTGTTCCTCAGGAGGACCACTGAAATACAACAGTGCAGAGAACACCAGGCAGGAAGTGATGGTTGGTTACTGTGGTGGGGTCAGAGGGGAAGAAAAGAAGCTGCATGTTCCCAGTGCACACCTGCTGTATATACACTGCCATTGGATTCTAGAAAATGTTCTTCATGGCAGGTGTTTCTTGTTAGCCTTGTCTGACTGAATAAGAAACCACAGCTTGACATGAAGTGACTAATTAGAAGTCACAGAGTTAGGGTGGGCTCTGAGTCCAGTTATGTGTGCCCACTCCAACAGAACATGTAAAATTAACACAAGGATCTTTGTTGATCTCAGTGTAAGGACACTTTTTTTTTCTCCAGTTTTTCAAGACAGGGTTTCTCTGTGTAGACCTGGCTGTCCTGGAACTCACTCTGTAGACCAGGCTGGCCTTGAACTTAGAGATCTACCTGCCCGTGCCTCATCAATGATGGGATTAAAGGCTTGTGCCACCACCACCTGGCCTCACACGTTTTTTTTTTTTAAACTTGCTATACCCAATAAATGATATCAAAGTTGTGTTTGGTAATACAGAAATATTATTGTCACCAAATATATTTTAATTGTCACTAACATTTTATCTGTAACATTATTCCTCATAGATTCTGATTCCAAGTGAGTTTTAGAATTCATATTTTACCAACTGCTAAGCTTAATTATCTTTGTAAAAGTATGAGCTGATCTGTTCAGTGAAATCCTGTCTGTGACTCACAGGTAATAGGTAAGTCACGTCATTGCAGTCCTCATCCATAGCGATTTATACTTGTTATCCCCTAAAACTCTGAAACAATTATTCAAATGCTCACCATAGTACTTTAATTCAGTAAGGAATATTTATTTAGAAGATATATTATCATGCTTAGAGAGAAAAATGAACACATGCCCTTTAGTGAACTGTAATGAAGAAAGCATGAACAAACCTGTCTCCAAGAAATTTTATATTTTACAGCCATAGCATGTTTTAATAATCAGAATATTGTTAGCTGCGATAATAATTTTATAACCTCTCTCCTGAGCTCTAGATTTAAATAATTTTAAAGTAAATTTTGGCACTGCAAAATTCACAATATAAAGTCTGAGGTCTGAATAGAAATGAGACAGACTGTCCCAACTTTTGAGAACAGAAACATGATGGTGCAGGCACCCCCAGACTCTGCCTATACCAGCTTTCTTTCAAGAGACCAAATGCTTTTCATTATTGCACAGGGATTAGTATTTAAATACTAAGTTTTAGGACACATTTACTCTTAGAGAGTATTATAATTAGTTGAACAACTTATTTTTTATAAGATATGTTATCACCAAGAATTTAAGTTTTCCAAAGAATATGTCCTTATGTCTAAGATAACTATCAATTCTATATATTTTGATAATTACCTTTAGCAGTAAAACATCACCTAAAATAGCAATAATGATGGCTGCTGCTTCATAAATACTTAGACACTGAGCTAAGCACATCCTGTACATCATACAGTTTAATGTTCATGATAACTCAAGTAGGCAGGCAATTCAACTATCATATAAACAAAACAGGCTTAGAGAAAAGCTAAGCAATAGCCAAATTCAAATCACTTTTAAATTGTAGAGCCAGGTGTCTAAGGCAACTGTCTTACTATGATCCAAAGCCAAGATAATTAGTCTCATTCTGTGCCATTCATGAGAACTTTATCTGCTGTGATAAATGTTAGTTTAATAACTTTGCCATATACTTATGAAAGTACAGTTTGCATTTTTTAAGATAAGAAGCAATATCAATTCAGTTGGAACAATACCTCTACCCCGGCTCATTTAAATATTTTTTATTTACATGTCTTTCTACCATCATTATTCTAATAAAATTATAAATGCAAATATACCAGAGTACATGCAACATAATCCACAAAGGAACAAAAATGTTCAGTACTACTGAATAAAGAACCCCAATATTACATACAAAGTGCTTAAAAAAGACCTTATGAGATATCCAGGCCGTATTTATTTTAGTATTTTCCAATAATTGACAAGGAAGGCATAATTTATAAATATCTCAAATCCATTATTTTTTACTATGAGTCAATCAAGTGAGTTCTATTGTGGATACTTAAAGCAAAGTCACATGGCATCAAAATGGAACCGATGGGCTTCTTGTCGCTTTTCTCTGTCGTCTGCTTTCTGAAAGACAAGTGTAGAGTAATTTCAGTACTCAGAAAATAGTAAGATTCATTTCTGAAATGTAATTTTTTAAAAGATCAAAGAAATTTACAAACATAACAGTTATGATTTTTATAATGCAGTAATATAAAATACCTTTATATATCTAGTAGCTATTTTATAATTAAGACTATATTACTTGAATTTAAAACTCAAGAAGAAATGTTCCATATACTTATATTGTCATCACTTATTATCTACTTGAAAGTGAGAGTAAACATTAGGTGCTAGAAGAACACAATCACTGTTAACACCAACGTTAACAAACCAATCTAAACTAATTATATTAAGATGACTATTGTTTAGTTAACCTATTGATTTAGCAGATAGTTATTGATCATCTTCTCCTAGTAAGAAGGATTAAAAAACAAGTTTTGTATTTTGTTCTTCAAGCACTTAAAACTTAGAAAGGATAAAAACAAAACTTGCTGTGCATCAGACTGACCCTAACTGGGTTTGAGTGAGGAAAGGGCAAGCTTTGCAAATACTGTTTATGGAAATGGGAAGGGGCATTCATTTCAAGCTGGGAGTTGAGCATGAGGAGCATTGCACACCTGGAGAGTGTGGAAGGTGGAATATAGGAAAGAACTGGAAGACACAGGAGAGCAGGGCATGTTGTGGAGTGGCATGGAAGGAGTGTGAGGGTCTGTCTGGATGAGGAACACTAACATATGCTGGACAGTGATGAGTGTCTAGTGCAGGAGAGAGGGGAGGAGGTGAAGCCAGAGGGACCAGCCTGGATCTAAGGAAGTGGCAGAAGGAGGCATATGTGGAATCAGCTACAGAGATCCTAAGGAAGGTGGCTGATTAACACTGAAGATGAGTAAGAAAGGGAAGAAAGGAAGCTTTAGAATATTGGCTTTGAGGGGAGTAATCCTGGTAGAAATCATTGTAACAACTGGAAATGGAGAAAGAAATTGTGAGAGAGAGATAGAGAGAGAACATTCTGAGATACAACAGTTGACTTTAGATGAAATCGGCTGGAAAGTGGAGAACGCAGAGGGCTTTGAGCAGGTGTGTAGAGAAGTTGTCCTGGGAGAATGGAGAGTAGCAGCAGCTGGGAGAGGTGGAAAACTGGCTAAAGAAATGGAAGACTGAGTCCCTGGTGCTGCAGTGTGTCCATGGTGATGCAGTCACCTCAACTACTGCATCACAGCTGTTGGAATCCCACATTTACACCACAGCAGTCAGACCTCCTGATAAAATAAGGGGGATTTAGTTTCCTTATTAAGGTCACGAGATATATTTTGGATTATGTTGCTTTTAGACAAAGTAAAGAGTCCTTCTCCAATCTTAAAGTTAATTGATTATATAATTGTTAGCTATTATTTCTGATACACAAGTGATCGTTCTTTGGAGTGACAAATATATGAATATTTATCAGAATAATCAACATGCTTTCATAAGTTACAAGAACAGCAAGATAAAATAGTAATTTTAGTTAGCAAAACATGATTCTGGTAGGCATGATAGTCCAAAGAAAAAAGAAAAAAACCTCTCCTTTGGGAGAGGAGCCTTTTTGGGGATATTGCTGGCATCTATTGGCTGAGTATGTGATATGACTTCCTTCTCCTCTTCGTGTGGCGCTAGGGAATGAGCCTTTGCTCTCAACCAGTGAGTAATATAGATGCCAGCTGTTCAGTTCTGAAGAGCACCGTGCTACCGTAGTAAACTAACCAGTGTCACCCTGAGAAACAGACCTTTTCCTGCCAGTGTAAAACAGCAATGATTGCCAAGATGAAAAGGCAGACGCCAGTCAGAGCTACTGCGGTGAGCAGGACGATGTTACTCGGTGTCAGGTACAATTTGGCACTCCAGCTGGAGAGAAAACGGAACAATTACAGTTGTAAACTTTAACATAATAAGGTTAGGTTGAGATCAGAAAGCAAAGCAGCTTATTAATTAATGAAATTTCAGTGGTTAAATCATTCACTCATCTAGCAAAAGCAATTAAATTTAGATGATTTGAAGAATATTGATGACCCTCAAGTGTTCATTGTTTTCTTAGAAGTGAACTAGAATTTTTTTTTTCACATGTGCTTTTGGGGATTAAACCCAGGGTCTCATGTGTGCAGGGCCAACACCTTATTACTGAAGTATACACCCATCTTCCCTGAAGGAGAACTCTTGATGAGATATCTAATATTCATGTATTACTGAGTTTGATCTTCAGAATTATTAAGTAAACTTACCAGTAGTACTTTAGACAATTAAAGATGTCTTTTGAAAAGAAGATTTTGATCTGTTGAATTTAGAATTTTTAACTCTAGGGCTCTGAAGTCACCTGATTTCACAAAGCCTATAGCATCTTAGTTTCTGACGCCCCTGCCCACACATGTAGTACAAGTAAAACAGTCTTATGTCTGAGTGGGTGTTTAATTGATGGCTGTGTAAAGCTGGCTTCATTTCTGTGTTATGTTGAACATTTTAAATTATTACAGTAACTTTTATGTTGAGACTTATAAAGTCACTTAGCCTCTCTGGTAATGTCAATACATCAGCATAAACATAATTAGGTCTGCTCTCTTAAAACACTATACATAATGCAGCACCTTAAACACTGCAAAGCCTGAAACTGGGGTCTTTCTGACTAACTCTGTGGGCAATTATGCACACAGAGCTTCTTGTTCTCTCTGGAAACAGGAAATGACTGTGTTCTCATTTTAAAAGAGTAATAAGGGCAAGATCATTCTAATGAACAGCAAGTAGCTATTGATTTATTTTGACATAATTAAAATTTATTGATCTGTAAGTTAGTCTTTAGTCGGTAAATCTCAGAATACACCTCAAACATAATCAATTAGAGTTTTTATTATTTACATAAATTTGAAAAGGACATTTCTTTGTAAAGAGCAAGAAAAACATGAAAAATGTTCTGATTATGGAAGAAAGCTATGGCAGGATTTTTCAGCAATTCAGAAAATTGAGTATTGTTGAGTACCTTACAATAGGAAACCAAACTATGTTGTTTTTTTGAGACAGGGTATGGCTATCTAGCCCAATATATCCCTGAAGCTGCCATCATCTTGCCTCAGCCTCCTGGTATTGGGTTACAGGTGTGAGCTACTACACTCAGGAAAAAAATTGTTTTCAATAAATCATTAAATTTTAGAAAAATTTCTTTTTATTTTGTGTGCATGCCTGTGTGTGTGCATGCATGGCTATGGAGGCCAGAAGAGGGACTCAGGTCTCCTGGAGCTGGAGTTACATGTGGTTGTGAGTCACCTGATGTGGGTGTGGGAACTGAACTCAGGTCTTCTGCAAGAACAGCAATCGCTCTGTCACTGAGCCATCTCTTTAGCCCCTAAAACTGATTTTTTTTTTCTGTCTTGAGCTTTTTTTTAGTTCTATTTTTTAAATAGACTTTTCCCCTCAAAGATGAAGACATTTGTCAGTTTGGTTAAAAGAGAAACAAAACCTTCAGTTGCCTGCTTAGGAGATTTCTTGTATATTTTGTCAGAGACATACAATCACAGCATATATTTCTCCACTTTACTTGTTTTCTTTTTCTTCCTCCCTATCATATTCTGTGCTATGTCCACGGCAGTAAACACAGATGAGTCACTACGGTATACTCTTATCAGCACTACATTTCTATAGTTTCCCTGCTCCTTATTCAGATTTTATAGTTTGTTATCAACTTCATGTGGAGAAAGATACCACAAATATACAGCACTGGATTATTAAAACAAAACAGAATGAAACCAACCAACCAACCAACCAACCAAACAGGCACCAGGGCCAGGCATGGCAGTTCCAGGTACTCAGGAGGCTGACGTGAGAGGGTTGTAAAGTTTCAGATCAGCCTAGGCAACAAGGTGATTTTATCTTAAAAACAAAACAAAACCTCAATCTGCTCCTACTCTGAACCAGACAAATAGTTGTATTTACTAATGTTATCTTATAGATACAGTGATGTGCTGGCCAGTTAGGTGTCTAGCATGGTAGGTAAATCTGGTTTATGACATTTCTTAGTTTTCATATGGGGTAAATTCTCTCACAGTAGAAGACTTGACCATGACTTTACTGAATAAAGATAGAAAAAGATGGACACAGTGAACTCATGAGATGGTTCTAGTGCACCACTGAATGTACTCATGTAAAATTTTAATAAAGGCTGGAGCTAAGAGAGTAGCTCACTGGTAGAATACTTGCTTGGCATGCACAAGGCACTGGGTTCAACTCCCAGGACTGCAAAACAAACAAACTGACAAACAAACAAACAAGTATTTACAAGTAGTGAAAATTAAACATATACAATGTTTAAGCTGCATTTTGTCCTAATAGGAATGAGTTTATTCCTTATAAAACACCAGGGTAGGTGTGTTAAATAATTTGAAAGTGACTAAGTAAATTAAGTGTTGGGCACTTGAGGAAACAGAGTAGGCAATACATATGATAGTTTATAAAAACATGCCACTGGATAACTACCAAACTGAGGTCAATCAAGGAAGGATATTACCTTCGAGGGACATTGTGAGGATATGGAATGACAATCAGCTGGGAGTTTGGAATGATTGCTGTCCACTCTTGTTTTCTTATAGACTGAAAAGAGAATTTAAGAACACTTAATATCCAATTAGTCTGAATATGAAAAAAACAACCAACTAAACAAACAAAAAAAGCAAACCCTCAAGTATTTTGAGAATTTGAAATCCAGATATAGAGGATTATATTTGTGTGTTATGAATTCAGTCATTCAACAAATACTGATTGTTCAGTTTTAGCAGGCATTATTCAAAGTGCTCCGTGTAAATGCTAATTGGAGCTAAAATTCATACCAGGAAATGGACAAATGACACTATTCTATCCTATATATATATGTGTAAGTACAATAATGCTACTTTTATGTTTACAGATACTACTTATGCTGTAGGTGATAAAATATTATGAAGAAACAGCAGGTAAAATGGATAAGAAGTCACAAAGTTTACTGGGGAAGAAATGGAAAAAAACTATATAATAACAAATCATGGTATGCTCTAAGATAAGCTTAGACAAGTCACTATGAATCATTTTTTAATTATTTAAAGGCAATAAAATATCTGAATTCAAATTCAATTATATTCAAATTTTTGGATTTAAATGTTTAAGTGGTAAGTATTAAAACAGATTGTCAATGTTTACTTGCCTTCTCTCCAGATGGACGGGGGATACCAACATAAAGATGGTCCAGGAAATTGGCACTTCGGCCTAGACCAAGTACATTGTACGGTAGTTGGAGAGCTAAGTGTGCTGACTGGCTGAGCTGTCCAGCTAGATTTATGAAGAAAAAAAAAACAAAACACCAAAAAACCAAATAAACAAAAACACCTCTGAAAACATTGCACTCAGCAAATCTTGAAGTCTTTAATATTTTAGTTAAATCCAGGTATAAAATGCCAGATGAATGTTTAGTTAATTAATAATGATTCATAAAAATATGCTTTGTTTGAGATACAATTCCCATACTATAAATAATATCCACTCAAATAATAAATGGCTTTGAGACTATCCTACGGGTTTACCTCAGTGAGCACAATGTAATTTTAAGATGCTTTAATTACTTGAAAAACTCAATACCCAAGGCTGGTACTCTTGTCAGCAATGCTACACTTCCTGCTGTAGGCACTCTCTTTAACTGGCCTATTCCGAGGAGTTTATAAACAGTCGTACAATAGATGGACTTTGTAAGTGGCTTCTTTCACTTGGCATGTTCTCGAGGTTCACGATAAAGCATGTTTCAGTACTTCATTAACTGCCATCTAGCATGATACATACTACATTTTGTTTCATTAGTTAATTTCATTAATAGGCTTTTGGATAATTTCCACTTTGAGTTATCATTAAATAATACTGCTCTGAACATTAATATACATTTTTTGTATTTTCTAGATTATATATCTAAGAATATGGATGATAATTAATTGCCTATTCCAAAATAGGCACCAGAGATAATCTCTGGTGTTCCCAACACAAAGCAACCATAAATGTTTGAGGTGTTAGATTTGCCAATTACCCTGATCTAATTATACATAATATATATGTATTGGAATGTCACATTGTACCCCATAAATAAGCACAATTATGATGTATTAATTAAGTGTAGTGTATATGTATGTAAAGATAAAAAAAGGTACCTGTCTCATTTCATACTCGCACAAGCAACTGTATGAAGGTCCAAAATTTTCCATATTCTAGCAAACACTTATTATCACCATATGATGGCTGGGAAACAACATCTTTGATATCAGAGTTTAACCTGAACTCTCTATTACCAAATGATGTTGAACTTCCTTCAAGTGCTTGCTGTTCATTTGTGTATCTTCTTATTTTTGTGAACTTAGTTCAAACTGAATTTTTGTCTTTTTTTCCTGATCAGTATAAGTAAAGTCTTGGCTAGTTTTTAAATATGTCTGAAAAGTATCCTTTGGTTTGCTGTTCTCTCTAATCTCTACTTCATTTAATTCCTTTATTTCCTGTCTTCTGCTTAGGCTTAGTTGTTTTATGTTTCCAGTTTCTCAAGGTGAAAGATGGCGACACTCATTCCAAACAGTTATCCCTACAGGTCTCCTATATGGGTCTCTAGCCCAGGCTGGTCTAGAGCTCCCTATGAGTTATCTCTACAGGTCTCTATCCCAGGCTGGTCTAGAGCTCCCTATGAGTTATCTCTATGGGTCTCTAGCCCAGGCTGGTCTAGAGCTCCCTATGAGTTATCTCTACAGGTCTCTAGCCCAGGCGTGTCTAGAGCTCCCTATGTTTCCAGGATCATCTTGAACTTCTGCATCTCCTGCTTGTACCTCAGAGTTCTGGGATTATAGGCACCAGCCACAGAAACAGGCTGAAGAGATACTGGGGATCAACTCTGGGCCCCTGCATGCCAGACTACTATTCTCCCAGATGAACTATATCCCTACCCTGGTTCTTATTTTTTCAATGCATTTGGAGCAATCCATTTTCCTGTAAGAAAGATTTTAGCTCCATTCAATGGATTTTAGTATGTTGCATTATTTTGGTTCACATTTTCTTCCATGTATTTTCTAATTCTTTTCAATCCATTATTTTAGAGTGTGTTGATTTTCATGTATTTACAGATTTCAAAAACGTGCTTGATTTTTTTAAAAAAGATTTACTTATTTTATGAATATGTACATGCGCCTGAGTGTACGTATGTACACCACATACATACAGATGTTTTCAGAGGCCCAAAAAGGGTATCAGATCCCCCAGAACTGAGGTAACAGGTGGCTGTGAGCTACCTAATGTGGGTGCTGGGAACCAAACCCTCGTATCCTGCAGAAGCATCAAGTACTATTTTTTTTTTTTTTTTTTTAAGACAGGGTTTCTCTGTGTAGCTTTGCGGAGGCTGGGATTAAAGGTATGTGCCACCACTGCCGGGTGGCTTTTTTTTTTTTTTTGCCAGACCTGAGGACTGAATCCAAGGCCTTGTGCTTCCTAGGCAAGCGCTCTACCACTGAGCTAAATCCTCAACCCTGCATCAAGTACTCTTAAATGCTGAGCATTATTTTAAGCTCCTTCTTACTGATCTTTTTTTTCTTTTTGGATTTTCGAGACAGGGTTTCTCTGTGTAGCTTTTTGCGCCTTTTCCTGGTACTTACTTGGTAGCCCAGGCTGGCCTCGAACTCATAGAGATCCGCCTGGCTCTGCCTCCCGAGTGCTGGGATTAAAGACATGCACCACCACCGCCCAGCTCTTACTGATTTTTAATATGTGATTAGAGAACACACTTGTTAAGATTTCAGTCATTTAAGATTTACTGAGTTTTGTTTCATGATACAAGATATGGCCTATATGGGAAAATGTTCTATGTGAACTTGAAAAACAATCATTTTCTAGGTGCAGTGTTCTACACATTTCTGTTAGGTATTCACATCTTTGATTGATTAGCTGCTTAGTTGTGTGACCCATTTTGAAAGAGAGGTATTAAAGTCCCTATCAGTCAATCATTAATCAACCAATTCTTGGTTAATTAGTATGTCTCAGTATGTTGCTAACATTGTATTTGAATTTTGGGGCTCACAGGATCCTCCTACCTTAGCTCTGGAGTGGGTGGGACCATGGGAAAGAGTGACGTGTGCCTGTCTGGCTCCAGTAGTTACTGTTGAGTTACCACCTACTTCCGTTCTTCATTAAGTCTGTGGCTGTGATGTTAAGTGCATATATATGTTGAGTTGTTGCACCTTCTTCTGGACTCACATTGGAAACTCTGATCATTAGTGTATGTGTGTAAATGCTTGTCACGGCAGATGTGTAGCATTCAAGGACCACCTGCAGGAGTCAGTTGTCTCCTCCCACTATGTGGGTCATGGGATTGAGGTGGCTGGGCTTGGCAACAAGCCCTTTACTCACTGACACATCTCCCCAGACCATGGACTCACCTTTCTCATTCTAGGAACAGTTTTGTCTTTAATGTCTAGAGAATCTCCTATAGACACAATAATTTTGCTATCAGTTCTGACATAATCTTTTGATGGAGTGCTTCTTTCATTTACTTTTAAAATAATTACTGATAACAGAATTTATGTCTGTGATCGCATAGGTCAGAAGAAAGTGTCACATCTCCAGGCACTGACTGCATGTACAGACATTTTTTTAGCAGCCCTGAGGGTACAATAACACGTGTTCTTAATCACTGAGCCATCTCTCCAGCACCTCAGTGTTTTAATACATTTTGAGTGTCACTATCCTAGTAGCTGCCCTGGGGATTTCAATTAGCAGCACAGAAAAAAAATCTTGTTCAGATTAATGCTAATCTAATTCAAAGTTCATATAAAAATCTGCTACAGTATAACTGTTGATCTGATTTGTAGGGATTTAAACTGCTGTCTATATCAGTCTTAAAGGGGATCTTTTTAGTGTTGGAACGTTCTGCCAGTGTGATTAATGCCATTTTGGTTTCTCTGAGCATATCTAGGGTACTTCATATTTGAAGGATTCTTTTGTCTATCTTTGATTGATAATTCCCCTTTTCGTATGTATAATGTATTATCCACTGCCTTCTTGCAAACAGATGTGGTAAATTACTTTTTTTGTTGCTTTTAAGAATATTTTTTGAGAGTTGATATGACTGAGTATGGTTCTTTGGGTTTATCCTATTTGGGGTTTGCAGATCTTTCAGATGTGTGTATTAACATTTGTCATAAAATTTGGATGGTTTTAGCAATGACTTATATATTATTTCTGCTTTTCTTTCCCTGTTTATCATCCTACAATTTCTATTAACAATATGTTGGTATGCTTGATGGTGCTTCCACCAGTCTCTGAGACTGAGACTGTCAACTGATATATCTTTAAGTGTTCAGATTATTTCCTAGCTCTAACATCACAGAGCCTTCTATTAATATTTTCAAATACTGTACTTTCCAACTACAGAATTCCTACTTGATTTTTTGGTAGGTCTGAGGCCTGAACTGAAGGACTCCTGCATGCTGGAGTTAACTATTACTGGGATGCCTTCCTACCTCTCTTCCCTGTTATTCAATAAAGTGCTGGAAGTCTTAGGGTAATATGACAAGAGAAAGAAACAAGAGGGCTACAAACAGTAGTCAGTTTATTTCTTTTGCAGATGTTATGATCTTTTACTTCAAAGGCCCTAGAGACCCCACTTGAAAACCCTTACACTTATAAACACAGCAAAGTAGCAGAATACAAAAGCAACATATATTAAGTCTCTATAAATGATAAACTTGTTGTGGAAGAAATCAAGGTTCCCAACAGCTTTAAAAAAATATCCAGGATAATTCCAAGGATGCAAATGAATTCTACAAAGGAAACTTTTAAGGCACTGAAAAAAATGAAAGGCACAGGAAGATGAAAATGCCTCTAAGACTCATGGATTGTCAAAATTAGTGTTGTGAAAATGGCTGTATTATCAAAAGTGATACAGATTCAATGCAGTGCCCATCAAAATCCCCATGGCATTCTTCACAGTACTAGAAAAGCAACCTGAAATTTCATAGAGAAGCAGATATGATTCCAAACAGCCAAGACCATCCTTAGCTGAAAGACCAATCAATATTAGAGATATCTTAGATAACTTGATCTCAAATTAGAGAGCTACAGTAATAGAATCAACATGGAACTGGCACAAAAACAGACTTGGTGACAAAGAGAATAGAAAGAAACTCACTAACTAGAGCCATAAAGGTGTCAAGATCACTCAGGTGGGTATATGTGTTAGCTCATCCCTATAACCACAAGCACTAGTGAGGCTGGGCTGTGAAGACTGCCATGAATTTCAGGTCATCTGAGTATACAGATTAAAGACTTTGATGTAAGACTTGAAACTAAAAGGAGAAAACCTTTTAAGATTAATGAGCACAGGCCAGGATCTTCTGAAAAGAACTTCAGGGCATTGGAACAGTCTGAAGAACTGCAAAGTGGTGATACACAAAACTAAAGCTTTTGCTCAGCAAAGGAGACAGCTACAGAATGAGGAAAAAAGAAAAGCTTTTCCAACTTTATGTCAAGCACAGAAATAATATTGAGGATCTATAAAAGACTGCAAAAATTAAATACTAAAACCTCAAATAATCTAATCAATAAATGGGCTAATGAACTGAATAAGCTTTTCATAGAATTACAAATGGCCAATAAAAACTCAAAGTAGTGTTCCAACATTCTCAGCCATCAGAGAAATGCAAATTAAAACTACTTTGACATTCTACCCTAACTCTGGTCAGAATGGCTATTATAAAGAAATAGGACATCTGCTGTGAGACTGTGTCTTCTATATAGGTCAGGAAAGCTGTACCCATAAAATCTCAGCAATACAATAGCTTAAACAAGACTTGGACAGTGGCAACACTAGCTGACATGTCAACAATGGATGGAGGAAATATCACAAGGCTCCAACTCTAGATGAAGAACTATAGGCAATTAATGACTGCTGAAAGACAGGGATGGGCCCCTAACTGACTATCCAATATCAAGGAGACGGTCCTAAAAACATACACATGAGCAACAGTACATGAACTCAGCAGGTTGTGTGTGTGTGTGTGTGTGTGTGTGTGTGTCACACACACACATATGTATACACACACATGTGTATATATATATATATGTATAGATTTAACAATAATAAAAAAAGAAAACATGATAACTACTGTGAGATATCTGGTTAAAGAACAACTCTTATTCATTGCTAGTGAGAATGTAAACTTGGGTAGCCACTATGGAAATCACTATAAAGCATTCTCCAACAACAAAAAAACCAAACCCAAAACTGAAAAGAGAACTGCCATATGGCCCACCTATAACACTGTGCGATGATATGTGTGTATGTATACACACACACACACATATGCACGAGATGGCAAGTCAACATACCACAGAGAGACTTGCACATCTATTTATATTGCTGTATTTTTATACAGCTAAGAAACAGAATCAGACTAGATGCCCATTAACAGATGAGTAGATGAAGAAAATGTTGTATATACATGATGCAATTTTATGCTACTATAAATAAAAATGAAATCATCATGACATTTTTAGGTAAAATAGAAACCATTCTTTAAGTCAAATAAGCCAGATCCAGAAAGGCAAATACTGCATGCTTTTGCTCTCATACGTGGAATCTAGATTTAAATGTGTGTAGTGGGGAGGGAAGGGAATCTTCTATAGGGGACAGGGCAGTAGTGGGGAGGAGGAGGGATTAGAAAAGTATAACATGTGCACCACAATGTTATAAGGAAATTCATCACTTTGTATGGTAACCTAAAACATAAAAAGGAACATGGTAAGACTTGGGATACAAAGGCTAATGATGCAAGTTGAACAAAATGTTTTCTATGGGACCTTGGAGCATGTGGGACCTTAGAAACACCACCATATTTTAGAGGATCTTTAGTTTTAACTAAGTTGTAGTTACACACATTGAGGCAAAATTTACCACCTTAGCTATCTTTACCAGTGCAGGTACAGAGCACCAAGTATCTTCACACAGTTGTACAACCATCACTTCTTGTCTCCAGAGCTCCTAATTAAAACTCATTGCACTTCAGCCCCATCTCCTTGCAACCACAGTTGTACTTTCTATATTTGGGTTCTGCAATGAGGTTATCTCTTATAAACACAATCATATAGTATTTACCTTTTTGTGACTGGATTAATGAAGGAAATCCACAGATTACTGAGAAAAGGACTATTTGTTAGTGGATTATATGGGGGAACAAATTACTGATACAGGATAAGGCAAATTCAGTCACAGAGCCCCTAGAAGGCTGAGAACTGGTCCCACACTGCTTCATGCCACCTGACTTAGTCTTTACTATCCAAAAATGTGAGAGAGAAGGGGTACCATGTATGGGCTTCCCAGATCTTAAGCTAGCCAAGAGGCCATGCCCTAGGGTCTAGTACCCCAAGGCCACAGGTAGAATGAATACCCACTACACTGGATTATTTTACTTAGTACAATGTTCTGTTAGTTCATCTATGTCGTAGCATGTGTCAACATTCTCTTGTAAGTCTGAATACTATTTCTTCATGTGTATATTCTATATTTTGTTTATCTACTCATCTATGCATGGATACTTTTGATCCTGTCTCATTAAACTTAAACAACAAGAACAACAACAAAGAAACCTTGGTTATAAAAATCTCTCTCAGCAAAACTGCTTTTAGTTCCCTTGCATGTTATCTCCAGCAGTGGATTTGCTTCAAAACATGGTGATTCTGTTCACTTCTGAGGCACCAAGACAGTTTTCCACAGAAACTCATAGTTACTTTTTCTTCCCCTTAGTCTACACCTGTTAACTCTGTGTGTGTGCACGTGTGTGTGTGTGCGCGCGCGCGCGTGCGCGCGCACGGGAAAGAGGGCGGGTGTGGGTGGTAATAACGTATGGTGTGTGTAGTACTTGCATGTGAGTATTCAGGTGTATGTACCTGTGCATGCACATGCAGAAGCCAGAGCAGGACACTAGGTCCGTTATTGTTCTCTTACTGCCTAGAGATGAGGTCTCTCATTGAACCCGAAGCTTGCCATTTTGGCTAAGCTAGCTAGGAATTTAGCTCTTGGAATCTTCCTGTCTCTAACCATCAATGCTGGGGTTATAGACTCTATACACTACTCTTTATATAGGGGCTGGGGATTTGAACTCAGATCCTCATGTTTGTAGAAAAAGCACTCCTACCCATTGAACTATTTCCCCAACCTCAAATGCAGATTAGCAGCAATTATTCTGAGCAATTATTCTGTGGACAGGAAGTAAAATATTTTATTTACATTTTCCTCATAATTAATGAGGTTGAATATCTTTTCATGTGCTTTTTGGCCATCTGGATGTCTTCTTTGGGGAAACATCTATTCAAAACCTATGCCCATTTAAATATTTTATTGTTGTTATTGTTGAATATCTCTGCATGTTTTAGGATCTTTTTTGGAGGTAATACCTATTTGCATCCTTATGCTTAATTTTAAAGTAGTTATAATTGTACAGAGCCTGTGAATACTCACAAGCGAGAGCATGAGGAAAAAAAAATCAGTGCTGTGGGAAGGAGTGGCAGACATTTTAAAATTAATTCAAGGTTTAAAAGTTTCATTCAACCATTTTTGTTTCAAATATCTAGTTCTCTAAACTGAAAACAAAGCTGAATTTGCTAGTATTGGGGCATAATTTCATTTTAATAGTAACAAGTTAAGAGACCATTATTGTCTACTTTTCTAATTATTTTACTGGTATCTACTTAGGTGAAAGACAAGTAAGTTGCCTCATAATAATGAATATCTATGCCACTTCATGTCTGTTTCAGATGTAACTAAAATTATAAAATGTTTATGGTTTATACAACAATGCTGATTAATTAATGAACATAAATGAATAGCATAGGCAATATTAGGTAGTAAGAACTACATGAATCCTAGTGTCCATCCTCATGTTTACACATTGTCATAGTTAGGATCTATTGCTGTAAAGAAATACCATGACCCTGGCAATTCTTATAAAGGAAAGCATTTAACTGGGACTGGCTTTCAGTTTCAGAGGTTTATTTCATTATCATCATGGCAGGAAGCATGGCAGCATGCAGGCAGACATGGTGCTGGAGAAGGAGCTGAGAGTTCTACATCTGGATCCTCTGGGCCTGGCTTGGGCTTTTGAAACCTCAAAGCTGACACCCAGTGACACACTTCCTCCAAGAAGGCCACACCTACTCTAACAAGGCCACATTTCCTAATCCTTTCGAATAGTGCCACTCCCTGATGACTAAGCATCAAATATATGAACCTCTGGGGGCCATTCTTTTTCAAATCACCACATACATTTTTCCAATACTGAGAGAGCACTGTGCTCTACTGAAAAGTCTTTAAAAACTGCACTCAACAAATTCTTGGGTATCCTTGAATGGGTAAGAATCATAAAGACAAATTAAGATTTAGAAACAGTCCTCAATGAGGACTCATGGGAAATTAAAATGGAGAATTACTAAGTGATACAGGACCTCTCACTACCCTATGGCATATATCACAGAAAGGTACAACATAAAGTTCTATTGACACTTGGTGGAGTTTATTTCTAGTTTGGGGAGTGAGTTTAGCTATTATTGTCAGACTTAAAAGTGTTGAGGCATAGGGATGGAGAAAAAAGGTTGAGACTAGAAAGATCAAAAAGGGCCTGGGACATGGAGATGGATTAGCTTCACAAGAAGCTGGACATGTATAACACATATAAAGGGATCATAAGTGAATACGATGGTAAGAAGTTCAGGGTTCACTTCTTAGTCAGGAGGAAGGCACTTGGACTGAAACTAAGCTTTGCATTAGAAAGATTAATTTCTAAAACTAAGCTTCTATGTTATTTCAATATCCTGAATGTTAATTTCTGATATTGGAGATGAAATGGGAACTTTTATAGTGAACTAGGCCAGAGGTTGTGGGAACAAGAGAAAATTACTGACTCATGATTTGGTCAGTATATGGGTAAGGAGCTATGGGCACTGTATGTACTATGGTGTTTTGTTTTTGCCTTTGATTCTGTTGTTTGCATTGATCTGTATGTTTACTGTCAAGTTTGTAATGAACAATGCATAAAGAAGTAAAATACAGAGTCTGCTTCAGGGGAGAGCCAGATGGAAATCTCAGATCCCCACTAGTCAGATGGCAAACAATACAATTCAATTCGTAACTTTCCCCTTATTTTATGTTTTAAAATTTAGTTGACTACCTCATTTAACTGTAGTACTATGCTTCTGGTAAACTTAAAGATAAAGGTTAAAGATTAATAAAGGTGGTGGACGACTATTATTTTATACATATATTACCCTATTCTACTTCATTTTTAAGCTCACTTTATAGGAAATGATTCTTTATATTGCATTACTTCTAGTTAACTACAGTAAAGAACAATCTCATGCTACTTGTGCTGGGTGTTTCCTATGCTTCAGACAGTTCTATACATCATCATGTCTGTGAGTTTCAACCTTTACTGTAGCACACAGTTGCTTTACATGGTATATCGACAATACCTGAACTACTACAACAAGAAGGAACATACCAGTAGTGTTACTGAGCAATGTGAGATGTAATCAGATTCTTTCATTCTAAACACACTTACATAGTTGAGGAATTATTTCAACAGAGTGTAGATTATAACACATTGCTAGCAGAGACGGCAGAATAGATAAATAATATTCCTTTTCTCACTCCCTATTCCCCAAACTCTCATGTGACAGTTGTTATTTCAGCATTAGGCTCTATATTGACTAAATATTTTACTAGAAATTAGTCTGGAGTTATTTTGGAAAATGGCAGACACAAGCAGGCATAGTCTGCTAGAATTTTCAGGGAGAACACTGGGGAAAGTCAGACAACAGCCATAGAAAGGTGAGTGATACCCCCAAATCTAGTTTCATAGCAAAGTAAAGCAGGAAAACTTACAAAAGCAGAACAACAACAACAAAAAAGCTAGTGTCCAATGGAAGGACTGATATGTTTGGGGAGCTACTCCTGCCTATGACTATGGAGGAGAAACTCTTGAGTTTGCTCTGCACACCATGTTCAGCAAGGTGGAAACCTGGTTGGAGCTAGAGTATGGCAATACAGGTTCTAAGCGGCATGCCTGATATCTTGAAGGACTTCCCAGGGTCTGTACAATATTCATAACTAGACCAGCCTTTATGACCTGGCATGTAAAAAGCTGTCCACTAATGGGATCAACATCATGATGTCTTTACAAAGAACTGCTCAGGAGTGTGACAGGCATCATGGAGACAGAAAAGAACTGCTCAGAGTCAAGACTTGACCACAAAGCAGGCAAGAACCTTAAGGTAAAATGGTTGAACACTTACACAATGGCAAAGATAAACTATGAATAGAACACTCAAGATCTATGGGAAACTGTAAATAATCAAATCTATGACTCACAGACATAAAAAGAGAATTTCATGCTAATGGCATGGAAAACATCTTCAAGTTATGGCCATTCTACCCTCTAAACCTTATTAAATTTTGATGGGAGAAACCATTTTTCAATGAAACAACAGCAGATTTCCCAAATCTTGGGAAAGAGATGTCCATCTAGGTACAGGAAGAATTTAGACTACCAAAGAAACACCACCAGAGAAAAACCTCTCTACATCACAGCCAAAACACTAAATATACAAAACAAAGGACATGTCCCAGCTGAAAGCTGCAAGAGAAATAAGTAATATATAAAGGCAATTTCATTCATTGAGTAACAGCAAATTTCACAGAAAAACTTTAGCTGAAGCAGAAAATAACATGCGCTGGTGAGGATGTGGACAAAGAGGACACTTAGTCTGCTGGTGGGACTGTAACTAGTTCAGCCACTTTGGAGATCAGTATGGAGGTCCCTCAAGACACTACAACTACAACTACCACAGAGCCCAGGTCTAGCACTCCTGCACATTTATTTATGCAAAGAATTTCACACCAATACATCATAGAGATCCTTACTATGCATTATAAATTCATTATGCATATGCATGTTTATTACAGATCTATTCACAAGAGTTAAACTGTGGAACCAACCAAAATGTCCAACAACAGAGGTAACAGATAAAAAAAAATATACTATTTATACACAATGGACTTTCTTCCAGCAATAGAGTTATGCTGTTCAGAGTCAAGTGGAAACAAGTGGAGATAACCATATTCCATGAATTAAGCCTATTTGAGAAAGACAAATATCTCATATTTTCTCTCATTTTGTGCTTCTTTGATTTTATACAATATTGTATGTATATAGGTCATGAAAGCAGAAGCAACCCTGTCTAGGGGAAACATAGAGGGAGTGGTAGAGAGTACAATATGAGTATACTCAATGTATATTTGTGCTTATATGAGAATATCCTTACTGTAACACAGTATTATGTACAATGAAAATATACAATGAAAAAAGTCCTGATTTGAGCTCCACTATGGTACTTTCTGGGCAGCACCACCAAGAATTCTCTCATTATGGCAGTTCTTCTAGTTGTTAGTGATTAAATATTTCATTTTGAAAGTTGGGTAGAGCCTCAGATGGTGCTCATGCATGTACTTGTAACAGTACCAACTTGCTAGTGCATTTCTACCAACTGGACACTACATTCATATGCCCATATTTTCTTTTTTTTTTGTTATTCATTATATTTGTGTTTTAACTTTACACATCAGCCATGGGTTGCCCTGTCCTCCCCCCTCCTGCCCCCACTCCCACCTTCTCCCCAACCCCTTCCCTCCATTCCCATCTCCTCCAGGGCCAAGACTCCCCTGGGGATTCATTTAAACCTGGTGGATTCAGTACAGGCAGGTCCAGTCCCCTCCTTCCAGGCTGAGCAAAGTGTCCCTGTGTAAGCCCCTGGTTCCAAACAGCCAGCTCATGCACTAAGGACAGGTCCTGGTCCCACAGCCTGGATGCCTCCCAAACAGTTCAAGCTATTCAATTGTCTTACTTATCCAGAGGACCTGATCCAGCTGGGGCTCCTCAGGTTTTGGTTCATAATTCATGTGCCTCCATTCATTTGGCTATTTGTCCCTGTGCTTTTCCAATCTTGGGCTCAACAATTCACGCTCTTGGGCCAGGCCCCAGGTGGAGCTCCAGGAGTCCAATTGTCGAGAAAAAGGAGGGACTGTAAGAGCGTGAATTGTTGAGATCATATTTTCTTTTATGTCTAGCCCATTGTTATATGTGCTCTCCGCTGTCTTCCCAACAGATGTTTATTGTTGCACTGTCTTAATGTAGTGAAGAGGCAAACACAGTAGAAGGCTGACCAACATAGCTACTGTATCTCCATAACAAAAAGCCCAGAAGAAATTAGGGTTTCCTATGAATAGGAATATAAAAACATATATGGCATATAATTTTAAGAAAAAAGTGTGATAATACAGGACTTTAAGATATTGGTGTATAGCTGTGATAAGTAAAGGATTTTCTCATTTTAAAATTAATAGCACAGTCCTGAGACAATCACCTTTTTGACGGTGTGAAATAAGTAGTTTTTAAGTGTAAGTAGATTTGAGTTGCTAATGTGTAGATATGAGTCTCACTGAGAATTCACCAATGGAAGTAAGTTTTGGATTTGGAGTGTGCTAACCTGCTTGAGTTTACCAGCATTGTGAAATAAAAATGAGTCTCACAACATCTCACTTAGCAGTGAAATTATTTGCACATTAAGAAAGAATTAGCAAACAATAAAAATATAATATGTATAAGAATTAAAATTTAAATGACTTCTTTGTTGTAATTATATATCAAAATATTTGACTGTAATAGTCTTAACGGGATTTTCCTTAATTTTTTTTACAGAATGCTTTTATGCTGAAGCAGCAACATGATCAATTCTTTTCTTCTTTCTCTTTCTCTCCCCCCCCCCCCTCTTTTTTTTTTTTTTTTTTTTGATCTAGGGTTTCTCTACATGGCCCTGGCTGTCTAGTTTACTACACAGACCAGGCAAGCCTGGAACACACAGAGATTCCCCTTGCCTGCCCCTACCTCCTGAATACTGAGGTTAAAGGGAGTATGCCACCACATCCACACAATGAATTCTTAAAAGTTTATAATTAGCTACAAAATAAACTCATTATAGTATATTTAATTTATGTAAGGCCATTATATAATACAAAATTGGCCACTAACATGTTCTTTATGGTTATTATATTAAGCTTGTTTATATTTCTTCAAGGGCAAGATTCTAGGATTCTCAAAAGACCATCTAATGTTGGGATTTTATTCTTTATGTAGGTAGTTGATTTACCGTAATTTGAAAGGAAGCTCAGGCATTAGTCACATGCAGACATCTTTTGGTCTGTTTCCTTTTTGTCTTGACTGAATTTCTTCACAATGTTTGTTGCAATGGACAAGTAAGCTGTGCTTTTATAAAATGATATAAAAAACATCTCTTTAAATTTTAGACCTCTTATTCCAAATTTGAAAATATAGGATTAATTTAAATTGTACTATTAATTGGATTTCTAGCTTTTACTTTTCTTAAAATGAGCTAATTTATATGATTTATCATTTTAATCTTTAAGTCAAGTTACCTCTCCTTTTCTGTTATTTCAGCTGAGAAATAAGGGTAAAGGTTTGGTTCATCACAGTAATAATAAGTGAAGAAATACATGTTGACATTTTTGTCCTGAATAGCTCTTAAAATTTGATTACGTATAGACAGAAAAAGTGCAATGAAAGAAAATTGTATTCAGGGTTGTGACCCATAATTTTGACAGCAGCTCACCTCTCCGATATATCAAAAGAAGATGCGTTACATGTTGTGACATCCCACATGCCTTACCTGAGCCGTTTTTCAGATATCCATTTGCATCTACTGTTGTGTACATGATATATGGTCCAGGCTGATTCACTCCAAAGGGCTGCAGTAAGAAAGGAAATGGTTGGTCTCAGAAAGTAAGTGAATGATTTGAATTTCAGGAAAATTTATTATATAGTAAAAACAAAAACAAAAATAAAAATGAAGAATATTTATTCTTAGAAATTTTCATACATTTATAAACTGTATCTTGATCATACTCAACCTGGCTCTCAAATTCCTGGCTCCAAAGACCCAAGACCTCACCCCACTTGGTGTTCTCTTCTTTTAAAGAGCCCAATGAGTCTAAACTTTAGTACTTCCCATGTGTATGTGGGGAAGGGCATCTACGAGAACACAGGCAATCTGCCAGCAGCAACAAACCAATTCTTCATTTTTCTCTTATAAATTACATCCCAGCTGCAGTTTTGCCTCCCTCCTCTCCTCCAACTCTCCCACCCTCAATCCCAGAACCACTCCTCCTCCTTTCCCTTCCGAAAAGGGCAGGTCTCCCAGGGATATGAACCCAACATGGCCTATCAAGTTAAAATATAACTAGGCACATTCCCTCATATTAAAGCTGGATGAGGCAACCTAGTAGGAGGAAAAGGGTCCTCAAAGCAGGGAAAAGAGTCAAAGACAGCCCCTGCCCCCACTGTTAGTAGTACCACAGGAACCTCAAGCTATACAATCATAACATATATGCAGAGGATGTAGGCCAGACCCATACAGGCTCCCTGATTGTTAGCTCAGTCTCTGTGAGCCCCTATGGACCCTGGCTAGCTGATTCTGTCAGCTGTTTTCTTGTGGTGTCTTGGCACCTCTGGCTCCTGCAATCCTTCCTTTCTCTCTTCTACAGGGTTCCCAGAGCTCCGCCTAATGATTTGCTGTGGATCTCTGCATCTGCTCCCATTGGTTGCTGGGTAAAGCTTCTCTGATGACAGTTATGCTAGATACCAGTCTGGTTACATAAGATGGCTGGTTTGGGTACCATATTCCCTATTACTAGGAGACTTTGCTAGGGTCACCATTGTAGATTCCTGAGAGTTTTTATTGCATTAGTTTTCTACCTCACCCCTGCAAAGCCTCCCAATTCTAGTCTCTCCCCAGCACTCCCCCCGAAACTAATCCCTCTTGTTCCCGTCCACACCCATCCCCAGTCCACCCTTGACATCACTTTTTTCCCCTTCCCAGGGAGATCCATGAGTCTGGACTTGAGCCCTCCTTGTTACTTAGCCTCTCTGGGTCTGTGGATTGATGTAGCATGATTATCCTTTACTTTACAGCTAATATTCACTTATGAGTACATACCATGCACACACACACACACACAAAACAATTCTTTTTTTCTTTTCTTTCTTCTCTTTCTTTTTTCTTTTCTTTCTTTTTGGGGGGGTTTTTCAAGACAGGGTTTCTCTGTAGTTTTGGCACCTGCCCTGGATCTGGCTCTGTAGCCCAGGCTGGCCTGGAACTCAGAGATCCACCTGGCTCTGCCTCCCAAGTGCTGGGATTGAAGGTGTGCAGTACCGCTGCCTGGCTGCACAAACCAATTCTTAGGTATATGTCTTAAATAATTGTAGCTACTTAAAAGAACATTTCCATAAACAGATAATAGTTCAAATTAAACCTGGTTAGTGGAAAATTATCAAAATTAGTTATTTAGTGTGTGTGTGTGTGTGTGTGTGTGTGCGTGCGCGTGCGTGCGTGTGTGCGTGTGTGTGTGTGTGTGTGTGTGTGTGTGTGTGTGTGTGTGTATGCAGCTATTTGAGTATCAAAGTGCATGTGTGTAGGTTAGAAGACAACCTGCAGGAGTTGGTTTTCCCTTTCACCATGTGGATGCTATGGATCAAACTCATTTCATTAGGCTTGGTCTTTACATGCTAAGCCATCTCACTGGCCCCAGTAGAAAATTCCTAATACCTTATAGTACTTGACAGTTGCATTTATATAGTTCAGTATTTTAACTGAGTATTTTAAAGACCTAATGTTTCTACTTTATAAGGGTAAATATTTTAAGCAAACTTTTCTTTATTAGTCTGGTTTCATAGGGAACAAAACTACAAGAGTTTTGGAGTGAAGGATGCAGATTGTGGTAGAGTACCTGAAATACTCTTGAGTTTTGACTACCAGTACTGAGAAAAACCTCAAACTTGAAAACAGTTTTATCATTACATTTCTTCTTTTTCCTCCTCTTCTTCCTCCTCCTCCTCCTCTTCCTCCTCCCCTCTCTTCTTTTCTCCCTCTTCTTTTAGTTTTTTGACACAAAGTCTTTCTACATAGCCCTGGAACTCTGTAGACTCAGATCGACCTGCCTTTGCCTTTCAAGAGCTGGGATTAAAGGCGTGCACTATCATACTCGTCGTATTACATTTATATTGAATTGGACATATGCTACAATTTCTTACTAATGTACAAAAATGTCAAATTCTATTTATAATTGAGTGAGAATACTGACTTTTAGTTCTGTCCCATTTAATCTTTTACACATTTAGAGAATATTACTTTCCAGTTTTTCCTTGGAAACTCAGAGCCTAATCAGATTGGCAGTTTATCTCAACTTGTATACCATAAAATGATAGATTTCCTCTCTTTGGAATCAACTCTAATCAAAATGGGTATAAAATGTAGATTGTAATGAACATCCTATTAAAAGTTAAATGCTTGAGAAATTTTTGTTTGAAAATTTATGACAAAATAAAACATTAGTGATCTTAGCAAAACCGACTTTCAAAAACAAAGGAGAAAGCTTGTATACCTATAATCCTGTATACAGACAGTGGAGATCAGGCTCAAGGCCAGCCTGAGTACATGAGACCCTACTGAGGGGATGAGAAGGAGAAGGAGAGGGGGTGGGGAGGAAGAGAAAATGAGGAAAGAAGAAGGGGGAAGGAAGAGATAGAAGAGAGGGAGGGAGGAGGGAAGAGGGAGAGGGAGACGTTGAGGGGGCAGAGAGAGAGAGAGAGAGAGAGAGAGAGAGAGAGAGAGAGAGAGAGAGAGAGAAACTTCTATGTTTTAATACCTACTGTCTTCTTTGCATTTTTATGAATGTAGGCTCTACTGATGACAAACCAAAAAGTTCTCAAGCATTTATCATCTCGTTTTATCACAGTTACAGACTTGCTTCGGATGACATCTTTTCTCCTTAACTCCCTCAACTGTGCTGGAATACGGCAGCAGCAGCTACTCTAACAGATGCAGCTTCTTCATTAATCTACCTTTAAAGTTGAAACCTCCTGTTGACTCTAGCCATCCTTAGCTTATAGAAAATGCCTTGGTGTTGTAGAGGATGTAGTGATTTTTCATTTTGTTTGGCCTGTGTGTCAGGACAAAGACACTCACTTCCTGGATTCTGCTGCTAGCTCACAGCTGGATTTGACTTGACAGCTCAGGAGCTGTGTCACACATCTGAGTCACTATCTGATTACTGTAGGAGTTGAGAGGCCCTCGCCCTCTGCCTCAGTTGAGGCTGTCTGAAGAAACACCTCAGCTTTAGGGCTCTCCCTGCATTGTAAACCAACCTCTTTCTTCCTGCCAACCCTGCTTTCCTCACTACTTCAGTTATTGTTCCCAAGTACTGTCAAGGTGTCTGCAGAAGCTTCTCAATATGTACATGAAAGTACTGGGACGGTAGTGCTTTAAATGGATTGTAAGGATCTGAGACTATAATCAAAACAGCTAGCTTTGTGTTGAAATTTCTCACTTGACTCCAAGACTTAGGAAACTTTAACTTCTCTGAGACTGTGTGTGTGTGTGTGTGTGTGTGCACACACACACACACACACACACACACACACACACACACACACACACGGTGGTTAATAATTTTTGAGGCCTGGGAGATTGCTTGGGGAGGTGGGGGTTAGGGGGTAGGGGGTAGGAACCTTCCAAGCCTTAAGAGCTGAGTTCAGACTCCCGTAAAAGCTGGATCCAGTGATTACTGTCTATGATGCCAGCACTCCTGTGATAACATGAGAGAGCCGGGAGAATCCCCTGAAGCATGTGGGCCAGGTAGCCTGGAGTACGCAGCACAGTGGTAAAAACAAGAGAGACCAGCTCTCCAACAAGATGGAAAGGTGAGGACAAACTCTGGAGGCTGCTCTCTATCACCTATGCGAAGATGAATAATAAGGTTCTTTAGGGTTGCACTCTCCTGTAGATGGGCATCTAATTAAAAAAACTAAATGTGAAGGAAGCAATGGGAGGGTGTCATAAAATACTTGGTAAAGGCAATGATCCTAACACAGACATTTGTTTTTAAGTTTGTCTTGTTTTGAGATACAGTTTCCTGGATCACAGGCTGGCCTCAAATTTGCTATATAGTTGAAGATGATCTTGAACTTCTGATTTCCCCTGGCTTTACCTACTGTGTATTGGTACTATAGATATGTACCACCATGCCTGGTTTTATATAGTACTGAAGATCAAACTCAAGGCTGTGCTAGCTAGCAAGCCTTCTACTATTTGAGCTACAACCTCAGTTGTAGAGTGATAACTTTTTATGGAAAGGTACCAAAATTCTAGCAGTTTCTTTGAGTAATAATGGATACTTTAATAATTACCAAATACAGATATCAACTTTGACTGTAACTTATGACTATTTTGTGTATATTTACTTATCCTGAAGATAATTTAAAAAAGAGTATTTATATATTGATTTTATGTGTATGAGTGTTTGCCTGCATGGATGTGTATACAGTACCGAGAAGTCCTCAAGAGGATGTCAGATGCTTAGAAGAAGAGCACAACAGCTGTTAGCCTCTGTGTGTGTGCGTGTGCGTGTGCGTGTGCGTGTGTGTGTGTGTGTGTGTGTGTGTGTGTGTGTGGAACTGAACCTGGGGTCTCTACAAGAGCACAGACAGCTGTTAGCCCCTGTGTGTGGGGGAGCGGGGGCTGGGAACTGAACCTGGGGCCTCTATAAGAGTAGCAAATGCTCTTAACCACTGATCCACCTCTCTAGGCCCCTGAAGAAAATTTCATAGAAATATCTGTGATGAAGAATTAAGTTTACTTACTGTGATCTTACGAGGACAGTCATTAGAACATAGACCACTAAGAACTGTGGAAAAGATAAAGAACAGCCTATTACTACTGTCATAAGCTTACATTAAAAATACAATCTACTTTCTCCCCAAAGTCTATTAATACATTCACTGACTCAAGACCACAGATACGAACCAGTTCAATTTCTGAGAAAATGAAATTTCACTTTGTACCTATATGTTTTTAAAAGTTAATTAAATTAAAATTTGAAATCTTTGATATGTTCCTGTGTTGGGGTGTGGATGTCTACATGACACAGAGTATGTGTGGAGTTCAGAGGTCACTCTTAGAGTATTAAAGATAGCTATCCCCAACATTAATTCTTCTCAGTCAATGAGAGAGGAAGTGAACCTTTGAAATATGACATAAGGAGAAGCCCTTGGTCAGCTAATATGCCTAATGAGGAAACGTGATGCTTATGAGGGAAAGGTGGCAAAATGTTCACTCTTATTCTTTCTAGCTAGCAGAGCAAAGACACAAAAGGCATGGCGATTAGAGAGAGAAAGAAAGGAAATTGTTCTTTTGAAAATGGCTATCTATAAAGAAAAATTCTCCCAAAAACTATTTTATAAAATACCTTCCCAGAATCAATAAGTGAGTCCAATGAGGCTACATTGAAGTATTTATTTCCACATACTAAAAACGAACATGTAAAAACCAAATTAAAAACACGGCAGTATTTAAAGTCTTTGCAGAGAGTGCAGGCATACACATAATAAAACACATAAGGCCTTTATGAGCACAGACACCAGTGAGACAGGCACATTCCAGGAACTTGTTCCAGAAAAGAAACAGCACAGGGAAATGAGAGGTATAATTCTCACTGCTACAGAGGATGTATATAGAGAGACTGGAAAGAACCCGGAAGTACTGTGTGGATTAAAAATGCAAGTAGTGGCAGGAATCCATAGTTTTATTATACATGTGACTGATGTGTGTGTATGTGAAGCCTGACTTCCATTTTCCTACTTTTGTCCAAAAGGAACCTGGAAACAATGACGAAACACTAACACGAACACCAAGCATCTAGAGCCTGGGTTTTACATGGGATTCAAGGCACAGGGCAAGTGCTGTGCAAAACAAATATCTGAATGCCAGCCAATTATGTGGAAGGTTGGGGCTGTGGATAGAGCTCAGCAGTTAAGAGCTCTTGCAGAGGACCCGGGTTTGGTTCCCATAACCCACATGGTGGCTTACAACTCTTAACTCCAGTTCCTGGGGATCTGAAACCCTCTTAGGACCTCTTAGGGTTCCTGCATGCATGTGGTACAGATACACTCAGGCATCCACACACACAATATAATAAGTAAATGTAAAAAAATAATGTAGAAAGAATGATGGTAAAGCAGGGTCATTATTTGACAAAAGTTGAGGCAGGAGTTATCAATAGACTCCAATGGTAGCAGGTAAAAGTTTGATACAAAAAGGATACAAGTAATATCAGAAGGGAAAGACAGTGGATGCAGGAGAGAGAAAACT
Organism: Onychomys torridus; assembly: GCF_903995425.1. NCBI lineage: Eukaryota > Metazoa > Chordata > Mammalia > Rodentia > Cricetidae > Onychomys > Onychomys torridus. Next base: position 13,099,192 of record NC_050447.1, read on the forward strand.
GGTCATCTTGGGGCTGGACAGATGGCTTTACAGTTAAAAGTACTAGCTACTCTTCCAACTCAAGTTCAATTCCCAGCACCCACATGGCAGCTCTCAATTGTCTGTAATTTCACTTTCAGGGGACCTGACACCCTCACACAGACATACATGCAGGAAAACCACCAATGCACATAAAATAAGAATATGTAAATCAAAAACAAACAAACAAACAAACAAACAACTTGTCATCTCAGGGCTGGAGAGACAGCTCAGTGGTTAGGAGCACTTGTTCTCACAGAGGACCAGGATTCTGTCTCTAACACCAACATGTGGTTCACAACAGTCTGTAATTCCAGTTCAAGGAGATCCAAACCCTCTTCTGACCTCTGAGGGCTTACAGGCACACAGAAGGTACACAATACGTACATGCAGGCAAAACACTCATACACATATAAAAAAACAAAACAAAAGAAAAAACCCAAACTGTTCATCTCTGAGCAGGTGAGCAGTGTGCACCATGTGCCTCCTGGTCCAATGACCTGGAAGTGCAGAACCCCTGCTCTGCAATTTCTTGCTGTGGAGTTTTGCCAAAAATGGGTAACTGGAGTTAGATAGTGAGGAAACAGGATTATCTAACAATAAAAAAAATTGAATTCTTTAAAACCAGTGGAGATAAAAATAGAAAATGACTGAAAAAGTGTCCTAGATTGAGGAAGCCTGGAAAGATGTGAAAAATTCAACACATCCTGGGCAGAATACTAAACCAGGAGGGGAAGAGAGTCATTGTTGGGACAGCTGGTATATCTGAATGGGACCTATGTATAGCTAGCTCGATGTTCTGCTGAAGTTCATTTCTGGTCTAGAGGTTGTACATCACACAGGAGTGTGCATTTGTACCAGAAAACGAGTAGAAGGGAAGAGACAGGAAAGGGAAGGAAGGAGGAAAACAAGATGAATGGTAACATCTAAAATACTCACCAATGACTTTAACAAAATAAGCATCTGCTTCAAAGTTATTTTTGAGTGTATGAATGGCGACATCATTCTTGGTGTATCCTTTACTGAGTACTATAATGTCCAAAATTCCCTGAAAAAACAAATATTGTACTATTAGGTGAAAGAAAAGACTACTGTGTGACTTGTGCTATAGTTTGAATAATTGCTAGACCAAAGGCTCACATGTTAAAGACTTGCTTGGCAGCCTGTGGGAGGTGGTGGGATCTTTGGGAGGTAAGGCCTGTGCATTGGTGTGTTCCCAATGTCCCTGAAGGAGTATTGTAACTTCAGCTTCTCCTAGCTCTCTCTGCTGCTAGGCCATCACAGGTGAGCTGGCCTCCTCCACCATGTGCTCCTGCCACGGTGTACTATGTGCTACACTGGCCAAGAGACAGGATCTAGTGACTGTGGACTGAAACCTTTCGTCTTTGGAAGTTAATTTTCTCAGGGAATTTGTCATTTGTACAACCTTGGTAGGTTGATGTTTGAAATAAGTTTACTGAAAATATATGCACACAATTTAAATAGGAAATAAAAAGAAAATAGTCCTGGGAAGTAATTGTTAACATTTTGTTATATTTCCTTCTGGTCATATGTACCTGCACAGTGAATTTTTATTATTTATTATTTTATTTATTTATTTATTTATTTTTTAAAAAGACAGGGTCTCACTATCCTTGGCTGGCCTGAAACTGGCTAGCCAAGTTTGTCGATTAGGTTGGACTTAGACTTACAAAAATCCACCTGCCTCTGCTTCAAAAGTACTGGAATTAAAGGTTTGTGTCACCACAGTTAGCCTTCAAATTTCATTTTTAGATTCATTACTGTGTGTGTGATGGGGTGTGGGGGGATAGGGAGTGTAATGTGGAAGTCAGGGACAACTTTCAGGAACTGATTCTCTGTTTTCACAGTAGGTTTTTGGAATCCAACTCAGGTTTCCAGACGTTTGCAGCACATGCTTTTTACATGTAGTAGAAGCTCACGACTTTGTGCAGGAATGTTCAGCTCCTCTGCCCACATGGCCAAGTTCTCTGTTGCGGGGCCTGCAGTGCTGGCACCACCTTTCCCTCCCTCTTTAACACGTAGAGATTCAGTTCATTTTATTGTAGAAAAAACGAACATTAATTTAAAGTGGACACTCTTGCATCTCGTGATGCTACTCCTTTTCATTTTATAAATGTGAGCAGCATATTTTTTCCTGTAAATTGGCTATATTTTTCTAGAGAATTTTTGGTAACATCAGTTTCTATGAGTATTTTTATATTAAGGATATTAATTATTTCATTAATTTGGAGCATTTCTATTTACCATATTTAAAAATAATTTAAAATTTCATTTATTATGTTTTTTGATGTACAGAAATTAAAAATTGATTTGTAGGCAGTTTTGTTGATTTTTTTCTCTTGTAATATTTCTACCAATTACTTTTATGCTTGGAAACTGCTAATGAAAAATGAAATGAAATGAGATTTGGCAGCAGGAAAAGCAGAAGGAAATGTGGGTATCAATAATTCATCATTGAGTATAAGCCTCTTAAACCCAAAGCAAAATAGAACAACAAAATAGAAAGGTTAATGAAGACATAAATGTCATGATGGGTTTTTACTTTCTACAGTAAACTATCTGCAAGGATGTATGTGGATAAGTTAACTTTATGTCTTTAAAAGCTTTTTTTCTTCCTCTAAGTAGTAAACTAGCTCTCTCTTTAGAAAGGTGGATGCCAGGTGCCTATAGAGTCTTCCACCAGCTCACTTGGCAACTGTGACAGAGCCCTAGAAGTGGCAGCAGAGATGCCTTGTTTCAGTTAGCCTGTGAGGCAGATGCACTCTCCTGCTGTCTGTGTGGGTACCTGTTGGTTCTGTTTTTGGTCAGCTGATGAACATGTACATCTGCTAGTCTTAAAGCACAATTTTGCAGCAGTTTATTCCAAATAAGCACAAGAAGAGCTAACATTTCCATATTCAACTACAGAGACCAACTATTCCTATCATTAGTCAGCTAGTCAGCCCCACCCCTATTTAACATTAAAAGAGGTTTTCTTTAATGAATCATTCTCATTCCATTTTCTGGTATATGAAGCTACAGTGAAATGACCTAGATAGCAATTAAACTCTAAGCACACAGGTCAGTTCTGAACTTACATCTTCATAGATATCAAAAAAGGTGGCAACCACGGCGTCTTTGATTAGATTTAGGCCTGCTAGGTCCCAGTAGACTTTAAACATCCGATGCACTTCCTCACAGCTCACATTATTGCACGGGACATTCTCCAGTAAAAAGGCTTGCTGATTGCTGTGTGATAGACAAGAGGTATTCAGTTAAAATCAGTGCTGTGAAGCAGTAGCTGTCCTTTATCTTCCAGATAGTCCATGTTAAATTCTGGTTACTGGACTGGGATGAGAAATGCTCTGTCCTCTTTAATGTGGAGTTTCTACACCCATCCCTCCTTCATGTTTCCACTTACAGTTTAAGTTCCTGGGGTAACATTTTAGATGTGCTGCTTTCCTTTACAAAGTTCAGGAGGATCCTGAAGGTTATAGAAGGACAAAGAAGAAAAGGACAAAGAAGAAAAGAACAAAGAACATGCTAGGGAGATGAGACTGTCTGCAGGGTCTAGTGCCAGGCTCATGTGGAATTGCTCCACATGGGGAGTGGGTCATTGGTGCTGGAGCTGCATTTGGAGCTGCATTTGAGGCACCCATGTCCCAGTCAGCTACCCCACTCACCTCTGACCCTCTGCGGAACCTCAATAAGCTCACTGTTTCACCAAGACAGACAGGTTTCTTTGGTCTGATCAGTGCTCTTTCTAGAACGAACAGATCTTTGCTATTATCTCTTTAAGTCTGACACAGATGTGTATTAATGACCAATGAACATCTGAATTTAAATTAGGATTCTTCATTTCCCCAAATCTTGTAAATCATGGTGTTCACAATTTCCAGTGTAAAGTAATAGTTGCAATAGAAACTTTTAACGAAGTCACACAATTTAAAACACCGTTTTTACTGTTAATTTGTGTCTCGTATAGGGAGAGTCAGCATCTTATTTTTAAAAGTAAAATTTCATTTAAGCCTCACAGAGAAAAATTATGATCATTTGCTTCCTTAACCTTGGGGAAAATGGTCTTGATTCAGTTTTTCTGTATTTTTGACAATTATAAATAATGCACCATTTAAAAAATTGTTTTATTTCCAAAATGATAATAGGAACTATTATAAAATTCAGGCAACAGGAACATTTAAAAAGTAAAAAATAATTTCTTTTCACAGATGACCACTGAAAATATATTGGTATTCATCTTTCTAAGACTGCTGGGCACATACAAGTATGAAAATACATTGAGAATAATACAGCAATAAATGTGGATGTGCAAGTATCTCTAGCTCCCTCAACACATAAACACCAAAACTAGTTAGGTTCTGTTCACATATTCTAAGGCTTTTTTTCTTTATATAATATAGTATACTCATAGAGAAATGTGTATAATCTTATGGAAGACAGACTTGACACATTGAACCCCGTCTCTAGACAGTGCATCCTGTTTATCTCTCTTCCTCCTGGCTGGTCACTTTTCAACTCCAATACACCAGTAAGCTGTCGTTCATTTTAACATCTAACTCCCCAGTGCTAGTGAGGTCTGCGTGTTAGAGGAGAAGTTACTACCCCCACTTTACTAGACAGTGTAATTCCAACTGCTTTGAAAATTTAACCTTGTCCTCACAGGTAAGTACAGCTCTCACAGAGCCCATTGCAGAAAACCACAAGGGTTATAATCAGCTGAGCTGGGGAAGCCTACCCCAGCGATAAATCTACAACACAACTTGTGCACCTAAGACTCAGGGAGCATTGAGGAAGAGGGGTGAAAAGTGTGCAAGAGCCAGAGGACCAGGAAGTCTGCTATGAGACTGTCTCTTACAAACGACAAGGAAGCTATAATATTTCAACAAAATGGCTGCCTAAAGAAAATCTCAATGACAACATCAAAAGACATACTTATGTGGGGCAAATCTTCCAGGGGCACCCCCCACAGACCAAGGCCAACAGGCAACTAAGGACTTCTCAGAAAGAATTAAGTCTTTCCAGGGGGGAGCCCCCTAAATAGTTTTTCAAAATCATCAGCCCTGAAATCACATGAGCAACACCAAATGGACTTAGCAGTTTGTATTTATATAATCACATCTCATCCTTTTCCCTCCCCCGTCTCTTTCTATGTGTGTGTGTGTGTGTGTGTGTGTGTGTGTGCGTGCGTGTGCGTGTGCTTGTGTGTGTGTGTGTGTATGTGTGTGTGTGAATAATAATGATCAAAGAAAAAGAGGCCATCAAAATGAGAGGGTCATGGAAAGGTTTGGAGGGAGGAAAGGGAAGGGGAGAAGAGTAATTAGATTTTAATTAAAAATTTAAAAATGCAGAAAACGATTTACTTTCCCGTGGTGTGTGTGTGTGTGTGTGTGTGTGTGTGTGTGTGTGTATTCACTCATGCATGTGCACACACATGCTCGTGGGAGCGTTGGAACTGGAGTCAGAGGCAGTTATGAGCCCCCGAGGTGGGTGCTGGGAACCAGGCTAGTTCTGTAGCAGAGTAGCAAGCAAGCATTTGTCACCACTGAGAAATCTCTCCAGCTCCTGTATGTCTGTTCTCAAGAACAGACTATTCAGTTCATCAGCCTATTTATTGATTGGGTGATTAGGAATGCGAAGGTTTAGTTTTTCTTGTTCTTTATATATTCTAAATAATACTCTGTCTGATGTGTAATTGGCAAAAGATTTATTCTCATCCTACAGGCTGTCTTTTCACTCTGGTGAATATTTCCTTTGCTGCAAAGCAGCTTTATAACTTCATAATTCCATTTCTCAATTCTTGGGATTACTGACTGTGCTACTGGAGTTTTTTCAGAATATTTATTGTTGTGACTTTGATATTTTGTTAGCACTTCTTCCCATCCTTAAAAAAAATTTGTGTCCAGTGTCTTTCACCAAGAGTTTTATACATATTTATAAAGTCATCTGTCCATATTTTTATGGCATCTTAATTAATATTAAAGGGCGTCTATCAGGCTGACTAAAGACAGGACCCGATAACAACCCAGATCTACACAAGGCATTAGAGAGCAATGAGTGCAGAGAAAGTCAAGCGTGTAGGCAGAAATGAAGTACCTGAGTGAATGACATCTCTTTAAAGGACAGTATTAATAACATCCACAGAGAAACAGTGCAAAGCTGGAAGAGGCCAGACACACACTGCTGACAAGTTTTAGAACAATGTAGTATTCCTAAAGACAAAATTTAAAGGTGGGCTAAAAAGAACAAACAACAAAAACTAAGACATCCACTAAAGCAGTATTTACAGTAGGTCAACAAAAAGGACAAAATTAAATCATAAACACAATATTTAAATTAAAATCACAGTAGAAAAAGGAAAATAAAGAAAAAAATAAAATGGTAACCTTTAACCAAATCAACATTGGTATGAAATACAAAAAGCTTAAACCCAGAGTTAGATTGGTTAAAACAACTAAGACTCAAATAGTTTGTTTATAAGAAATACAAAGTAGGCAATATTAAATATAAAAATAGGTTAAAAAATAAAAATCATGATAAAATTTCCATGATCAAAAAACTCAGCAACCAACAAAATGGGAGGCAACACTGTTAAATTGTTCCTTATTAGAGATCTGAATTTATACCATCACACTTTTTCAGTCTGGGGCTGGCCAGAGCCTCCCACCTTGCCAATCCTCCCTACTTGGTCCCTCCTGAGGTGGCCAATGCTCTAGCTCTGGAGAGGAGGAAGTGGTGACACTGACCTATACAGGTACGCACCTGTCTTTCTACTTTCAATGTGCACTGTTGGTCACCCTGCTGGAGAGGTCAGTGTCAGTGTCAACCGATGGAGCTTCTGAGTTTTGACTCTATAAACTCAGAGGTTACAAAGGCTGATCCAATCAATCACCTAAGGCTTGGCTGTATCAAACTCCAGGTTATTCTCTTTAACATCTGGTCCTAGGAACCAAGATGGTGGCTAACTTTCTTATGTTCAATACTAACTGCCTGGGCCAAGTCTCCTGCAGCCATCCCTTAAAGGAGTCACTAGGGAAAGGAAGTGGACCATTAATTAAAAAGGGGAAACATGAGGCTGGGAAGGGTAAGTTGAGAAAACAGATAGTAAGAACAAGATCTGTATGAAAAAGCCCAAGGAAATCCATTGCTTTATATAGTATCTTTAAAAATTAATAAGAGAATATAAATACCTAACCAAATTTAAGATTCAATATTACATTATTGGGAAAAGCCTCAAAACTTGCTGAGTTAAGCTAATTATGTATTCCTTAAGGGGATAAGCATACCAATGAAGATGCATTAAAATAAGATTAAACCAGGAATGTATAGAATCACCTATTAAATCTTTTATTAAGTGGAGGGCAAAGCATTTAGATAATTGACTAAAACTAGGGTTGAAAGAAGAAACAAATGTAACAGAATTAGTTCTTCTGAAATCCTGAAGACCACCTCAGCCAGTTTCTTGGCTGTAGGTCAGTCATTTCAGGTGACCACCAAGCCAAGTTACATTTCACCATTACTCAGAAATGAGTTGAAAAAACAAATCAAGATCGTGATGGCTGTGACACTGTCAAGTAATAACACGCAACTGTGAAAGTGACTTCTGTGTTAGTAAATTCATGCTAACAAGCAAGTTGTTGAAATACAGAAATGCACAACTGTTGTGTGAGAAAGGCTGTAGGCTTAATTTATGTTCTAGAGAAAAACAAGTCTTTTTAAATGCTGTGGCTTTCCATGGCAGCGCCATGGTACCTCCTTCAGTCTTTCTAAGAAGACTATAAATTAGCATACAAAGTCTTAGACTTTATTATGACATTTTCAAACAACATGCGCTTTCCTCCCTAACCTTCTCCCTGGTCTCCTGCCCAGAGCTGCCTTCCCACTCTTCTGTCCCTTTGCCCTCAGTACTCTCTTCTTTGGGGGTACCTTGTTTCATAGCCTACACACATTTACAGACACCTACTTCTACATAAGCCAGAGGACGGACGGGGACACACACACACACACACACACACACGCACACGCACACACACACACACACGCACACGCACACGCACACGCACACACGCGCGCACACACGCACACCCTAGGACCTGCAATGCATATGCTCAAAAACAGACTTTCTGTCTGATTGTACCACACTCTTCACCACTGTATTTCAAACTCCATTCTGTGAAAAACATCTGATGCTCTTCTTACTTTCATCTTCTACTTGATGTCACATATGCAGGAAAAGAAGAGAATTTTTTCTGCTTGGATTTATATTTCTCAATATTTTGCTAAGTTCCTGAGCATGTATCAACTGTTATTTTCATATCTTTAGTTGACACTGTCTATAGAGTCCTGAAAGGATGCAGAATCAATAGTAGTACATTCTATCAGAACATGAGAATCCTACTCTCCCCCCTTGTTATAACATTTCTTCATCTGATATTTTGTAGTACAAACTACTTCTACCTTGATTTTAAAATGCCAATTATGGGCCTAAACAAAAATGACAGTACATAAACACACAATAGTGGGTATTTATAAAGTACAGTTAAATAAAATAGAGTATATTTTAATACCAGTTTACATCGTTTTTTTTTTTTTTTTTTTTTTTTTTTTTTTTTGCTTTTTGAGACAGGGTTTCTCTGTGCAGCTCTGCACCTTGTCTGGATCTCCCTCTGTAGACCAGGCTGGTCTTGAACTCACAAAGATCCACTTGCCTCTGTCTCCCAAGTGCTGGGATTAAAGGCGTGCGCCACCACAGCCAGGCACACAAGCAAAGGGTTTCAAATCAGTGTGGTAAAAAAATCATTTAAGTATTGGAGTTCTTTCACATCTGAATCCAACTAATATATAATGCTTGCTACATTGTAAGAGATCAATGTATAACTTGTAGTTATTAACAGCAGAGGATAGATGATTTCATTCCATATTCACTCTTCTTTATGGAACGTCACAAAGGAGGGATGATTACATGAACACACATGTATACCTCAACTCGTGAAGACATGAATAGATTTTTAAAAGTAATTCTGATGCTTTAAATTACAAAATCTAATTTGTATTTCTCCTATGTACCAAAATCAAAATAGTGATCTACTCTGAGTGACTATGGGAAACTTTAGTTTATTTTTTATTTATATGAACAAAATTTCCATGACTTGTATTAGAAAAACATTTAATAAATACTGTAGAAGATAAACATATATCAGTAGCAGAGTACATTTTCAACATGCTTGAACCCCCAGGTTTAGTCTTTGGCACTACAAATTATTATATTATATCTAATAGTTCTATTTAATATGTAATAGTTCTTTAATTTACTATAATATGAATTCCAGCTCCAAGGAATCTGACATCATCTTCTGACCTCTGCTGGCACACACATACATGTAGCACGGACACACACATACACAAACATGAATAATGAAATAAATAGAATAAATCTTTAAAACCCCACTAGTTTGTAAGCTAATTAAAATAAAAATTTTAAAGAAGGAAATGCTGGCAAGCTGGCTCAGTGATTAAGAGCACTTGTTGCTTTTGTAGAGAACCTGGGTTTGGTTCCCAGCACCTATATGGTAGCTCACAACCATCTATAACTCCAATTCCAGAGGACCTGATGCCCTCTTCTGGCTTCCATGGGCAATGCATGTATGTGGTGGAAATACACACAACAAGGCAAATACTCATACACATAAAATAAAACTAAATATTAAAAACACCCTGTTTTAATCATTTGTTTGTGCTAATCAGGCCAGCCCTTACATAGCTTTAGAGTGGTGGCTGGTTATCAGGACATCCAAACTTACATTGGAGGGTGAGAACTTTTGGCAATGCTCTGAAATCTTCAGGAAAGGTAGAGCAGCAGGAGCTGGAGTCTAGTTACAACAAATGTCATTTAATCAATTATGGCTACATAATGAAGCCTCCTGAAAATCTACATGACCAGCTTCAGACAACTTCTGAGTTGTTACATGTGCACCTGTGAAGTTGGGATATTCCAACTCCATAAGATAAAGTCTCTCTGGACACCATTTACCCACTTGTCACTTGGTTGACTATTTGTAACCTTTGCACAGAAACCCAGGGCAGCATGAGAGCTAGGACTTGTGACAGCAGTCTGCTGTGGGAGTGCTCTTAGAACTGAACCCATGACAAACGCAGAGTCTGACACTAACTCTAGGTAGTTAGTCTCGAAGTAGGACTGAATTGTTAGGAAGAAATTTAGTGCTGGAGGATAAGATACATGCAAATTGCTAATTACTTTGTTGGGTAATTTTGCATTTATGTTAAAGAAAGAAACTAGAAATTGGCATTTAGTTTCTCTCTGGTTATAAAATGACTCCAGTTGAATTCTTTGGGCATTACAAAGTATCTGGGGAAGCTTAACTGAACATGCTTTGGCAAATGTTCAAACCACATCTAGCACTGAACATATAATTGCTATTATCCAAATGTGACCTGCTGTTTCCATGCCTTATAACAGATATAAAAATGATTAGCATTTATACCTTTATTACACCCCTTTATGGAAACTTGGAAATTCCAAAACATCCTTTCCCTCTGAGGACAGTGGATTAGCTTGTGTGGTGATATATTGTGTACCTTAATAAAATTTGCCTGAAGATCAGAGAACAGAACGAGCCACTAGATACCAGGCAGTGGTGGCACGCACCTTTAATACTAGCACTTGGGAGGCAGAGATCTGTCTGTATCTCTGTGAGTTCAAAGCCACCCTGGACTACATGAGATTGACTCAGTCTAGAAGAGAAAACAGAGCCAGGCAGTGGTGGCACACACCTTTAATCCCAGTACTGGGAAGCACACATGCCTTTAATTCTAGGAAGTGATGGCTGGGTGGAGAAAGGTATATAAGGTGTGAGGAGACAGGAACTATAGGCTTTTCGGTAAAAGCGTCCCTTTCAGCTAGAGGCTTTTATGGCTGGAGCCTTTTGGATGACGACTCAAAGGATTTCAGTCAGAGGATTTGTGGAACTGGTGAGATGAGATGTGGCAGTGGCTTGTTCCTTTGTCTCTCTGATCTTTTAGCATTTACCCCAATATCTGGTACAGGGTTTTATTAAAAGAACATTTAGAGATTAGTATTATAAGCTTGTTCCTTGCTAGGAGCAGGAATGGAAATGGAATTAGCAAAGACTAGATTTCAAACTGTTAACCAGTGGTCCAAACATCAGAGACAAAGAAAGAGAAACAAAACTCTGGTCTAATATTCGAAGGACTCCCTGGAAAGATTTAGATTTTATTTTTCCATGTAGATTAAACATGGTACCTGGCATCTTGCACATTCTTCTGTAGGGATTAGCTAGGGAAGCCTGCATGCTTCTCCCATCCATGCACCTTTCCCAACCCCCAAGATCTAGACTAGGCCACACACAGTCTGGTCATTCCTGCATGTGTCTCTATCAGTCTTCGGCCAGGACCCTCCCTCCATCCCTCCAATTCACAGGCTCCTCTAATGCCATATCCAATCTCTAGACCTAGCAAGATCTATCTCCTGTACTTCAGGCTTGGGCCAGGACACATATCCTGCACACCATTCCAGTCCCTTGTATCCATTAGACTTTATTTCACCCAAGCCATATCCAACGTCTAGGCCCAACTTGTCATGCACATCCTCTACTCTGCCTCAACCCAGTCTTTCCTAGTCAGACACAGAACTAACAAAAGAAGTCCACATGACTAGATCTCACTGCAAAAATACAGACAATATGAAAGATGAAGACAGTATCTCCTCCCTCAATCCCACCAATCCCATAGAAATATCTGCTGATGAGAAGTACCTTAATGAGACCCTGGACACAGAATTTAAATGAACAACCATAAACTTCATCAAAAAATTCAGAGTTTAAAGAAGACACAAAGAAATAGTTCAATGAAATTCAAGACAAAGCTTAGGGAGAATAAACACCCAAGAGATACCCAAGAAAACACAAACAAAAGGCTGATGGAAATGATCAAGACAGTCCAGGACTTAATAACAGAATTCAATAAAGAGGAGTCATTTGAAATGAAGATGGAATTGAAAACCCCAGTAGCCCAACTAGACAATGCAAAGGAAGATGTATCAAGCAGGAGGCAGAACATTAAAACTTGAAGAAAAGTCGAGGAGCTAGACAAAATAAACAACGGAAATGAAAAATTTACAAACACAGAGGAAAGGAACATACAGGAAATGTGGTAAAAGACTAAACCTTTGAATTACAGGGATTGATAAAGGAGAAGAATCCCAAGTCAAAGGTGTAGACCAGATCTTCAACAAGGTCATAGAATAAAACTTCCCCCAAACTAAGGAAAGACACAAGTATACATAAATAAGAAGCACACAGAGCACGACACAGACAAGACCAGAAAAGAAAATCCCCACAGAATATAAAAGTTAACAGTGAGCATACATAACAAAGAAAGTAGCCCACCGCTGGACACAGGCCACCACAGGAGGACATGACCAACTTGGCCCCAGTTTCCTGCCAATCAGCAGGCCCTGCGTGAAGGCTCCCCTTTTCCAAGACTTCAGGCAGACACTGCAGTTTCCACACCCTGCCCCCACACCCATCTGCTGGAGACCCCAGCCACTTCCTGAGAATCAGAGACCAGCTCCAAGCTTCCATCCTGCCCTGGAACTCCCATCTGGACCAGAGACCAGAGGAACTCCCATCTGGACAAGAGGAGCTCCCATCTAGACAAAATAAGCAGACATCAGGGACTTCCCGAGACTCAGAGCCCAGCCCCCCAGCACTATCATCTGGAGCAGCGCTCCCATCTGGCCCAGAGCTTCCATCTGGACCAGAGAGAGGCTCCCTAAATCTGTCAACTCTCTCTGGACCATCTACACTGATAAGACCAAGAAGGAACACAAGAGGAGATGGGCAGACGTCAAGGCAGAAGTACATACAACAAAATAAAGAGCAATACAGCATCACCAGAACCTAGCCCTTCTCCAACAGCTAGACCTGAACATCACAGAATGGAAGAAGAACAAGAAAACAACCTTATAAGTAACATCATGAAGAGGCTAGAGCCTTATATAGAAGAAATCAAAAATAAAGTAGAGGAACAGACAAACAAAAAATGGGAAGAATGCTATAAAAAACTAGAGGAAAGGACAATTAAAGCAGAAGAAAACAATAAATCCTTGAATGAAAATCATGAAAAAGCAAGGGAGACAATCCAAGACCTGAAGAGGGAAATAGAAAAAATGAAGAAGACACTAGCAGAAGGAATGTTGGAAATAGAAAATCTGAGTAAACAAACAGGAACTTCAGAGGCAAGTATAACCAACAGAATGTAAGAGATGGAAGAGAGGATCTCTGGTGTTGAAGATACGGTAGAAGAAATAGATTCATCAGTCAAAGAAAACACTAAAACCAACAAAGTCATGACCCAAAATGTCCAAGAAATTTGAGACACCATGAAAAGACCAAACCTACAAATAATAGGGATAGAGGAAGGAGAAGAATACCAACTCAAAGGCACAGAAAATATATTTAACAAGATCATAGAAGAAAACTTTCCCAACTTAAAGAAGGAAATGCCTATGAAGATACAAGAAGCCTATAGAACACCAAACAGACTAGACCCCCCCAAAAAAGTCCCCTTGCCACATAATAATTAAACAACTAAACGTACAGAATAAAGAAAGAATATTAAGGGCAGCAAAGGAAAAGGGCCAAGTGAGTTATAAAGGCAAACCCATCAGAATTAACACCTGATTTCTTGATGGAGACTTTGAAAGCCAGAAGGACCTGGACAGATATAATGCAGACACTAAGAGACCATGGATGCCAGCCTAGACTAATATACCCAGCAAAACTTTCAATCATCATAGATGGAGTGAACAAGACCTTCCAAGACAAAACCAGATTTAAACAATACTTATCCACAAACCCAGCCCTACAGAACGCACTAGAAGGAAAATCCCAACCTAAGGAAGGCAGATACACCCATGAAAACACAGGCAATAGATAACACCACAGCAGTAAACCCCAAAGAAGAGAAGTACACACACACTACCACCAAAAAATAAAAATAACAACAGGAACGAACAATCACTGGTCATTAATATCCCTTAATATCAATGGACTTAATTCACCTATAAAAAGACACAGACTAACAGAATGGATATGAAAACAGGACCCATCTTTCTGCTGCATACAAGAAACACACCTCAAATTCAAAGACAGACACCTCCTAAGAATAAAAGGCTGGGAAAAGACTTTCCAATCAAATGGTCTTAAGAAGCAAGCTGGTGTAGCCATCCTAATATCCAGCAAAATAGACTTCAAACTAAAATCAATCAAAAGAGATGATGAAGGACATTACATACTCATCGCAGGAAAGATCCACCAAGATGAAGTTTCAATTCTGAACATTTATGCCCCAAACACAAGGGCACCCACATATGTAAAAGAAACATTACTAAAGCTTAAATCACATATAAAACCCCACACATTAATAGTGGGAGACTTCAACACCCCACTTTCACCTCTGGACAGATCGGCCAAATTGAAACTTAACAGAGACATAATGGACTTAACTGATGTTATGGCTCAAATGGACTTAATCAATATCTACAGAACATTCCACCCCAAACAAAAAAGAATATACCTTCTTCTCAACACCCGATGGAACTTCTCTAAAATCAACCACATACTTGGCCACAAAGCAAATCTCAACAGATACAAAACAATTGGAATAACCCACTGTGTTCTATCAGACCACCATGGTTTAAAGTTAGATTTCAACAACAGAAAAAAACTACAGAAATCCTACAATCTCATGGAAACTGAATAATGCTCAACTGAATCACCAATGGGTGAAGGAAGAAATAAAGAAAGAAATTAAAGACTTCCTAGAGATCAATGAAAATGAATACACCACATACCCAAACTTATGGGATACTATGAAAGCAGTGCTAAGAGGGAAATTCATAGCACTGAATGCCCATATAAAGAAGCTGGAGAAATCTCACGCTAGTGACTTGACAGCACACCTGAAAGCCCTTGAACAGGAAGAAGCAAAGTCTCCCAGGAGGAACAGATGCCAGGAAATTATCAAATTGAGTGCAGAAATCAATAAAATAGAAATAAAGAGAACAATACAGAGGATTAATGAAACAAAGTTCATTTGAGAAGATCAACAAGATAGACAAGCCCTTATCCAAACTAACCAAAAGACAGAGAGAGAGCATCCAAATTAACAAAATCAGAAATGAAAAGGGGGACATAACAACAGACAATGAGGAAATCCAGAGAATCATCAGGTCATACTTCAAAATCCTCTACTCCACAAAACTGGAAAATCTAAAAGAAATGGATAATTTTCTGGATAGGTACCACATACCTAAGTTAAATCAAGACCAGATAAACCATTTAAATAGTCCAATAACCCCTAAGGAAATAGAATCAGTCATTAAAAGTCTCCCAACCAAAAAAAAGCCCAGGACCAGATGGTTTCACTGCAGAATTCTACCAGATCTTCAAAGAAGACGTAATACCAATATTCTTTAAATTGTTCCACACAATAGAAGCAGAAGGCATATTACCAAACTCCTTCTATGAGGCTACAATTACCCTGATTCCTAAACCAAACAAAGATGCAACAAAGAAAGAGAACTACAGACCGATCTCCCTCATGAACACTGATGCAAAAATACTCAATAAAATTCTGGCGAACAGACTCCAAGAACACATCAAAACAATTACCCACCATGATCAAGTAGGCTTCATCCCAGGGATGCAAGGGTGGTTCAACATACAAAAGTCCGTCCATGTAATACACCATATAAACAAACTCAAAGAAAAAAAACACATGATCATCTCACTAGATGCAGAAGAGGCATTTGACAAAATCCAACACCCCTTCATGATAAAGGTCTTGGAGCGATCAGGAATACTGGGAACATGCCTAAACACAATAAAGGCAATCTACAGCAAGCCAACAGCCAACATCAAATTAAATGGAGAGAAACTCAAAGCAATACCACTAAAATCAGGAACAAGGCAAGGCTGTCCCCTCTCCCCATACTTATTCAATATAGTACTTGAAGTTCTAGCCAGAGCTATAAGACAACATAAAGAGATTAAGGGGATACAAATTGGAAAGGAAGAAGTCAAGCTCTCCCTATTTGCAGATGACATGAGTGACCCCAAAAATTCAACCAAGGAACTGATACAGCTAATAAAATCTTTCAGCAACACTTTGCTCAGTCTGGAAGGAGGTGACAGGACCTGCCTGTACTGAATCCACCATGTTTGTATGAATCCCCAGGGGTGCCTTGATCCTGGAGGACATGGGAATGGAGGGGAGGGGCTGAGGGGAGGGTGGAGGTGGGAAGTGGGAAGGGGTTGGACAGGGGAACCCATGGCTGATATATAAAATTTAAAACACATAATAAGAAAGAAAAATTAAAGTAAATTTAAAAAATTAAAAAATAAAAAAAGAAAGTATACCTAATGCTTCAGTAGAAAAACAGAAGTCACATACAAAGGAAAACCTATTAGAATAACAGCTGATTTCTCAATGGAAACTTTGAAAGCCAGAAGATGCTAGAGCAATGGACTCCAAGTCTAAAAAGACTGTAACACTCAATTAATATAATATACCCAGGAAAAATTATATGCTTTAGTTGAAGGAGAAAGAAAACTTTCCACAATATAAACAGCCTAAAAACATATTCAACAAACCAAATCTAAAGAGAATAAAGGAAGCAACATTTCTGGCTGAAGATAGGAATGAGCACAGCCAAGACTGTGGAAAGAAATATGAAGCAATAATTACTAAACACAAAGAACACCAAAATTCAACAACATAATGACTGCAGTCAGTACACGTTTCAATAATAACTTGAATTATTAACAGCTTCACCTCTCCAATCAAAAGAAACTGTTGTCTATAGGAAAGGGATCTTGCTTAAAGATAGGCACTGCCTTAGAGATGGACAAGAGTACTTCCATCTAATGAGATCAAGAAACAAGCAGGAGTCACTATTTTAATGTCTGACAAAACAGACTTAAATGAAAACTAATCAGGAGAAGGGGTACACTCATTCTAATCAGGGGAACAAGAAGATGTAACTATTCTAAATATAAATTCACCAAACTCACCAGTGCCAAATTTCATAAAAAATGTACTAATGGAATTAAAGACAGATTAACAACAACCCAATAATAGTAGGTGATTTCAGTACCATACTTTCTCCAATACACACGTCATCTGCTCCCCACCTCATAAAAAAGCAGAAAAACACCAGAAATAAATGACATCATACATCAGATGGAATTAGGTGTCAACAGGATATTCCATCCAAACACCAAAGCATCATATTGAAGCTTCACTAAAACAGACCCCACCCTGGGACACAAAACAAAACTTTGCAAACTCAGAAAGATTCTAATAACTCCTGAGTATACTATTTGACCATAAAATAGTAAAACTTAAAACCAATAGCAAACAAATGTCTAGTAAAAACACAAATTCATGTGGATTGAACATCTTATTACTGAATGGTAAATGGGTCAATGAAGAAATCACACACAAAAAAAATAAAAATAAATCCTGAACTAAATCAAAATGAAAATACAACACAATAAAAACTGGAACACATAGAAAGCAGTCCTTTGGGAGAAACTTATAGTTTTAAGTGCTTAGATTAAAAAAATCACAAAGAACATAAATAAATTACTTAATAACTATAACTCAAACAACTGAAATACAAGAACAAACTAAATTCAAATCCAATAATAATAAAAATCAGAGCAGAAATTAATGAAACAAAAACAAAGAAAACAATATGATGAACAACAACTCCAAGACCCAGTTTTTGAACAAGACTCACAGACCTTTGGACTACGATTCAAACCAACAAGACTGGAAACCAACAGGGAAAACTTTACAACAAACATTAAAAAAAAAATAAGGGAATAATATCTGTACTCTTATTAATTTGGAAAACCTAAAAGAAATGAACAAAGTTCTAGATTCAGCCAAACCACCAAAATTAAACTAACAAAAGATGAATAACCCAGACAGACATGCACCAAAGAAGAGATTGAAATAGTAATAAACCTTCCAACTATGAAAAGTCCAGAGTTGGATGGATTCACAGCATAATTCCACCAAAGATCTTCAGCCAATCTTCCTTAAACTATTAAAAAAAAAAAATGGAAACAGAAAGAATAATCCCAAACTCCATAAAAGGATTATCACCTTAAAACCCAAACAAGGTAAAGATGCAACAATAAAAAGAAAATTACAGGCCAATTCCCCTGATGAACAAAGATTTCAAAATGCTCAAAGAAACACTTGCAAACTGAATACAGACATATACAAAAAAAATTATCCATCCCAATCAGTCTGCCTTTACACTTGAAATTCAGGGATGGTTCTACATATGCAAGTCAACAAATATAATAAGTCACATAAATAGATATAAAGACAAAAGTTACACAGTGATTCCCTATGACCAGGGCAAGGTTGGCCAGGTGTAGTAGTTTAAATGCAATAGGAATAATCTCACAGGGATGGCACTAGTAGGAGGTGTGGCCTTGTTGGAGTGGGTGTGGCTTTGTTGGAGGAAGTGTGTCACTGTGGGGGTGGGCTTTGAGGTTTCTTATGCTCAAGATACTGCCCAGTGTCTGAGTTCAATTTCTGTTGCTTTCTGATCAAGATGTAGCCAGCACCATGTCTGCCTGCATCCCGCCATGTTCCCTGCCATGATGATAATAGATTGAACCTCTGAACTGTAAATGAGCCGCCATCTCAATTAAATGTTTTCTTTTATAAGAGTTGCTGTGGTCATGCTGTCTCTTTACAGCAATAGAAACCATAAATAAGACAATGTAAAACTGTAACTGTAAGCTGGGTGCTGGTGGCACACACCTTTAATCCCAGCACTTGGGAGGCAGAGGCAGGAGGATCTCTGTGAGTTTGAGGCCAGCCTGGGCTACAGAGTGAGATACAGGAAAGGCGCAAAGCTACACAGAGAAACCCTGCCTCAAAAAACTGAAAAAAAAAAAAAAATCAAAACAAAACCCAACAAAACTGTAACAAAGACCATTAAATTATACATTTTCAATGCATATATTTTATGGGATGTTTATTTATATCAAAAAGGTGTCAGATAATATAAAACATTAATAAAGTAGATGAAAAATATTTAAAAAATCACAATATAGAGTAGACCATATTTTCTTTTAGTTATGAATATATGTAGCTTACCTAAGCAGATAGTGTGTTATTACATAGTAACCTTAGAAAATACTTTCTTCACACTCAAAAATGCTTTAATATAGACAGATAACACTCAGCTTCTGTGATGTCATTTGCAGTTACAATGTATAGTGTAGTGCAGTGTGGTGATAGTCCCGGCAGTTCTGTCAACTCACAGTTTTTTAAAAGTTGATTGTTTGCACTCCCTGTTTTACTAGGTAATATTATTTCCTTCTTGGGTCTCTAAGGGAGCTGAAGATTAGATAGTTGTAGTAACAATTTTCCTTGTTAAGAAATTCAGAAAAGAAACCCACTAAGGAGGTATAAAGTGTGTAAGTTTGAAAGACAAGACAGTTTCCTGTTGGTAATACAAGATAGGATAGTAAGTGAATTAGGTACATTTTTAACTCAGCAAAATAGATAATGGAATATTTTCTCTGAATTTGTCAATGCAAATGGATTAGACATTGTTGATGTATTTACTGCTTGTATATATTGTATAGTTATTGTACTTAATGTATATAGTTTTTCTTATACTAGTTAGAACTTTTTAAAATTTTTATTAATCAAAAAAAGGGGAAAGGTGGTGATATTTTATTTGTGTGTTAATAAATAAAGCTTGCCAGGAGATCAGGGAGAAAAGGCCAGCCATTTTAAGTAAACAAAGTCAGGTAGCACATGCCCTTAATCCTTTAGCTGGCAGGATCTCTGTGTTCAAAGCCATACTAGGGAACAGAGCCAAGTGTGGTGACATACACCTTTAATCCCAGTACCAACCATGGAGACCTGGAGGTACAGAAAGACAGAAGTGACAGAGCTGTATAGGAAGAGGAAGTGAGGTAGCTGGGCTAAGATAGCCAATGAGAGGGCAGAACAGCAAGGCAATGAAGGCATGGGTAGACAGGAAGTAACGTGCATTTGGAAGCTGCAGAGTTGGTGAGTTAAGGTTGGCTGTTGGCTTTCTCTGATCTCTCTAAGTCTTTCACCCAAATTTCTGGCTCTGTGTTTATTTAATAAGACCATTTAGAAATTTGTCTACAGTATAGCCATGGCTTAAACAGAGAAAAGTCCCCGTAATAATAGTGCCATAAAAGTAGCCAACGTCCCCGTAAGTGTTCCAGTGAATTCTTCAACTACCTGTCAGATTAATTCCTAAGTCAACTATGCTTGCCTTCCCCAGAGCCAACTTCATGACAACTCTGCTCCCTGGAGACTCAAGAGAGGAATGAGCATGCTATTTTTGACACATTTTTGAAAACATCAAGTGCTTGACATAATTCATGGAAGGATAATTATTTCTGAAACTACATAGTAAATTTAATATCTCATCAATATACAAAATATTCTCAAGTGAAGTATTCCTCAATTGATGGGAAAGGTGATTTCACTGAAATATTCTTAAATCTGGAGATGGACACCCAAGATTCTAAGATTTTCTTGACTCATACATACATTTCAAAAAATTTTCAGTGAAGTATTTATCCTGGAGAAGTGAAATTATTGAAAATTGTCAAAACTATATGTGACAGGAGCTTACTTAGAACCAAAGTTAAAAGTAATCTGAAAGGCCAAGTATTATCACTCTCAAATTACAAAAGAACATAACAATGGCAACATTTTAGCAAATTTTGGATCTGTCATACATACTACTTCTTACAATTTCCTTTATGTCCATTCTGCCAGACAATTTGTCTGGGCCTCAGTAAATGCTGTTCTCCTTCTGTAGTACAGCCATATTTTGTATTCAAAGGTAGGTTATATCTTCTCCTTGTTTTTTCTTTAGAGACAGGGTCTCAAAAATGCTATGTAGCTGAGCATGACCTTGATCTCCTGACCCTCTGTCTCCCAAATACTAGTAAGATGAAAGAAATGTGCTACCATATCCAGCAAGTTATTTCTAATTCTTCTAGATCCATTTACATATCAGTTTGTTTCAAGTCTTTCTAGGTCATTGCCTCCACAGTGCTGGTTAGAAGGAGGAAGGCAACCATGCCACTTGGGTGTGTGTCTCACACATTTAGAAGGGTGCTCAGGGAGGCTAGTACTAACCCAATGATTGTTGCAGGCTTGGCTTCCAAGGAAAGAGGACAGACATGGACCACTGTCTTTGGGAATCAGGGTGGTTAGAGGGAGCATTCTGACTATAAGGAAGGCTTAACAGAGGCTTTAGCTTTTCTGCAGGGGCTCTTTGCTTGGGTGGCTCTTCAGATTCCCAGCAAGGTTTAAGATCCTGCACTGACTAGGTACAGAGGGGAAGAATGTCACTGGACTAGATATTCCTGATAGTGCTAGTACACTTGTGCTGTCAGATAGGCAGGCACTTTCCCACGTGTTCTGAGACTATGTGCTGAGCGGCACATTACTCAGTAGAATGCTCATGTACTATTTGCTGGGTACAGAACAAGGATACCTTGTTTAGTTTGATCCTTACAATCTTATGAGGCACAAAATATTACCCCTGTTATACCTGTTGTGCTTATAAGGCTATGGCTGAGAGGTGTTAAAATTTTCCACAAATAATGTGGCTGGCTTTCAACATCTATGCTTTTTCTATTATCTTTAAATTTTACATGGTTTCCCTTTAGTGAATGTTAACCAGTTTTACACAATTATTCAAAGATTTAGGCCTAGAAGATTGTAGGGGTCAGTATGAATGGAGGACACCAAGTAAACAAGAGCTTCTAGACACAACAGGACAGAGACTGTGGCAGCATGCACACAGAGAGAGGAAGTGGACACAAGCACCCATCCCTAGCCTAGATGCTATCTCTAATTGATAACAGCTCACAAAAGAACAATTAGGTTTCTTCATAGAGTCTCAGTGGGTATACAAACCAGACTTAAGTGCAGGCCATGTCCATCAGTAGATGGTAAACACAAAATGAACTCAACAGTATTTTTGGAGGTTTTTTTTTTTTTTTTTTTTTTTTTTTTGTTTTTTTTTTTTTTTTTTTAAGTCTCACAGTGCTTTATCTGGGCATCTTTCCTTCTGGGCTCCTCCTCCTCCTCCTCCTCCTCCTTCTCCTCCTCCTCCTCCTTCCCTCTCCTCTCTCTTTCTTTTCTACCTTACCTTTACCTTACTTCACAAATCTCTTGCTTATATTTATGATTTCCAATTTTGTTTTTATATTTTTTGGTTTTTTTTATTTTTATTTTTCCTTTTTGCCTTTTTCTTGGTATGTATAATGTGAATGTGTGTGTCTCAACTTCTGTATGTGTTTCTTGTGCTTTTTTCTTTGGCTTTCTTTTTTCCTGTTTGTTGGTTTTGTCCTTTTTTGGTTTGTTTTTTTGCTTTTATCACCATTGATATTTTAGATCCCTATTAGTATTCCAATGAGAGAGAGAGAGAAAAGAATGTGGATTTGGGTGGGTGGGGAAATGGAACTCTGGGAGGAGTTGGGGGAGGGGAAACTGTAATCAGAATATATTGTATAAAAAAATCTATTAAAAAATTAAAATGTTTGGCCCAGTTCTGGCTTCACTTTTGCTGCTGTGATAAAACCCCCTAACAAAAGGTAACTTAGGTAAGCAAAGGGTTTATTGGGGTTTTAATTCCAGGTGATAGTCCATCATTATGGGGAGTTTAAGGCAGAAACTCAAGCCATTAGTAACCCCACATCCCAGAAGAGCAGAGAGAAACACACACATCCATGCTGAATGCTTTTTTCACCTCACTGTTCTCACTCTTACATAGGCAGGGATCCTCTACCTAGGGAATGGCATAGTCCTCCCACTCAATCCCTCACAAAATGTGCCCACAGACCAACTTGAGAATCCCTCAACTGAGGGCCTCTTTTCAGATGAGTCTAGGCTGTGGGAGTCAACACTTTAAAAACTAATCATCACAGGTCCACTGAGGCACACAAAGCACACCAGTTGCTGCCTCTATTTTATGAAGTTCAAGTTTGATAGAATGCAACAAATTAAGAGTACTTGGTTAAGAAGCGATGCTATGAATTGGGAATGAAATTTAGTAGTAGAGTGATTTTGTAGGGTTGATCCTCAGCACAGACCAAAAAGGAGAGGGGCTGGGCAGGCTTGGGAGAAGGAGGAGGGCAGGAAAGTTGGAAGGAGGGTAAGACACTGACACATCAGAAGGTTTTGTTCAGTATATACAAGAGAATAAATCTTAGTTCTGTCTTATTTACTTTTGTAACAAAATAGTTACTCGGTTGAGCAAAGACTTTTCTAGAACACAGTGAAAAAGAAAAAGGGAAAACAATGTCAAAGTGTAGGGGCAGAAAAAAGCAGAATAGATCAAGAAGCCCTTCTAATGAAAGCTTAAAGAAAAAAGGATATTTACATTGACAACATTGTCAATCTTAGACAGAAGAGCACAGGTGATCTGCACCAGAGTAATAGATTACATAAGGTTTTATAACAGAAAAAGTGAGCGTTAAGATTTAATGGCAAATTAACTTTAAGGGAAATAAAACGACTTTTAAGACTGGGAAGCTCTCAGAGAATGGAGATTTTTCTAGGGAGCTACTTGAGAATCCACCCAGAAACATGACAACATTTTTCTAAAATATTTATTTTATTGTATGTGTATGAGTATTTTGTCTGCATGTATGTATATGCATAACATGCCTAGTGCCCATGGAGGCCAGAAGAGAGCATTGGCTCCTTGGAATCAGTTATAGGTAGTTAGTTATAAGCCACCACGTGGGTCTCCAGAAGCAAACCAGGTTCTCTGTAAGAATATCAAGTGCTCTAGCTGCATCTTTCCAGCCCTCCTTTTCCAAAACAAAACAAAACAAAACATATAAATTTAAGAAAGAATGAAAGACAATTTATAATGCTAACCCAAGAAACTATCAAATCTTGAAATTATGTGTAAATAACTGTAGAAACAAAGTGGGAAAATCAGTCAGTAAGTGAAATGCCATCATTAGGAGTGACTCCTGGATAGAGAACTAAGAGTATCTCAAAATTCTTGACTCAGGTTGTGATATCAATAGTTCCTTAAAAATAATTTTTTGCTGCATGCTTCAAAAATATGATCATTGTAACAAAGAACCAAAAATATGATCACTGTAACAAAGAACCAATAGTGTAGGCTATGATATTAAAAATAGGCTATTCTTTTTAATAACATTTGAACAGTTGGAAACACTAACATGGTATGTGACATAGCAAACCACAATTAATTTTGCCAAACAACCAGCAAACATTCCCAGGAAGTATATGCAGGAGATACTTAATTGTGTAATCGTTGCAGATTAGGAAGCTTGTACATTTCCCATATCCATAGAAAAAATAAAGCAAAAGGTTTCTTTAAACAGATTCTCTGAGTTATTTAAGTTAAAATGCTTGCTTTGGAAATCAGGAGGTTTTTTTTTTTTTTTTACTGTAAATTCAATGTGTATCAGTTGATTAATTGTGGATATCATCATTACAAGCCAAAAGTTAAAGAATTCAGGTTAAATATTTGAAAGCTTAAAAGAGAAAAATTGACAAATAACTTTTATAAGAAAAATATAAATTATTTGGATGATTTTCTAAGGATGAGAAATCAGGCTTAAAGAATTTAAGTTGTATTATTTATGTGACTACAGCTGATGTCCCATAATAAAGCAATTTTATGTTCCTTCATTTTTGTGAGGCTTTATTTTTTTGTTCTCTTCAAAAAGGACAGGTCTTACTACACAGTCTAGGCTGTCCTGGAATCTGTGATCTTGTAGCAACACCTTCCAGGTAGCACGTTGCCAACCACTGTATTGTTAAAAAGAGTGATGTTCACGGTTCATTTGTCCACACACATAGAATAGAGAGCACACAAACATTAATACAGCATGAAGACTGTGCCTAAAAAAGTTCTGTAAAACTAACTTCAAATTAAGGGTCTTAGATGAATTTAAGTTCAGATTATTTACAATTTTCTAAAAGTATATTAGAGGTACTCACTCATGGTGTTTTGAGGTAAACTGTAGGATGACTCATCTCTAACAGGCTTGTGGGCCATTAGGCCCAAACAAGTAAAAAAGATACTTTCTGAGAGCCAGCCTGGGTCTGCCTTAGCAACAGCAGCTGAGACATGATCTGGAGATGACCTGGCCCAATGAGAGGCAGCCATGTCACACCAGCAGATGCATATTCATCAGACCTCCCCCAGGGAGGGGTGGAGGATACATAAGGCTTGCCTCTTCCTGAATAAACTGAGCTCCTTGTTTCTACATTCTCCCAGAGTCTGTGGGGTTTGACTCTACAGAGCCTACTTGGCCCCCACCCCCAAAAGGGAACAACAACACAGGACCCTGCTACAGTAAACAATGAAATAATGTTTAGATGAACTGTGGGTAAGTAATACAGGAAAGATTACCTCTCAAGGAATACAACTAGTTGTAAGAGGAACGAAACAAGAGGGACTTAGGGGCAGCTGCATTCTTGGAGACTGGCAATATTGGGCTAATTATGAATTTCAGCTTATCCTCTAGTATTTTTTAAAAGAAAAAACCTGCCACAGTGTTCAAATCACTGGTTATATTATGAACATAGTTACATAACTCATGTTTGTATCAATAATCACGTTGAGAATTCTGGCGCTTCTGGAAAACAAGTAATAGTAAGGAAATATTGACTTAAATGATCTTCCCAAAGCCAGACAGACGGTGCTGCGGAAACTGAGGTCTAGCATCAGCTCTTAACCGCCAATCTTCAGTCTCATTCATCTTTAGGAAAAACAACAACAAAAACACAACAACAAAACTTGATCTTTAAAAGTTCAAGTTTTGCTGAATGAAAAATATCTTTTCATTTTACATTGAATGTTCATTTTTTTCTCTATAGTAAAATGAATCTGTAAAAAGGAATTTTTTTTTAAGTCAAGGAACCATGAGCTGAGCCCATCAAACCCTCCTTGGAGAGACTGTACCAGATTAAGCTCTGTCAGTCACAAGTTGCTGTGGTGAAGATATTTTACAAGTGTCTGTCATGCAATTTACTGTCCATACCTTCCAGATGTATTCTTTAATATGGCCAGAGCATCTGGGTAGCCATCCATGTTGTAGTCCCCAATATGAAGGGTGAGTGGAATTGGGATTGAAGCTGGTTGTTCTTCATGTGAAAATGGCACAAAGCCCCAGAGTGTACCCTTGTTGCTGAAATCCTGAAGCACAGGTACCCACTAAGGATAAAGAGGAAAAAGATTAATCACAATCACTTTAGGAAAACAGTCATTATTTGCAAGAGGCATGATTTATTAAAATGTTTAAGACAGCTATCATTTTACTTTTTCATCTTTACACAAGGATAGGCTATTACAATTTACTTTGATACTTTGATGTACGTTTAAGACCCTGGGAGAACTGGTCTTCCATAGGCTTTGTCATGAGCATCTTTGCTTGAACAGCACACAGAGCCACAGGTCCCTCATAACATGCATTCCACCTTGGGAATGAAAAGCTCCATCCTCACCTGACAGGCACTGCACAGACAAGGAGGATGAGCTATGACACCCAAAGAGCTAGAAGCAAATGTTTAGTAACGCTTCTTATTTCTATAGGACCACAATGAAGAGAACAGGGTGCCTTTAAAGTGAGCTTCTTCCCTCCTCTTCTGACTGCACAGCTCTTTTCAACCTTTGATAAATTAATATAACATTAAGATCTGAAGAGTAGAAATCATGGCACTAACATTACAGATGTGCCCATGTTCCCTTTAGAGTCACTGAACCTGGACATGTCATAAGTGGAAGCAGGTACACATGACTTCACATGGCAGGTGGCCAAACATGCGTTTTTCCCCTCACAAGCAGCTGATAAATTTTTATTGTTGCAAACTAAACTATATTAAAAATGGCTTCTTTAGAAAAGGATGGTCTAGCAAAAACAAAACAAAACAAAAAACAATCACCAACATTTTATAAGTTTTCCTAAGAAAGTGTAATTTGCCATGGGAAGAGGGAAGACCCTTAATGATAAAGACATTGGATACATTCATTTAATGAAAAAGCATTACTTTATATTTTGTGAACTTTAAAAGATAAACATTTAAGTAATTTCACCTGATTTTGAAAAAAACAAAACTGTTACATTTTACAAAAAAGCTAGAAATTTCTTTCAAATTGTTACAAATTTCTGAAGCAGGGACCAGTGTGGGGTTGTATGCCCTTAATCCTAATGCTCAGGGGGCAGAGGCAAGTGGATCCCCATGAGTTCAAGGTCAGCCTGTTCTACATAGTGAGTTTCAGGACAGCCAGAGCAACACAGGGAGACCCAGTCTCAAAAAACAAAACAAAACAAAAACAAAAACAAAATAAAACCAAAACCAAAACCAACAATTAAATAAGCAACAACAACAAAACCCAACAATAAATCAGAACCAACCCCTGCTCCCCAAATTTCTGAAGCAGTCTATGGTTTATGAATGAGGGGTAAATACATGGTAGATAAAGTGTTCCTGCTAAGATAACTGTATTAAAACACTTTTCAGTCAATTTGGCATCTATAACATCCATCAAAGAACTGTGACATTTGTCTTATATAGGTAACTATATAATTTTCTTTCTTCCTCCTTTTCCTCCCCACGTTTCAGGATAGGTTTTCTTTGTATAGCCCTGGCTGTTCTGGAACTCACTCTGTAGACCAGGCTGGCCTCAAACTTAGAGATCTGTCTGTCTCTGCTACCTAACTGCTGGGATTAAAAGTATGTGCTACCGTTCCCAACTAACTATATAATTTTCAAGGATTCTTATTGTATATTTTTATATCTATGAACCAATGATGGAAAGTTTCTTGAGCTAGTGCTTTAAATGATTCACAACTATCTAAATATAGTCAAAGATAATAAAATAATTCAATGATTTTTAAAATGCTGAATATATAAAGATGTGTTTTATTAAGTTGTTGAATATAAAATATGATGTTTCCTATTCAAAAGAGCTATAAAAGTCAGCATGATATTCTATGATTTATTGATCCTCCAAGAAAGTAAAGCTACCTAACTCTAAAAGTGTCAGGACCTATTATTTCCATATCAATCCTCCACTGTGACTCTCATGATTCTAAACTCTGAGGCAACGAGCAAAAAGTCAGCATGAGAAATGGAATGGATCTGCACATGGAAACAAAAACGGAATTATCTTCCTCGTAGGTTTTTATTATAATGTGCTTTCTATATTGCTGGCATCTAAAATGCTACATTTAATTTAACTACAGGATCTAGAATGGCGTTTCCTCATCAAAAATCAACACAGCAGCATTTTCTACCTCAATGAAAGAACGAAAAAATTTAAATGTATTTTACTTAGGTAAAGCAAAGAATTCTATAATGTAATTTTTGATTTTATTTTGTTCTGCTTCTTTAGATGTATTTTCTAACGATCAAGATTTTTCAAGTGTACAAACATCGTTTATAGCATCCCCAAAGCTGACATACCTGCCCTGTTCTGGATCTCATTAAATATATGGCACTCTTCTGACAGTCTTTATCTTCACAGCCTGGCAGCAGGTGATCCATGTGTCCATCTCCATCTGTCAAAAGGAACTTCAGGAGTCCATTAACAGTCCAGAATAAGGGCTTCATGTGGGATAGTTAAAGCTCCTATTTGTTAAATGATTCCCTCAATCCAGACAAAACCAACAACTTGACACATGGCTTTATAATGAGGGGGAGCCATTAAAAAACAACACTCTGGCCAGGCGGTGGTGGCGCATGCCTTTAATCCCAGCACTCAGGAGGCAGAGGCAGGTGGATTTCTGTGAGTTTGAGGCCAGTCTGGTCTCTAAAGCGAGTTCCAGGAAAGACGCAAAGCTACACAGAAAAACCCTGTCTCAAAAAACAAAACAAAACAACCAAAAAAAACCAAAACCAAACCAAACCAAACCAAACCAAACAAACAAAAAAACACCACCACTCTGGTCCTTGTCACTTATTATCTAGACTGTATCTTACTTTATTTCTCTGAGTCTTGCTTTAAATTGCAAAATTCTTTGTGGTTAGATGTTATTATATATAATTATTGAGGTTAATCCTGATTTAAAGTCATTTTAAAACTTATTCAGAATTAATACTATTAATTATTATTTTGTTTTGGGGACTGAACTCAGGTGCTTACATATATTAGGTAAGTGCTTTTACCCCCGAACATAATCAACTTTTTAAAAGGTAGTTTTTGATTCTGTTATATAATTATCTATATTGAGACAGAAGAAACACATGTATGCACACAGTAACTTTATTATACAGCCAATTTTAAATACGGGGGATCTATAAGTGGCTTTAAGTGCCTTTTAGCCAGCATGAACTTCAACTCATGAGTTACAGAGTTTTCTGTTCTTTGGCTTCTCAAAACACCCATATATTTTCATCAATAAAGACACAAATGAAGGGAATACAATTACTGCTATGTCCAACTCCCATGTATACTAGATAGCTATGAATGTGGTCTAAAACATAACTGTTAACGAATTAAAATATTTAGAGACATTTTGAAAAAAAATGAATTTGATCACATAGTTTTTGAGTGTGAACTTCAGAGATAACATCAGGCTGCCCAGCACGGCTTCTTTACATCTTACTGGATTTTTGGCAAGAGTGCTACTATTCTGCATATACCTTCTGAGACAGATACACCAAAGGTCCTGAAATCACCTCTTTTGATGCTCCCTCATACATGCAGACCCCACTGTCTGAGATTTATAAAGCTTGAGGGCCTAGAGCTAAATCCTTCTGCGACTGGAGTAGTGATTCAACCTCTAAATTTGAGGCATCTTTTGAGCTCCTTTAACCACCAATTTACTTGATGTGACTTAATCTGTCATTTCACTTGGGCTCAATGTAGTATTTACAGTTGGCTGGAAATCAACAGATTATCAATTCAGATATAGCCTTCATTGTATAGAGTATATGAAGAGAAGTATATGACTAAAACAAGCTTAAAGCACCTCAAGATTTCATTTGAAAAAGAAAAGAAGTTAGGCTTCATAGGACGAAGATCTAGCCAATGGAGCCGGACCTTAGTAAAAAGTATGTTTTTTTTAAAGATTACTTCCAGTATTTTTAAAGCCATTCAAGGGGTAGTTAAGTATTGGAAGGCACCTCCCCCTGCTCTTCTCTGTTGTCAGTCAACAGGGTCAGTCAATGTGTTAGTTTCCTGTTTATCTTTATACATATACATAGAGCATGTGCTTTGCAGTATATTCTATACAGTTTGGCTACCTTGAAAATTTGATAAACCATGTCTACTTTAAAAAGAATGTTTAAAATTTAAAAAATTATGTGTATGTATCTGTGTGTATGTGCATGGAAATGCAGGTACCCATGGAGGCCAGAAGAGGGTGTCAGATCACCCTGGAGCTACAGGCATTTGTAACTGTCTTAGATAGGTACTCAGAATGGAACTTGGGTCCTCTGTAAGAGCAGTACACACTCTAGACTGTTAAGTCATTTCTCCAGTCCCAATTTTCTGTATCTTTGAGAGAGCTTGGTATTGTTAAATTTATATCTGGCTCATGTATAGCATCTGTTACACTGTATGAAAATACCTCAATATACTTTGTTCTTACCTGATATCCTAACACTGAGCTGTGGCAAGTCCAAAAAATCCAACAATAACTAACTTAGTATAATTGGATTATTATTTATTGTGTAAATGACATAAATGGAAAACTACTGCTTCAATCATTACATGATATTACATTTTTTGTCTCATTTCCATAAAGGGGTTCTTTTTATATTTAAAACTCAGAATACTATACTCTCACTGACAGGTCATTCTGACAGAAAACAAACAAACAGAGAAATAACTGAATTAAATGATATCAGACCAAATGAACTTAATAGGTATTTAAACCTTTTTTTTTTTTTTTTTTTTCGAACCCAGGGCCTTGCGCTTGCTAGCCAAGCACTCTACCACTGAGCTAAATCCCCAACCCCCTTAATAGGTATTTATAGAGCACTCATCCAAACACTGTAGATTATACATTATAAAACTGTCTCTAAAATAGTAGGACACAAAATATTGAATATAAGAATACTGAAATAATTGGTTGCATTCTATCCAATTACAATGGGATAGGACTATAAATCAGCAGTAAGAGAAACCTGAGAGTGTACACAGACTCCTGAAGATAACAATGGACAACTGAGTGGATCACTGAAAAAAAAAATCAAGAGGGAAATACTTTCTTAGAATTAAATGAAAGTACAACATACTAAATCCATGGGATACAATGACAACATTTCTAATAGAGAAGTTTATAGTGTTAAGTACCTACATTAGAAATAAAATCAGTCTTAACAATAGTTAATGGTACATGTTATAAGGCCTCAGAAAAAGAACAAGCCAAACTCCCAATCACAGAAAGTTCACAATTCACAGAAAGAAATAATTAAGATCAGGACAAACATTCAAGAAATGAAAAACAAACAACAACAACAAAACCACACAGAAAATCAATAAAATGGTTGGTTCTTTGAGAAACCCTTAGCCAAATAACTAAATGAAAGAAAAGCTAAATTAATAAAATTAATGAATAAAAAGGGGACCATTGAGGCATATACCAATGAAATACAGAAAGTCATTAGGCCTTATTTTAAAAAGACATAGTCAACTAAATTGTAAAAATCTAAAAAAAAAAAAAAAAAAAAGATGAATTGCTGCATATAGCCTACCAAAGTTAAACCAAGATGAGATAATTCAATGAAGTTGAAGCAGTAATTAAAACTCTCTCACTTAAAAAAGTCCAGGCCCAGATGGATTCACTGGTGAATTTTGCTAGACCTTAAAAGAATACTAATGCTTCTTAAACTATTTCATAAAACAGGAAACGAAGGAGTATGTCCAAGCTCTTTATGAAGCTAATATTACCCTTTTACCAAAACCAGACACAGATGCAACAGAAAGAGAAAATTACAAAACAATTTCTCCAATGAATACACATGCAAATATTCTCAACAAAATATGTGTAAATCAAATTCAAGAACACACCCAGAAGATCAGTATTCACTGTTCTAATAAAGTTGGCTCCATTATAGAGATACAGGAATAATTCAACATATAAATCAATAAATGCTATAAATTTGACTCAAGGACAGAAACACCATGGTTATCTCGATACACTCAGAAAAGACTTTGACAAAATCTAATACCTCTTCTTGATAAAAGTCCTGAAGAAACTCTGAATGAAAGAAACATACCTTGGTTATATAAAGGCTATATCCAACAAATGTGTATCTAACATTATATTAAAGTTGGAAAAATTTAAATTATATCCAACAAAGTCAGAAACAAAGTAAGACTTTCTACTTCCTCCACTCTTATCAAACCTAATACTGAATACTAGCTAGGACAAGAGGATGTGGGAAGAAAAAGGACATAGCAAGGGAAGGGGAAGTCAGAGCAGCCCTGTTTGGAGATGAGATGACTCTATAAGCAAGAGACCCTGAAGGCTTTAGGAGAAAAAAATCTTAGCATTGCTAAATAGTCCAGCAAAGTGTCAGGAAGATTAACATACAAAAAGACAAACAAACCAACAAACTTGATAGTTGTTCTAGTTTGATTTTCTTCCTGAGAAAACACTGACCAAAAACAACTTGGGAAGAAAAGGACTTAGTTCAGCTTACAGGTAACAGTGCATTAATGAAGGAAGTCGGGGCAGGAGCTCTAAAGGAGAAGCCATGGAGGATTCTGCTGTGGAATAGTCCTTCTGTACACTGTGTGAATACATGTCTCTATGATTGCTTTAATAAACAAGCTGACTGGCCAACAGCTGAACAGGATAAAGTTAGGCAGGAAAGTCAAACCAAGAATAATGGGATGAGGAAGGGCAGAGTCAGAGGAGATGCCAGCCAGAAATGGAGGAAGCAGGGCATGTAGAAAATGAGGTAACAAGCCACGAGTCACTTGGCAAAGCATAGATAGGAAATATGGGTTAATTTAAATGAAAGAGTTAGCTAGTCTGAGCTATTGGCTGAGCATTTCAAGTTAATATAAGCCTCTGTGTGGTAATTTGAAGTGGCTGCTGGGACAGGAAAACTCCACCTACTGGACTCTGCTTGCTGGCCCATACTTAGCTAGCTTTCTCACACTCAGGCTTCACCTATGGCTGTTTCCCAACTCAGCACAAATGTTCAAAAGTGCCTTAGCACAGTGGCAGCCTGAAAGGCAGAAAATTTGGTTGTTGGTAGTTGGTTTTTATTTACATTTCTGTTTATTTTAATCCTTGATATTCAAGAAAATCTTTACCAAAACATTAGATAGATATAAAATGAAGAAACAGAGATTAGTGACTTTACATGACAAGAACACTGTTTAGAAAATTACTAAACAAACAGACAATTACAAATAATCAAAAAAGCACCAACCCCTGGAGAAGACAAGAATCGGTTACCACCATTACTAGAGGTAATACTGAAGTGTCTACTTTGTGAACAAGAACAGCAGCAACCAAAGCACAGGGCACACAGAGAACAAGAGAAACAGTCTCTTCAGTGAAGCAAATGAAATCACAGAGGACACCTTGGTGGAAGCCCTACCACCAAATTTACCAAATTAAAAATGTAAAAACATGATCTGTAACAAATTCAAAAGCAAAGGAAACATGATGATGAATTGCCGCTATTAAGAAAAACAACATATGAACAAGATGGTATCAATACAGAGATTGTAAAACAAATATTCTGGAGCTGATACAGTACAGCACATGAAACAAGAAGTTCAACAGAGAGTGTGTGAAGGTCAGTGGCAGAGATGAGTAGTCAGGACAAACAACTGGTAAACCAGAAAACAGCACAACTGACATTAAGTGTGATGGAGTCAGGTAAGAAGACTTGAAAGGTCCTGTGAGTCACTATTAAGTGAATCAATATCTGTCTGGTGACATAGAGAAGCAGCTTAGAATGAGCAAGGAGTACTTAATAAACTACTCATGGTCATCAGAAACCCTGGGGCAGAAGATGGTCACAAAACAGAACAAAACACAATGAGAAGGTGGTTTTGTTGGTCAGAGCTTGCTGTGAACACATGAGGACTAGAGTTCAATCCCCAGTACTAATGTAAAAGCTGGGTATGGTGGCACAGAATATTTGATTGACATAATGCAGAGCTAACAGTAGATACTTCACATGAAGACTCTTAAATCAAAAGAGAAAAACAGGGTTACTATGAAGAAAAAAATTCTTGATGAGATACAAACTAGGAGAAGACAAAGAGAAATTTTGTGTATTTATTATTTAATATTTAGGAAAGAGTGTATTTGGATACAGTTAGTTCCTGGTTGCAAACAAGGAACAATAATTTAGAAGTGAGCTATAGCTGAAAATCTGCCTGAATTTAAAGGGAAATTAAGGAATTTCTTTCTAGGAGTCTACAATATGTAGTAGAAACTTAATAATGGGATGAATTTACACTGATGAGAAAATAATATTTGATAATAAAATCTTTCAAAATGGCACTATCATCCCAAGACAAATCAACACTTAGTGAATTCTGTAACAGAATCACTCTGCTTGGTGTTCCCCCACCCCCAGAATCAATAAACAAATAAATACATTGAGAACTGTATGTGTATCATGTTTTTGAAATGAGTAACTTAAGAGAATTTGGTCATATAGTATAAATCTTTTCTAAGATTTTGGCAATTAAAGGTGTAAGAAACAGAAGGAAACATTATAAAAAATAACCATGGTTTTAAACCCTTCAAATCTTATATAGCTGAAGCTCACTGTTGGTTGCCATCACTGAGGATGATCAGGCACACATCTTAGGAGCCAGTAAAGAAGACGGATAGTACATGATACATGAAAACACAGCTGATACAGAACTAAGCATCCTTTCCCATCTCTGCCACTTTCATCTTAGCCCTTGAGTGTGCTTCTTCACTTCTGAATCTCAATTGCACAGTGGAATAAATAATATTTCTTACCCCAGAGAGATTTGGAAAAATCACTTGAATTACATATACAACACTCCCTCACATCCCTAGAGATGGGGTTGCTCTGTTTTGTCTAGGTTGATTTGGAACTTGGCTAAAGTTTTCTTCCTGACTCAGTCCCCCATGTAGGTTAGTTTATAGTATTCATCACTATGCCTGGCTTATAAAAATTTTCTTATAAAATTGTTCTTGATATAAAAGTATTATTAATTTGAAAGAGACGTAAATATTTGCATATCCTAAATTCTAGATCCTTTCCATGTTACTGATTAAAAAAAAAGCTTGAAAAATTCCTCTTAATTAAGTTGTAACCATTAGTACTATGAGGCAATGTGATGACACGCCATAGCAGATTAAATACACCTAATGTCCATTTGTCTCTATGCATGCTACAGTGGAAGGGAATAGGAATATGGAATGTCTTTGTGGAAGCTGCTAATGGAATAGCTCTGGGCAAAAGGAAAGAGGCAAAGAACATTTTCACCTATCCACCTACCCTGTCACCACTAATCCAGCTCACCTACCTATCTAATCCTCTCTTCAGTGGGTGAAAGTTATGTACCCACCTACATCCAAGAAACTACACAGCTCTGATCTTCCTAATTATTGGATGAGGCATTTATATAGAATGAAAACTGCAGATTTGTAAAACGAAGAAAAAGGGCAATCACAAACAGCCAGACAAGTTTGAAAATAGCACAGGACATTTAGTTCCTTCATAGCATTCAGACTTCTAAAATACTCTGACTGAGAGCAGGGAATTCCTCTTGAGTATAATTTGCCAGAGAGAAATACATTTCACCACCGTCTTAGAGGTACAAATCTATTAGGTCTAAGAATAGACAAGGTGTCTTCAGTAGTCACTACTGCAGCGCTGTAGAAATCAAAGCATGGAGAGATTGAAGTTCACAGGGCACTGAAATGGGCTGTTATACTAATCAGAGTGGGATTATAGAGATACATGTTCAGTTAAGTGGTGTTATAGTACAAAATATTGAAGATATCCATTAAATTATGAAATATGTGCAAGAGTGTAAAAGACATCGTTATTCTGTAGAAATTTTATAAAGGGATAATTTTGCATTCACACTAATAGGCATCACTAAAACCAGTTAAATATGCAGTAGTTTGAGACTGTGTAATTAAGTCTGAGGTATGGCTTTATAAAAAACTCATTCATAAGCAAAGAATTTATCACATAAAAACCTACACATAGGTTTCAGGGACACTGTGGTTGCAGCTTTTCCCTAAAAATATCTAACTCAGCTTGAAATGCTGAGTATGTATAAAAAATTTAAGAATCTAAAGTAGTAATTTTATAACTCTTATATAAATTTCTCTTGTGTCTTTTCTTGTTGCTATGATTAAACACCTAGATAAAAGCAACTCAAAAGATAAAGGGTTCACTTCGGCTCACAGTTCCAGGGGTTCCAGTCCATCAGAGTATGATGTCACGCCAGCAGGAGCTTGAGGAAGCGGTCACATGGCATCATATTCAGAACAGAGCAACGAAAGCATGCATGCCAGTGCTCAGCTGGCTTCCCCCACTTTCATCAGTTCAGGATTCCCTGCCTATAATTAATACAGGTCACCCCACATCAATTAACACAATCAAGACAACCCTTCCCAAGCATGCTCAGACACTCAGTTCCCAGATGATTCTAGACTTTTTCAAGTTGACAATTAACACCAGCAATCACAATTACCATTTCCAATAAAAATATTCTAAGTATTTATCAGACCCACAGCTGGCATCTATGACTCATCATAATAGATGTCTTGTGAAACTTTTTGCTACAAAGTAGAAAGAAATTCTGGGATTAATCATGCATGCTATGGGAGTGAGGCTGCAATTTGCAGTGACATGGAATGGAAATGTTGATGAATTACATTTAGTATTTGTTTCAAGACTTTTCTAAGAATACCTGAGCACTTCATTTGCCACATTGCAATGTATATAAATGTAATGTTTAATTAAAAATCTATAATAGTATTATTACCTTTCTTTGGAGTGAAAGAGGGAGAAATGTCTGAAAACAAAATTGTCAGTATAAAGATATAAAAGGAGTAAGAAGCTGTACAAACATTATTTTCTATTTAAATGTTAGTAAGTGCTGAAGGTGACATATTTTTCAGTGGTCAGAACTCAAGAATTAGAAAAATGAAAATATGAAGACTGGTTTTTCCTAATCTCTTCTTCAGATCACTTGTTATGTGCTATTCACCTCTCCATTACTCCCCCACCCCCACAATGCTCCCTGTTTACTTTCCTGGTTTCTACAGTTACTCTAGGTTATGAATTCACACCTGAAGACTTATAGCTAGGAGGCTCACATGAGAGGGAAGATAACATGTTATGTCTGTATTTCTGGATCACCTCAATCAATATGATTTCTAGTTCTATCCATTTACCTGGCCAGACCCTGGGGAAGGGTGTATCCTAAATAGTTTTTATGAATTATTTTAAGCAAATGAAAAAGTTCCATTGATTAATTTATTTTTAAGAGTCAAGCTTAAATTTAGTACCTAAAAGTCTTCAAATATCATCCAAAGGATCCATGATGCCAGAATGCTAAGGGTGGGGAGGGAGGCAAAAAATTTGTAAGAGCCAGAACAGTGAGTTTGCGGTGGAACTGTATCTCCAAGGAATATCAGAGAATCTATTCCTATAATGTTTGTGATGTAGATTCTTCATAATAAACTTGACTATATCTGGAATTAACTAAAATTCAAATGGAAGGTACATCTATGAGGGATTTTTGTTTAATTTGAGGTAAGAAGATCTACTTCTAATACAGATCTTGAGGTGGAAGACATACCTTTAATCTAGATCATTTAAACTGGAAAACCTCACCTCTAATCTGGGTCATACCTTCTGCTGGAAGCCTGTATAAGGACATAGAAGAGGGAAGCTTTGCCTGCCATTCCTTCACAGGCCTAAGAGCCTATTTCTTTGGGATTCCAGTATATACTGAAGACCAGCTGAGATATCCAGCCTCATGATGTCCAGCAGACTGAGCAACTACTGGATTCTTGGACATTCTGTTCATAGCCAGACATTGTTGGATTAGCTAGACTGCAGCTCATAAGTCATAAATACCCACCTCTCTATATATATAAAATGCATATATCTGATATTCATTCTATAAGTTATTACTGTAGAGAACCCTGACTAATACAAAGTCTAACCAGCATAATCATGAGCTGAACAAGAACAACAACAGATATACTAATGTGGATGGGAAAGCCTAGGAGGGTTCAACCCTGTCCAAAGTAATGTGGAGTGGGAGAAATAGTCTTTCTAAGGGAAGAGCACACCATTTGTTTATACAATCCTAAATGATCAGCCCTGAAAACATACATATAAGTAGCATTATACAGGCTAAGCAGGTAATATTTATGTGTTTATGAATATATATATATATATATATATATATATATATATACACACATATCTCCAAATATACCATCAATTAATTAAAAATGAGGCATGAATTTGAAAGAGAGGAAGGGGCAGTATATAGGAGGGCTTAGCGAGAAGGAAGAACGGGGAATACAACATAATTATCAACTCTAAAATATTATTATAAGCAGCATTGATCCAGACTTGACAGAAACAGTAAAAAGAAAACCACACTAACAGCACAGTTTTGTGGGTTCAACAGGTGGGATGTATAGCATGATAGAGAGATTAGGTAAGGAAAATAGGATCCATAGTGTCGGGGTAGGGCTTTCAATTTTGAATACAGCGATCAAGGTAGGCCTCCAGGAAATGGTGATATTTTAGTGAAATCAGGAGGTAGTGAACAAAGAGGAGATCTAGAGGAAGAGGATTTTATAAAGAAGGATAAGAAAGGGCAATGGGTCAAGAAGGGACTACTTGAAAAACATCATGAGGCCAGGTAGCTGGAGAGAGTTACAATAACAGTTTTGGTGAGGCAAGATGCTATGGACATAGGCTCCTTCAACGACCTACTACCTACTCTCCACCTTATAATAAAAGGTGGACGAAACAAGGCTTTGCTAGTTAATCCTAGTGGGTCTCCAGAGCTCATGTCTTGTTTGTATTACATAGGAGTAGTTAGCAGACAATTCTGCTGTATACATTATGTATACAGTTTGTCAAAAGCACACATCTACTTGAATGGTACTGCTATGTAGATAGCTGTTCCAGCTAGATAACAGAAGTCATTTTTTATTTTATTTTAATTTGATTTCACATCTCGTCCTTTAGTATGTGTTACCAACTGTGCTCCAATATACCAAATGTGAGCATTTCTTTTCTACTTCCTTTTTCTTTTTTAAGAAATTCTTTTTTATTCATATATATATATTTATGAATTTATATTTATATATGTAAAATCAAAGATACCCC
This sequence comes from Onychomys torridus, assembly GCF_903995425.1. Lineage (NCBI taxonomy): Eukaryota > Metazoa > Chordata > Mammalia > Rodentia > Cricetidae > Onychomys > Onychomys torridus. The sequence goes on from NC_050447.1 coordinate 13,138,693, forward strand.
TCTTCCCTCTCCCACCCCTCCAAACCCATCCCCATTCCCTCCTACAAGAAGGCAAGGCCTCCCATGGCGAGGTACATTTAGTAGAGGCAGGTCCAAGCCCCTCCTCCTGCCTCAAGGTTGTGAAAGGTGTCTTATCATGGGTAGTGGACTCCAAAAAGCCTGCCTGCTCATGCACCAGGGATGGATTCTGATCCTACTGCCGTGGGGTCCCTTAAGCAGATCAAGCTACACAATTGTCTCGCTATGCAGAGGGCCTAGTCCAGTCCCATGCAGGTTCCACAGCTACTGATCTAAATTTCATGAGTTCCCATTCATTTGGTTTGGTTGTCTCTATAGGTTTCCCCATCATGATTTTGATGCCCTTGCTCATAGAATCCTTCTTCTCTCTCTTCAACAGGACTCCTGGAGATCCACCTATACCACAGGTTCTTTTAACTAATCTGGAATTTTTCAAACTCCTTACCATAATCCATAAACCCATATAAGTTCTTGCCAAGAGACAGTCTTCTTTTTGCTCTTTGAACAGCAAACTCATTTATCCAAGCCTTGGTCAAACACAATCTCCAAGCAGTTACTTAAAGAACCCTTTATCAACTTCACATTTCAGTACCCTGTTCTAGTTCCTCAAAGCTCTTTCCCTACCTTTCAAATATTTTTACTTTGTTTAGGTCTCTTCTTCAATAGAATTTAAATTTCATTGAGCATATGTTTCATTTATGGCCAAATGTCAAATATGTGACATTTTTTGAATATATTAATTAACATCTTGTATGTAGTTTAAACTTTTCATTACAAAATGAGAAAGAAGCTAAATGGAAGAAAAATGGGAACATGTTTTAAAGAACATATTGAATTATTTGATTGAACCAATGCCCATACAATTCGTTCAAAGAAAATAAAAAGCTAATCAGATTCTTTGAACCCATTACTTGATAAGTTTGCCCATATTATACTTATTAAAGTAACTCTGTATTTTCTTGAAAAGTTATGACTAGTGGTTAAAGTGATACAGCAATAAATTTAAAAATTAATACCTAAGATCTCCAAGATTTTTCTGATTTATTGATGAGTCTCACTGGAGTTCATTACTTATATATATATATTTTTAACAATAACAGAAAATAACGAAGCTACTTAACAAGAACAACCAAATTTCAACTATAAGAATTAGACAAATAAAAAAGTATTATCTTCAAAATTGGTAATTAAAGGTATCCTTAAATGAGTCACATAACTGTACCCAGAACATCCCCTATACAACTGCATTTAAGATACAGTTATTGCTTGTCTACTGATTGTATTTGATTTTTAAAATTCTTTTATAAGAGAGAATAAGAACATTCAGGTGCTAATTAACATATATATTAAATATAAAATTTAAATCTCTATACATGGTTTATCTGACTTCTTATTCCCCATCAAGCAACAACAAGAAAATTTAAATATATAAGGCTGTTACTATGACCCCTCTGTAAACCAAGGGGATTTGAGTGCTCTAAGTGATGTTTTGATAAAATCATTTCTGGTCTACCATGGTTAACCTGAAATGAGAAGGAAATTTTTAACAGGCATTATATAGATTTCCAAAGATAACCTTATGGTGACATTTTCCTAATAGTTATTAATTATCTAGTATGGTAGGTACAATGGTATCAGATTTGGTGCTAACAATAAACAGCGCTATGTTTACAATGGTTGGTATTTTCCACTGTGTTAATAACCTCATGGATAATAAAATTTTCTGTTTTACTAGACCCTTTAGATAAGATGCCTGGAGACATGGCATGCTTCAAAGTCACATCTAGTTCTTGTTAAGGAACTGAGTATCGGATACTATGATGATCTGATACATGGAATATCAGATATGGATATATAATATATATTTTTGAAGTGATTCCATATTTAGAAAACATCAATATCCTACATAGGGTTTTGTTTTCCTTCAGCTATGTAGCCACGTGTTCATTTGTCTTTTGAGATAGGGTCTTGTCTTAGTCAGTGTCTATTGCTGTGAAGAGACACCAAACCAATCCTTAAAAGAGAAAGCATATAATTGGGGACTTGCTTACAGTTTCAGAGGGTCAGTGCATTATCATAATGGCAGGGAGCATGGTGGCATGCATGGCACTGGAGCTATGGCCGAGAGCTACCTCCTGATCCGCAGGCAGTAAGGCAGAGAGATACTGGCCTTGGCATGGACTTGTGAAACTTCAAAGCCTACTCCTAGTGACAATACTTTCTCCAACAAGGCCACAATTCCTAAACCTTCTAATCCTTACAAATAGTGCCATTTTGCTGTGGATATCGCTCTGTATAAATAAAATGCTGTTTGGCCAGTGGCCAGGCAGGAAGTATAGGCGGGACAAGAGAGAAGAGAATTCTGGGAAGTAAAGGCTGGGGCAGGGAGACACTGTCAGTGGCCACCATGACAAACAACATGTAAAGACACTGGTAAGCCACAAGCTACGTGGCAAAGTATAGATTAATAGAAATGGGTTAATTTAAGATAGAAAAAGTAGATAACAAGAAGCCTGCCACGGCCATACAGTTTGTAAACAATGTAAGTTTCTGTGTGTTTACTTGGTTGGTTCTGAGTGTCTGTGGGCCTGGTGGGTGAGAGAGATTTGTCCTGACTGTGGGCCAGGCAGGAAAACTCCAACTACAAATGTGTTGGCAAGAGTTTCCACCTAAAACCTGAGAAAAAAGATTCTAAAATGGAGCTAAAAACAGCTTCCTAGTTGTCTCTCTCAAGTTAGCAGCAGCCTGCTGGTTTGAGCTACTCTATAGCGGGTTTGTGGCATTCGGGCTACGTTACATAGAGGTATCTCAAAGCTGAGCACTATGCTGCGTGTTGGATATAGATTTTGCTAGTTTAAAAAAAAAGGAGATTTCTGGGCTACACGCTGCTTTGATAAGAGCATAGACCCACTGTTTCTAAGAGTTGATGGCTCCCAGAAATGGCGGTAATGTACCACTGCCATGTTGGAAAGCTGATGTGGGCGGAGCCAGCAGCCACAACAGCCACAGCAGCCATTTTAGTCTTAGAAATGCTGCAGTTTAAAGCAATAGGTTCACAGTAAGGCAGATTCAGATACAATAGTTTACAATGTGTGTAAAAATGTACATAAGTTTGTACATATATCTGGGTTTAGAGGAGGAGTAAGCCAATTCCATCTCCAAAGCCAGCTTGATAATTTTGGGAAATTGGGTGGGGCTTCTCTTACTACTTCCTGCTGGAGGGGGGCGCTTTATCTCATGGGGACACAAAGAAAATTTTAGGATTATGGAGTAGTCCGTGAGGGTAAACCTCTGAGCCAGTTGCCTTGAAACCATTCTGGATGTTGGATCATCTGGGCCATGGTGTCATTGGAGACCTTTCAGGGGGTCTTGGCTGATCAAACCTGATGTATCTTAATCTGGAACAAATCCACAGCCCCTGGCTTTCTGTGGAAACAAAAGCAGAGACTCTTTTCCAAAGCAACATATCCTTATATCCAAATTTTGAAGTCAAGGTATCTTTAAAGTTTACATACTTGTTTAACTCAACAGCTTTTACAATCAAATCTTTTTCTGCAGTTAAAAATGCCAAAGACAAGGTAAACCAGATTCTCTGTGTAATATCCATCTTTGTAAGACTGAAACACCGCTGTGGCTGCTGGCTCCTTCCCAACATGGTGGTGGTACAGTTTACCGCCAGCTCTGGGTCTGCAGCCATGTGAACCATCAACTATCAGAAGCAGTTCTATCAAAGTAGTACATTGCCCAGAAACTGCCCCCGCCTTTTTTTTCAATTCGCAAAGGCTAAATCCACCATGCAGCGGAGTAAAGTGCCGCTTGTAGACTCCTCATTCCCGCCACACTGCAGGTCAGACGCATACGCCAGGAACCCGCTATAGTAGCTCAAACCAGCAGGCTGCTGCTAACTTGAGAGAGACAACTAGGAAGCTGTTTTTAGCTCCATTTTAGAATCTTTTTTCTCAGGTTTTAGGTGGAAACTCTTGCCAACACATTGGATGCCATTTGTAGTTGGAGTTTTCCTGCCTGGCCCACAGTCAGGACAAATCTCTCTCACCCACCAGGCCCACAGACACTCAGAACCAACCAAGTAAACACACAGAAACTTACATTGTTTACAAACTGTATGGCCGTGGCAGGCTTCTTGTTATTTACTTCTTCTATCTTAAATTAACCCATTTCTATTAATCTATACTTTGCCACGTAGCTTGTGGCTTACCAGTGTCTTTACATGTTGTTTGTCATGGTGGCCACTGACAGTGTCTCCCTGCCCCAGCCTTTACTTCCCAGAATTCTCTTCTCTCTTGTCCCGCCTATACTTCCTGCCTGGCCACTGGCCAAACAGCATTTTATTTATACAGAGTGATATCCACAGCACCATTCCCTTGGCCTCTGGGGGTCATTCTTATTCAAACCACCAGAGGTCTCTATAGTTATAGATGACCTTTACCTTTGTATCCCCCCCTGCTTCTACTTACCAAGTGCAAGGATTGTGGGTGTGCACCAATATGCCTGCTTTTTGTGGTGCTAGTGACTAAACCAGGGCTTTATGCATATCAAGAAGCCATTCTAAAACTGAGCTAAACTCTCAGCCCAGCCATACAGCCTTTCCTTGATTTTTCACATTAGATCTGGTATTACATACATACAAAATTAATACATTTTCTCTAAATCTAGCTCTATGTAATTTTTTTTGTTGGAAAAATATACCTTATTTCTATCAAGTATTTGTTTTATATAAGTTAATAAAGAGAGACTTACTTGAAATTCTATAATTTGATATTCTGAGACTATGTAGGAAGAAACAAAACTAACATTAGCATGTAAAGGGCAGATACAGATGAAATATAACATGTCTTCCAGAGCTGAGCACAGCAGTACACACCTGTAATCAGAACACTTGGAAGGCAGAGGAAAGAGGATTATGGAACTCTGAGGGCTTATATAGCAAGTTCAAGCCAGCCAGGGCCACACAATGAGATCACAAAACAAACTAGAACAACAAAGTGCCTTCTAGAAGATACAGCTTCCACAATGACTGCCCACTAACAGAGGCCAAGACACAGCACTTTCCCCAGGGCCCATGGGCGGCTGTCATTTACTACATGATTTCTACAGCTCAATAAGGGCCCTGAGTTCTACAAATGGTAACCTTGGCAAACGTAACATGCCACTAAGCTCTAAATCTTCCCCTTGCCATCCTCTGGCACCACATTTTCCATATCGGTGGCTCTGGCCTACCATGAGCTCTCCTGCCATCTTTTGTCCTCTGTCAGTTTTTGTTTTATGCCTTCCCTAGAGGGTTCATTTAACTCCTGATCTTTGGGCTCTGGCATGATTCTCCAACTTTCTTTGGTTTTATTTCTCTGCTTAGACTTACTAAATGTTCCAGCTTTGTCTCTATATATTTTATTAATGTGACAGGGTTAAAGCACCTAAGTATGCAATCTACCTTTACTTAATTTTTACATGTCTTTATGCATTGTACTATTATTATTCTTTAAGTCTTCCAGAATATATTTATTTTACTTTTTAAGAGGGCTGGAGAATTGCCTCAGTGGTTAGCAGTGCTTATTGCTCCTGCAAAGGATTTGGGCTCCATTCCCAGCACCCACATGGAGGCCCACAATGCTTTCTATCTTCAGGTCAGGCAAAATCTGGCGCCACCCTCTGACTGCCACAGGCACCAGGCATACATGCACTACACACACATACATGACAGCAAAACAATCATGTACATGAAACTACCAACCCTAAAGACAAATGAAAAACAATTGTACTTTTCATCTATGGTAGTGTCTGAACAACTAGCTGACTTCCTGGCACTTCCTTCAGAGGTTCCTGCACTTGCCTCTTTGTTTACTCATGTGGCTGTAACTCCATCCCTGACTACTTTCCATCGATAGAAGTTAAGTGTCCTAAAACTGCTTCCAGCTGCCTCTCTTTGGACAGAAAACTCGAGGCACCAATAGTCTCCCCAAGGCCTGGGAAGCATTTACTTAAAGCACATTCCACTAGAGCAAAGGCTCTGTTCAACTTTATTTCTGGAAGTCAATATCTAAATGTGGTTTTAACCAATTCTGCAAAACAGTTCTATTTGCCACAAATTATTCAGGATAAAACTAGTCTTTACTTAACTGTAATCATTTTGATAACCCAAAGTGCTTAGTCAATCTGTATGTTTCTACATTTTTATAGAAACTCTCTATTCAAGCCAAACTGGTATGTTTACTGGTCACTAACATACCATTTACATGCTACCACAGACTTTTAGATGAACCTAATAGGTACTTCCAAGTCCAGTCCAAGTTCCCATTGACCAGCCATGTGCTGGTTTTCACTTTTCCTGTGGTATCAACTCCATACTCAGAAAAGAACTATAGTCTCTTTCCCCTCTTATATGTAGTGATTGTTTTCATTGTTCTTGTATTTATTTTTGGGATATTTATCTTTGGTCTTCCCACTTACACTGTATTTGTTTAAAGGCAAGACTCTTACTTGCAAAACTTCTGCTTTATTACATTGTTTTTAGTATAGCAATTTAAGTATAATAAAGGTCTAAGTTTTGCATTTAATTTGTAAGAGTTAATGATCCTGTAAAATTATATGACTTTTCTAATGGAGTTGTTCATGTAACTGAAGATAGAATCAATTTTACACAAACTAAGAAATTCTCTGAAAAAATTCTCACAACTGTTTTGGTAAAAAAACTTTACTGAGTAGTAAACTCTCAACTTAGTTTCTTCTTTATCATTCTGTAAGTTGTTCACTACTATTTAACTATATAAGCACATACGAGAGAGCAGGGAAGGCAGAAGTGAGATAGCCTGTTCTTTGATCATTTCTAGCCTTGGTTGCTGTGTTTTGAAACTGGGAGCGTGGGGCACCGAGAGGCAAAAGCAGTCTTACCAAAGTCTGCAAATGCTGACTGTCCAACCACCACCAGGTTTTTAGGTTTTTCAAAGACACTACTGATTGAGAAGTTTCCATCCTGTAAAACCAAAAAAAAGAAGAAGACAAAGAAGAAAAGAAAAACCTATCAATTAGGCCATCATTATGCATTCATCTGTCAAGTGAAAAACTCAAGAGAAAAATAATTTAATCCTCTTGTTCTTTCTCTAAAAGCATCCCAATGCCCTATTCACCTTTATTATCAGAGAAGTCACAGTAAGCCACAGAAGACACTTGTGGCTTGCTTGTTCTTTGCAACTGTCCCATGATGCTTATCACCCCTGTACTCCAGTTCTACACCTCTAATCAATTCTGTGAATGACTCTTCTAAACTATGGTTTTCCTCCCTCTATATCTGTTATTTCCTTTGCCCTTTCTATTTTTGTGGTAGAAACATAGCACAAGTTACCATTACATTAATATATATCCTACCTTCTGATAGCTATGTTTTTTCATCCATTTCTAACATGTTTTTCAGGTAACTCACCTTCCCCTAAGTTACTGTGAACCCTGCTCATATTACTGTGCCACTTCCAGGTATTCTTTATCAAACTATCTGATATGGAGTAGTAGCCATAGTAACTGGGAAAACAAAAGCTCCGTTCATTCATCTTCCTCTCAGTCTGAAACCATTTGATAGCTGCTTCTTTTTGTTGTTTGTTTGTTTTTGGTTTTTTGAGACAGGGTTTCTCTGTGTAGTTTTGCACCTTTCCTGGAACTCACTCTGTAGACCAGGCTGGCCTCGAACTCACAGAGATTCACCTGGCTCTGCCTCCCAAGTGCTGAGATTAAAGGCGTGCGCCACCACTGCCCAGCTTGATAGCGTCTTGATAGACTATTAAAGAGCTAATTACTTAGAGTAGAAGTCAAGACCATACTAATCTTGTCTACGGCAGCTTTTCTAATCTTACTTTTCAATATTTCAAATCATCCCTCTTCGACTCTCTGAATGCATTTGGTGATTTCTGTACACATCACTTCTTGCCTGTTTTCTCCTCTGATTTCCCATCACTAAAACCCTACTAGCCATTTCAAAAGCTGACTCTTTCTTAAAGCCTTCACTGCTAATCATGGGTGGGGCAGAGAGAGGCAACTGTTCCTCATATTTTGGCTCCTGTAATGTAAGGTTCATATCTCTCATCACGTCTCTTGGTGAGGTGTCACTGGCATATCAATCTTGGCTGTCTTCCTGGTCCACATATCTGGATTTCTCAGAGTGTGATCACTGAGCTGAGCATGCATATGCTCTAGAAAAGTCTTGCTGCAGCAGCTTCAGTGTTCTACTAGTTAATGTGGTTTTATATATTTGAGGTTCTATTTGATCAACTGATAAATTACTGCAAAGTACTTGACCAGTCTTTCACTAAAACTGGCCAGCTATTTTATGAATACTGTTATCTGATTGAGTTAATTTTCAACATATATTTCCCTTCATTTATATTAGTGATCTACTTAGTGAGTACTGACACAAGGTCTCTCTTTGTGTAACTTCTGTTAGGTTCTTTTAAGAATTCTACTTAGCTCAAACCTGGTCTTTCATCTCCATCCTTACAGAATTACAAAAAATGCAACTAAGTTAGGTTGGTCAGAACCCCTACTTCCTTCAGTTAACTAATAGCTCTGGCCTGCCTTGAGCTAGAATCCTGTTAAGTGAGTTCAGACAAAGATCATTCTTTCCTTTTAGTAACATTCTTTTGTTTCTTGGCTATAAAAATTTCACTTTTTTTTTTTGTATTTGTAGTTGAGCTCATTACTCTCGTACCTACATCAAAGTCTCATTGTAAGTAGTGTCTCTAAATCAAACCTGTCTTTCCATCTTTAGCAAGTGTTTAATTAAAAAGATTTTGTGTTTTTAAAAAACATTAAAATTTTTATTTTATATGTATGGGTGTTCTTCCTGCATTTATGTCTATACATCACATGCATGCAGTGCTTGTGGAGGCCAGAAGGTAGCATCACTTAGGACTGGAGTTGTGATCCACCATGTGGGTGCTGAGATTTGAACTCAAACACAGGGTCCTTGAAAGAACAGCTGTTGCTCTTAACAGCTGAGTGATCTCTCTAGCCCCCTGGCTATTTTGTTTGTTCTATTTTTGATTTTTGCTTGAGGCAGGGTCTCATTATATAGCCTTGCCTGGCCTGGAATGTGCCATTTAGAGCAGGCTGGCCTCAACTCACAGAGATCTGTGTGCCTAACCTCTCAAGTGCTGGGATTAAAGACATGTATCACCATGACTAACTTTTTATCCAAGTGTTTGAATAATTTTTACTTTGATGGTTACTCATTGACCCTGTCACTTTATTAAAACAACTTAGTTTATATTAATAAAAATATTTGTTTCCTTTAAAGGAAAAAATTTTAAAGAAAAATGATCTCAATCAAGAATCTGTATTCTTCACGAACCTTGTTTTGCTATGCTTGAGCACCTGTAAATCAGGCTATGATGAGAGGATCCTGTGCATGTAAAAGTGTTTCATAATCTACTTATTTGTATCAAGGCTTGCCTGCCCATCCCGAGTGTAAATTAGTCAAACAGGTCTTGTGTGCTCTCAGCTTGAGATTTACTTGAGGCAGGAATGAAAGGCCATCTTCAAGCAAGTATTCTTTAGTAGTGTGAGTCTTAGTGTCAACTATAAGAAATATACCAACAAGATTTCTGTCATCAGACACAGAAATGCAGTTACATTTTAAACCCAGGACACTGACTGACCAAGGTTACTGTGCACTCCACCATCTTTCCCCACCTTTCCTTGCCCTATTAAAACCGACTGAGTGAGTCACCTAGAGGCCGTCGGAGGCTCTGATGCTGCTTGACCAGGAATCATGGCAATATCATTGGCCCAGTGATAAGAAACGACTTTCCTTTGGGAGGGGGACAACTAAAGAGAAAAAAAGGCCAGGCACTGGTGGCGCACACCTTTAATCCCAGTGCTTGGGAGGCAGAGGCAGGTGGATCTCTGTGAGTTCAAGGCCAGCCTGGGCTACAGAGTAAGATCCAGGACATCCAGGGCTACACTGAGAAACCCTGTCTTGAAAAACAAACAAACAAACAAACAAAACAAGATGTGACTTTCCAGCAATCTCTTCCTATGAGTTGGTGCTGTACATTTGCTAGAACTGATTATTTACTATCAGAATTCTCATAAAATCTAGGGAATGGCTTTAATTTGGACTGAATAAAAGACAATCAGATATTCAGGAGTAATTAGGTGGGAAATCAAAAAGTCTAAAACTAAACTTTGATGCCTACTCTGCACCTATGTGCTTTCTTCGCAAATATTCTACTGAGCAGACTATTAGTCTGTTTTCCATGAGGAATGAGACTTTCGTACTTGACTAATGTATGACAAACGCCACAGAGTTGGCCATTTTTACTGGCCTTGAATTCTACTTTCCATTATGCAGCTTGAAATTGAGCTTTGATATTTCTGGTGGTTTGCTTTTTTGTTAATTTATCTTTCATATGACCTATATTAAGCTAAAAATCAAATCATGAAACTGCCTTGAAAACTTATTAACTATTAACAACTATGGGGAAAGACTCCTTAATCTCAGTCAACCTGGCAGTAAATTGTAACTTGTTTTTAATTATTCTTTTAAAAATTAATTTTGTTTTTTGACACATTCATATAGTTGTATAATATATTTTGATTATGCCATCTCATCTTCTCTTATCTCTCCCAATTATTTAATTCTCCATATAATTATGTAAGCCTAAAGGTGAGGAGAAAAAAAATTACTTTTTTAAAAAAAGTTCACAAATCATCAAGCTGAAAAATTAAATGTCAGTATCCTCTTTCAACAGCTGACAGGCCAGCAGGGGTCCTGTTAACATCCCCATTAGAGCAGGCTTATTGCTTTAATTGGCAGTCATGCCTACAGACCTGCAGAACCTGATGCTTAAGCAACCCCTTCCTTCAGTGTTTGGGAGTCTGAGTGCAGCGATGCAGGCAAAGGCTCTGAATGCTCTTCTCTTTATCGCTGCAACCAACCACATGATCACAGTGACCTCATTTCATAAGACTGTGTGCCTTTATGCAAAGCGAGAATTCAAAAATGTTTCAGAGAAATGATTTCTTACCAAATTTTCCCATATCTCAAACTGGAAGGTATTAGAGGCAGACAATGTCGTGAGGAATAAATCTAGAAAGAAAACAAACAGCAATGTAAATTTTTGTAGTCATACTGATGTATATACATTTAAAAGCAGGAGGAAGTGCCATACAGAGAATGGTTATTAATATAATTCTACCAAAACATAAATTGCTTGATTACATTTTAGCAAATTTGATCACATTTTTAAAAATGCAGATGACCCTGAATAGAACAATTAAGGAAAATGTATGTACTCTTCATTGTTAAGAGCACATTTGCTAGGAGACCTCTGAAAACAATCTGTTTTTTCTGGGACAATTATTTTCTTTCTTTTTTGTAGAGATGGGGATAGAACTCCAGTTTATACACGTTAATAAACCACCATCTTTCACCTACAAGCCTGGTCTCAGCTTTTAAAATTTTATTTTATTTTTAAGAAAGTCTCTCTATGTAGCCCTAGCTGTCTTGGAACTCCCTCTGTAGACCAGGCTGGTCTCAAACACATAGAGAGTCACCTGCCTCTGCCTCTTGAGTGCTGGGATTAAAGGCGTGCGCCACCACATCTGGCTCTTAATCTTCTTTTATTTCAAGGTACACTATTTCGATCACAATCAGTTTACATTTTCACCCTTAAAGCTGCCTCTGTCTATCACAGGATGGTCCAGCACCACGTTCAATTTCAGCACCCAAAATCTTAGAGCTCACATTAAGTGGGCAGTAAGTCAAGCTTACTGTTTTGAGTAACAAAAGGATTGTCCTCATAAACTAAACTAATACTACTGGAAGTGACTGCAAAGTGCATGGGTAAAATGTCTTTAGGAAACAATAGGTTGACAGTGAAATCAAACACTTCTTAATGCCAAATTCAGGCAAATGAGCATTTATTTGAGGAATATAATTTTTTTTATAACAGCAATTTTACCTAGTGACTATTAAAGGTCTGAAGCCTAGTAGGTGACTCTTGGAATTTTAAAGTGGTTTCACTCTCATATGCTCTAATATTGCTATTATTCATTATGACTCCAGACCACGAATATTTTAAAGAAATGCTTTTCCCCAACATGATGCTTAGAAAACTAGCAGTCACATTTTATTACTTTGTGTCAAATTTTATACAAGTTTATGAAGGTGGTATATATAATTATTATAGCTTGGTTATAATTAGCTGAACTCAGACTCCTGGCTCTGGGGAGAATAATTTTTATGTCCACACATCAAATGCCTCAGCATTTGCTATAATCAGTCTGAAGACACTCTGCCTCTAGACAGAGAATTATAGCACTTGATGAAGATGACTGATACCTGTATTGTCACAGGCATACTCTGGGTAATATAGTCATGTTCACATTTATCTGGCAACATTTGGGATTTTAGTGATGACAAACCTACCAGCAATCTCCTCTCATTTGGCTACGCATTGTCCACTTAGAACAATTAACCAAATGCAAAGTTGTTTTCATCCCTTTTATTCTGACTGTAGAACACATCTTCCATCTTCCATGGGAAAGCCTCATTATCTGCTTCTCTGCTCCTTCCCTACTTCTCACACAGGGACGAATTCTAACAGAGCGGTTGTCATTGCATTTACTGTACTCTCCCCATCTACTTGCATCTACACATGCATCCCATCTGTACTTGCTCTTTGTGCTGGCTAGTTTTATGTCAACTTGACACAGGTTTTAGGAACCTGAGAGGAGGGAACTGCAATAGGGAAAATGCCTTCTTAAGATTGGGATGTAGCCTGTAGAACATTTTCTTAAACAGTGACTGATGTGGGAGGATCCCAGCCCATTGTGGGTGGTACCATCTTGAGTTTGTGACCTTGGTGCTATAAGGAAGCAGACTGAGCAAGCCATGAAGAGGGAGCCCATAAGTAGCACTGCCCCACGGCCTCTATGTCAGCTTCTGCCCAGTTTCACTCCTGCCTTGGTTTCCTCAGTGGACTGTGACTTAGGATGGATGGGTAAGCCAAACAATCCCTTTCCTCCCCAAGTTGCTTTTGGTCAGGATGTTTCATCACAGCAGTAAAAACCCTGACTACGATACTCTTATACTTCAGAATCACCTTGTAAATGAATTCCTCAAAATTTCTCCCTTTCCTTCCAGATCTTTCCTAGAGGCACAGCATTTTCCCCATTGTTACTCCATGGTGACATTCTGAATTCACATATGTCCTTGGAGTTTCTTGGGTGTGGGAGTCTTGCTTAATTGATTATCTGTGGTTTCTATGTACTTGGAAAGAGTATGTGTTCAAATTATTATTGAGTAATTAAATTGTGATTGGTTTTGATAACTATTCTTGGTTGTAAACTTGAGTATACCTGAAATTAACTAAACCCCAAAATGGATGGGCACACATGTGAATGATTTTTTGCTTAATTAAATCATTTGAAGTGAGAAGATCCAGTTCCGATCCAGATCTTTGAGGTGGTAACACCCACCTCTAACCCTAGCTACACCTTCTGCTTGAAGTCAATGTAAAGGAGATAAAGAAGGAAGCTTCTGCTTTTGCTTCTTCCTCTTCCTCTTCTCCTTCTTCTCCTTCTTCTCCTTCCTTCTTCTCCTTCTTCCTCCTTCTCCTCCTCCTCCTTCTCCCTTCCTCCTCCTCCCCCTCCTCCTTCTTCTTTTCCTGCTTGCTCTTGCTCTCATTAAGAAGTCCATTCCTTCACTGGCATTAGAATCTACTTCTTTGGGATTCTGGCATATACTAAAGACTAGCTGAGACAGCCTTGTGGACAGAGTAACCACTGTATTCTTGGACCTTCTATTCATACACCTCCATTTTTGGACTAGTTGGGCCACAGCTTGTAAGTCATTCTAATAAATCCCATTTTATATATATATATATATATATATATATATATATTTTTTTTTTTCCTATAACTTCTGTTACTCTAGAGAACTCTGACTAATACACTGGTCATGGTGACTACTACTAAGAAGAATGTACATGATAATGCCTTTAAATGATTTGAAAAGGTAGCAATAGCTAGGCAGTGGTGGCACATGCCTTTAATCCCAGCACTTGGGAGGCAGAGGCATGTGGATCTCTGAGTTTGAGGCTAGCCTGGTCTACAGCTCAAGTTCCAGGACAGCCAGGAATGCACAGAGAAATCTTGTCTTGAAAAACAAATCAAAGGGTTGGGGATTTAGCTCAGTGGTAGAGCGCTTGCCTAGCAAGCACAAGGCCCTGGGTTCGCTCCTCAGCTCAAAAAAAAAAAAAAAAGAAAGAAAAGAAAGAAAAGAAAAACAAAACAAAACAACAACCCGCCCCAAACAAACAAACAAACAAAAAGAAAGAATAGAAAGGAAAAGGTAGCAATCAGCATATTAATGTGATTTGGGATTAATAAAGATTATTACTCACAGATCGGAATCACTACAGAGGCATTTGATATAAATCCTGAGATCCTTAAAAGCAGTAAATGTAGAAGAGAGGCACTCATGACTCTTCTACAGGACAACTGGGCACAAATCAGAGTTCTTCAGACTAAATGGCACATGTTGCTAAAACGCTGGGCTTGTTTAGTGGTAAAGGAGCTAGTATCTTCTGGACAAAGATTCAAAGACTCACTGCAGATCTTCAGGGGCCTGGAGCTACTCTGTTAATACACATAGTAGATAGCAGCCAGCAATGTATTACCACTCCTAGTAGACAATTCCTTTTTCCTGCTGGTTGCTGGATGAGTCTTAGCTTAATGATTGCATAAAATGTAAATTATTAACTTCTTGCTTTGTGCATATTTGAAAAATTTAAGAACTATAACATACAATGCTACTATTTTTATAGTTTCACTAGCTGCTTGTTAAAACTGTGTAAAGCACTACAGGTACATAAGGAAGTGTAGTAAAGCTATACTTGAAGTGCCTTGTAGATAGATTTTTAAAAAAATCTCATTTGGTTTTGAATTATGTAAAAAGGTTATAGAAAAAATGTTTACTACTTGGAGAAATAAAATAGAAATGATTAATTATTGATAACTAATTATAAAGAATCAATCATGTTTCAGAGTGAATAAAATAACTATTAGAAAAAAATCTTTAGGATATCAGCTATGAGACAGTGTCTTCTCTGTATGATGGGGAAGCTGCATCCATGAAACTGCAGCAATAACCAGAACAGTAACAACACCAACTGACATGACAAGGTGGCCTCTCACAAGGCCATATCCCTAAATGAAGAACTAAGGCAACTGATGTGTACTCAGAGAGGGAGAATCAGTCTTTTTCAGCAACAAGCCTGATAACCCTGATAGTCAGAAGCACCCCCGTAGTCAGCCCTAAACACATTTCACATGAACAATATTAATTGGACTCAGAAGGTTGTATCCCTCCCTCCCTCCCTTCCTCCCTCCCTCCCTCTCTCTCTCTCTCTGTATACACACACACACACACACACACACACGCACACGCACGCACGCACGCACACACACACACACACACGTATGTGTCTGTGTGTATATGTGCACACATAAATATTAGAATCAGTCTTCTATTAGATAGGTCATAGGTCAACCCTGTAGTCAGCCCTAAACAACACCAGAGGGATTCAAAAGGTTGTATTCATATATACATACATATATACATACAAATAAATATTAGGTCATGCATTTGATAGATAGTGAAAGAGACATGAGAAAGGTTGGAAAGGGAAGAGGAAGGGGTGGAAATGATATAAATTTAGTTCTTATGTATGAAATTCTAAAATATAAATAAAACAACATTAGAGACCTATACGATGGCTCAGTGGCTAAAGATGATTGCCATTAAGACTGATAACCTGAGTTTGATTTGTAGGTCACACATGGTAGAAGCAGCTAACTGACTAGTAAATTGTTCTTTGCCCTCCACAGGGGTGTACCCCCAACCCCACTTCATCACACATACAATAAATAAATGTAAGAAAAAAGAAAAAAGTTTAGTCAACAAAGCAACAAAGCCTCTCTCTCTCTCTGATGGGTAAGAGTAAGTTACACAATAGAATGAAAGAAAATACACCCAAGATAATGCTAATGGATGCTCCCAGATCACCTCTCAGGAGTGAAGGATTTACCTGAGGAGCTGTGGGTAGTTCTGCTCCTAGACAGCCCTAAGTAGTCAGTATTTGGAAGAGGTTTTGAGAAACCCACATTCAATAACCTGTCAATTCACTGGCAAGAGCATGGATCCACAAAGAATTCAGGGTAACCCTGTGTGGTCACTGCCTCCATGTTCACAGCTTGCATGTAGTTATAGTCAGTTGAAATTTTAAGTGACGTTGGATCAAAATACAACTCTGGTTCCTTTTCTTCTCATCCATTAATAGAATATTTCCTAAAATGAAACTTCCTATGTAGGAGCTTCTCAGAGTCTGTTTCCCAGGGAACCAAACCAATAGCAATTGCTACCCAAAGTGACTGAATGTAGAGTTGGACCACCTAATGTGATGAACAGCACAGTTAGACCAGCAAAGGTATCTCTCCCTGTCTTGAGATAGTATTTTGGACAATGCATTCGACAGCTATGGCCATACCAATTGACAATGTGACAAAAAGGTCATGATGGTTAATCATGGTTGGTTAGAAATGAAATACTAAGTGTGGATGATTCCATCATGGCTGAATCGAGGCGGTTAGTGGTCAGCTCTTCCAGCAGAGCTCCAACAACGGAACAGCAGCATTTCAAGGTGAGTGGCTGAAGGAAGACATGAGTTCTCAACGAGGGAGACTCAGAAACTATGGTAAGACCCAGAAATCTGGGCTGGCAACATAGAAAGAGGAACAAGGTACTGGAAATTTCCATTCAGGCTCTCTGTCTGGGAAGACTCACTAATAGTGGAAAGGGTAAATGAGACAGCCTAGCAGATACTATTTATTGGTGAGGAGGCCATCAATTTTAGCTTCAGGAGAACCATGGAGCTCTCCCAGTTAGAGGACTTGCCTAGAGTTGGCACAGTAACTTTGCTTTAAACAAAGAACTTGGATTGTTTCCAGTGCCCAGGTCAACACTGTTGCAGCATGGTCCCATCTTGAAAACCAAACCATTGTTAGAATTAATATTACCCTAGAGGACAGACATTACACACACACACACACACACACACACACACACACACACACACACACACACACGTATCCCCCACATCTTTGGAAGCCCAAACACATAGCAAACTACTTGTACAAAAAAGGCTGTAAACTCACAAACCCAATTAGATTCAGCAGTGCAATTATGACCCTAGTATCCAAGCTTATGCAATGTCTTACATTATGGAAAACATGTTGTTTAGCATAACAGGGGTCAATGACCCAGCTCTGAAAACCAAGGAACCTGGCTCTGTCCTCTTATTACTTGCTGTTGTTATATGCTACCATTAGACTTAATAACACAGCAGTCTCTAACCCCAACTTCCTCTATGCCTGGCCATAATATGTTGTCCCTGTGTAGTTCACTCTTAAGAATGAACCTCCTGTGTTGTGTGGCTCCTGTAATTGATGCTGGCTACTATCATGCTGTGTTATCAGGAAAACCGAGGATGTGTGTCTCACTGGTCCTTGCTTCCAGATGGTTCTATCATGGGCCATATAGCAGCACCACTCCTAGAACTACCAAAAGACCCACACTGTCAATGGAGTTTGTTCAAGCAGGGCTTAAGGACTCATCTATTAAGGATAACAATACCAGAGACACTAGTGACTGCTAGAAGCCCTTGTATTGGCAGTGTTCAGCCCTGGATTCTGGGGACATACCTCACACTTTCAACAGCCCTGGAATCGCCGCACAGAGGGTCCATTCCACTGTTGTGTGCTCTATTTCTCTCTCTGCTACTAAAGTGCTTCCAACCTCATTTGTCCAAGCTATCTTCCTTGACTCAAACCATCGATCACTGCTCAAAAAGACTCTACCACAGTGCCCAACTGGAAACCAAGTCTAACAAATCAACCCCAAAGATAACTAAGAAATCAACAGCAAACTCATTCTCAGAAGAATGTGGTCTACCATCAAAGAGATTTTATAAAAATTGGTAAGAACTAATTTCTATAGATGGGCAAATTATCAATGAAGTAAAACAGCAATTATTAAAACACAAGGCAACACGATGCTTCAAAAAAAAAAAAAAAAAAGGGCATGATAAAGACTTTGAAGTGATGATTCCAAGGAAATCCAACTAGTTTACAAGAGAATACAGACAAGTAATTCTATCAAATTAGGAAAGAAAATGTGAAACAAATGAGGAATTGGGAAAAATATTACAAACTATTACAAGGAAATCTTGAAACTGAAGAAACAGTTAAACAAAAGCATGGCTGGAGTCTCAATGGCAAACAAGATAAGGCAGAACTTCTGAACAGAAAGTCACATCTCACAAGATGTCTGCATCCTGGGATGTCACCAGATCACAGACTGGAGGGGCCTGTTGTGTTTCCCTTCACACCAGAGGACCAGAGGAAAAAATAACAGTCCATTTCATTAGACTGTTTGGGGCTGGGCATTGGCCACAGTGGCAGAGTCAGAGTTCAGAGAGAAGTAAACAACTTTATTAGGGGTTAATAAAGCACATAGAACAACAGTCAGCAAATACAGACACTGCCAAGGCTAATATAGCTGAAAATGTTACATGGACATACACTAAAGCAAACATCTGGAATGGAAGCTAATACAACCTGATACCTTAGGTGATATTACAAAGAGAAAGGTTTTTACTTTGAAAGTTATCCCATAAAATTGGTAGAGGTAAATGATCCTCAAATGCACACAAACAATACTAACAAACAAACAAACAAACAAATAAGCCCAACAAACCAACTAGGTAATGTGCCATCTCTAAAGAAACATGATAACCACAAAGAAAAGATCGGCCAATTTCTCAAGAATTAAAATATATAAGAAAAGAGAGCCAGCAAGATGTGGCTAAAAAAAGTTATAAGCCTGATGACCAGATTTGGATCCCCAAGACCCAGATGATAGATGGAGAGAACTGACTTCCCCAAATTGTCCTTCGACTTCCACAGGTGCACTGAAGCATGTGTGTGAGTGCAAACACACACACACAGACACACACACACACACACAGACACACAGACACACACACACACACACACACACACATAAATATAATAAAAAGTTATACATTCTTTAAAGAATGTGAAAACAGTAAAATACAAGAGAATACAGTCAGTCAATTCAGAGAAACTGGTAAGACAGGCTGTGATGTGAATGAGAAATCCAGCAAGGGGAATTAGAATGAATCAGAAAATTTGTAGTTAAGGAGTCAATAGACTAAAAAAACCAAACCAAACCAACAACAACAAACCTCCAAAACAATGCACTGCCTGAGCAGAAAAACTATCAGACAAAAGTAAGATTACTGAGCATGGAGACCAGACAGATTGAAGAAGAATTATTTAAAAAGCATCTTTGACACTTATGGGAGATCACGAACCAAAGAAGCATGTGTATTTCAGTTGCCTATGAAGCAAAAGGAGAAGGAAAGGAAAGAAGGGGTATAGAGAAGTTAATTAACTTATTTTTGAAAATTTTATAAATCTTGATCTTCAGGAAAAGGACATTTATAGGACTCAAATATATAAATAATAACAACAACAATAATAATAGCAGCCCTCTCAGAGGCATATCATAGTCAAAACTGTCAAAAATCTAAGACAAAGACAGAAATCTAAATATAAAACAATTATTTATAAGGGATTCTCTTTACACTAACAGCAGATTTACTTTGCATAAATGTTACAGGCCAGGAGAGAATGGAATGATATGTTCAAAGTCCTTAAAGAAAGAAAAAAATACCACTGTAGTATAGTATACACACCAAAATTTTCCTTCAGATAACAAGGAAAAGTAGATTTTTCTTAAGACAAGAAAAAACCAAGAGAACCTGAGCCTGAAGAGATTTGTTAAGAGCATGTGTTGTTTTGCAGAGAACCTGGGTTCAATTCTTAGCACCAGATGGCTGACAACCATTTGTAACTCCAATTCTAGGTGAAGGCACATATATGGTACATGAAAAATGCAGGTAAACACCCATACATATAAAATAAAAAATAGAAAAAGACAAAACAACTTACCACTACCATAACAGCTCTATAAGAAATACTTAAGAAACTCCTATAGTAGAAGCAGAAGATTGAACTACCACCATGAAGTTATGCAGACATGCAAGTATCACCAGCAAGGCAGATATACACAGAAAAAGAAATAATCAAATCCCATCAATAGAAAAACAACCAAGTGAAAAGGATGAACAAGAAAGGAACAAAAGATCTCCAGAACATTCAGAAAATATCCCAAAAGGATGCCAAGGGCATATCTTTATTTAGCAGCAAGGAATTTAAATATAAATGCATTGAATTTCCTAGTTAAAAGGTACAGACTTCCTGAAAGGGTAAAAATCAGAACCAATGAATGATACTCTGATTGCAAGAAGCTGACTTCATTTGAAGGACATACAGAAAACGAAAATGAAGGGGTGAGAGAAGGTGTAAATTCAAAATGGAAAACAAAACAGAGCGGCAGGTATACATAAATACAATGGACTTTAGGTGACAAATTGTAAAAAGACACAGAAGGCCACTGTACAATGATTAAGAGATTATCAGGAAGAGGTAAACTGCAAACTGATATGCTCCTAACACTGTCTTACTCAGTTATATACAGCAAAGATTAGATCTAAAGGGAGAAACTCATATATAGCTACAAGGGAGGATGAACAGCCAAAACAACCAATAACCATGAGTAACAGGAACAAAGCTGAGGCATCACAATCCCAGTTTCAAGACAAACTACCAGAGAGCATGGTACTGACAATATCATACACAAAACAGTGGGAGAAAATGGAAATTCCATCAGAGACCCACAGATTACCAACAATGGCATCAAAACAGTTAAATGGAGGAAGTATAGCCTCTTCAACAAATGTGGGGATACAGGTTACTGACTTAAAATGCTTCAAAAATGAAAATATAAGATCTGAAACTACACAGCTATAATGCCAGAAGGGAAACGGGGCAAATAGTTACAGGTGATGTTTTTGGATATGACCCAAAGGTATAAAAATTAAAAGCAAAAATAAACAAATAGCAAAGGAAACATTAAGATCAAAGAACAAAATACTGGCTGTACATCTGGGTATAGAAAAGGCACAAAAACGCAACATTAAGCAAATAGTACAACTTAAAAATAGGCAAATGATCTGGAATACATTCTCAAAAGAAACAAGTGTACATGACCAGTAAATATAAGAAATAATGCTCGATGTCATCAGTCATCAGAGAACTACAAATCAAAAGCACAATGAGATATCTCTCCACAGTTAGAATAACTATTATCAGAAAGAACAAAAATGTTGGGAGAACAGGCAGAAAACAGGAAATTTTTCTGTATTGTTTTGGAGTGTGAATCATAGCTATTATGGAGAACAGTGTGGAAGGGCCGCAAAAAAAAAATCACAAGAAAGAAAAAAAGAAAAGAGAGAGAGAGAGAGAGAGAGAGAGAGAGAGAGAGAGAGAGAGAGAGAGAGAAAAGAATATTGTATATTATTCAAGTCTCCAATTCTGGGAATATAACCAAAAGCATTGAAACCAATATATAGGAGACATCTGCACTCATAGCAGTGGTACTCACAACAGCCAACAACGGATGATTGCTTTGGTGGTAGATAAGCACGTAAAAATATATTTGATAGTGAAAGTGTAAAACACAACATGAAACAGAATAGTTGTTCTAACTGCACTAAAGTTCACTGACACATATAGACTTTGGCTCTAGTTAATCTCACCATGTAACTTTTTTTTTTATCTGCAAGTTCTTCACTAAAAAATTTTAACCATTAAAAATAAAGTAAAATCAATTTCAATTGAAAGTCACACATTTTAATCAAGAAGATAAATGCTCTACAGTTTATGAGTAGAGGGCTAGAGAGATGGCTTGGAGTATAAAGCCTGTGGTCAAGCCTGAGTACCTCAGTTCAACTCCTGGGACTGATGGTGGGAAGAGAGAACTGACTCCTTCTAGTCATCTTGTGGTCTCCACACACATGCTGTGATTCTCAAGTACCACCCCACCCCAGCCCAGCCCAATAATAAGAAATATTTAAAAGATTTATGAATAGAGGCTGTTGGTCTCTGTAACAATTGTTAGATCAGAATAAACTACAAAACACAACAGATTTATTAAGGATAGCCACTTATTTTTGTAAATCCACAGAAAGCATAGTTAAATACAAAATAAGTTTTTGTTGTTGCAATTTATTGTTTTTATGAGACATGGTTTCATGCAGCACATTTTGGCTTTGAACCCAAAATGTAGCTAAGGATGAGCCAGCAGATCTCTAGCTAGTTTAGTCCAAAAATTCCTCTTATTTTCTTATCTGTTCACAGTTCCCTGTGTACACACTACTAAGGAACTTTCTACAGGACAGAATGACAGTGATGTTAAGGGAACATAGTATTTCACAGTTTAGACAGCATGTGTGCTGAACTTAAAGTAGTATGATAAAATATCTGCAATGTGATCAGTCCTGGGGACTTGGAGAAGGTCATACAAAGTGAGAGCCATCCTGAGGCTCCTCTCCAGCTGAGAAATGGTGCATTTACAGTAAGTGATCTTCTCTTTTCTTTCTTTTTTGCACATCATATCCACTAATCTATCCAACATCTTCAAGAACCTTCCATATGCTTAGCACTCAAACAGGTATCACAGAGACACTAATGAAGAATGTCTCGTGTTTGAGGAACTCCTGGTCCTTAGAGACAGATGTACAAACTGGTAAATATGTAGCACTGGCTGTGCCAGAATTTAACAGATCCTATTCAAATAGGCACACTATCTGCTTGGATAAATTTGGGGAAAGCATCAAGAAGTGACATGTATGCTGGGCAGAAATAATATCCTTCTGCACTTGTACATGTGCACATGTATGTGAGTGCTCACATGCATGGATGCATTTGGGGGTCAGAGGTTGAAGTATGAATGCATTCTTTGACAATTTCATAGATGCACAAGTGAATATTGGTGTTTTCACCCCCCACATAGCTTCTCATTTCCTTCCCTTTAATGTTGAAACTTCTTTTCAATGAGCACCTCTTTGTTTTACACTGGTGTCTTCCTCTAGCCTTCCTAACTTAGCTTTGGGACTGCTACAAGCTGCAGAACTATGAAGTAGGAATTCAGTGATTATGATAGAGCTATTACCTGGAAGAGTCAAGGACTTTTCCAGAGGAAGCCAGACTCAAGGAAGTATGGGTGCTATTGGCTTTTGAATACATCAGCTGTCTCCTGCACTGAATTTCATGTGTGCTAGTATAGCTTTCCCATTTGATTCTTCTAACAGTGTGATTGATAATTCTTTAGGCACAACAATCACACAGGCAAGACTTCCTTCTTCTAGGTGTTTGTTTCACCTTTTTTAACATTAGAATCAGATGTCTGCCTTCTGTAATCATCTCCTTTTAGCAAGTATCCAAGGCCAGGGCCATCTCTAGACAAAAGCATTTTATTTGAGATACCTTTCAAACATCCAAGGACAGACAGCAGACAAAATAAGCATTCCAGACCACCTGCTAGTGTCCTGAATTGAGGTAAATATCCATATGGAGACAACAGCCAAGGTTAAGCAGATGTTAGGTACACAGCTTTGTTTCTCTTGCAAGTTAAGCTTAGACCCTTCTTTTTTCCATAGCCCAAGTGGTATTCTTTAGACTTCCCCTCTAACAATTAACTCAGAACAAAAGGGCCTTTTCATACCAGGTACATCAAATGTGATACAGGCTGCCTAGCTACCCCTGCCATGCCAGAAAACAGCACAGCTGAATTAAACTGACACAGATAAGGCTCCAAAGGAAAGAAAAGGCAGTTTTATTTTACTCATGAATTATTAGTGACACATAACTCCTAACATTTAACCTAACCACTTCTAGGAATGTAGTTTGAGCACACAAATTCCCTTTTTCTGATTTGACCCCACCTCTTTTAACCATTCCCCTTTTGGGTTTTAATGAAGCTGACAATCACTGTTCCTGGTATGAACCCTTTCAGCTCCTTTTAAGGACCCTGAAAACCTCACATTGCCAGACTGCTTGTAAGTGCACATAAACCAGTACTCCCACTACATGGGTGAATTTTGACTTAGAAGAATAAAGTGAATGGACTTAAAGAGCTTGGTGTACTTAAATTCATTCAGTATCCCTCAGATTAATTTTCACCACTGGTCGTGTCTCTTTGGGAACCCTGGGAAAAGGCTACTTAGGGGCTGGACCCCAATAGTCTTTGGTATGAGACAAGGTCTCTCACTGAATCCAGAGCTCACCATTTCAGCAAGGATGGTTGGCTACAAGGCTAGATGGGATTTTGCTTATCCTGGAGTGGCCACGAACACATGTATAGTGATATTTTATTTGTATTGAAATGTGATTTTATTTGTATGTCAATAAAGTTGCCTTGAGGTCAGAGCAAGCCAGAGCAGAAGCCGAGCAGTAGTGGGGCACGCCCTTAATCCCAGCACTTGGGAGGCAGAGCTAGGCGGATCTCTGTGTGTTCAAGGACATAGCCAGCATAGCAGACACACGCCTTTAATTTCAATACCAACCATAGAAGACCTGGAGGTCTGTACAAACAGGCAGTGATGAGGAGGTCATGTGGCTGGGTTACAACCAATGAGGGAGGAGAACAGAAAGTCTTTAAATAGACAGGACGCACAGAAGTAGGTCTCTTGCGGAGAGGAGGAACCGCAGAAGCAGTGAAGGGTAAGGTTTTCTGCTTTGGCTCTGACCTCGTGGTTTTTAACTCTGCAACTGGCTCTGTGTTTCTTATTTAACAAGCAGGATACATCTACAATTGGCGCCCAACGTGGCAAGAATTCATTAAAAAACCGCTTGCCTTGGCAGTGGGTCCGGCTTCCCGCCTGGGTGGGCCTGCCTCCCTAGCTCCGGCTTAGCCCTGGTCTAACCCAGGCCTAGCTCAGCTTAGGACTCAGGCGCCGCAGCTGGAGTTACTTGCTTAAAAAGCCGATGCTACAAACAACTCAGGCCTGCGGGAGCTACCGCTAATTGCAGTAGCTACACGCAACTGCAGATAGGCTGCTTTGGCTGAAACGCCAGCGCACGTGGTCGGTCGGAGCTTAAGGAAGCCAGAGCCCAGGCTCGACTCGGCTCAGACCGGAACATTGAAGCGGCTGGATTCAAGATTTTAGCCAGAACGTGGCTACGCTTTCTCTCTTTCTCTCTTTCTCTCTCTCTCTCTGTATTCCCACCTCGGACGCTAGGTAGCTGTTTGGAAATTCCCTCAGATTTCTACTGTTCTGCGCAGAATTGGTAAGTCATTTATATCAGATATTTTAAAGGAAACTATTTAAAAGAGATTTTTTTCCACATTAAAAAAAAATGGGTTTTATGTGTACATTGGAAGAAAATTGGGCTTTGTTTGAAATTTTAGGCAGTATGGTAATGGAACAACTATATGAGAAGATTAATGTTGATCGAATTATGTACATTATTATTCTTCTTATCCTTATTTTACAATTTAAAAAGACAGTCAATTTAAGTGCCAGGATAGAAATTTTAGAAAAACGTTTTAAACCTGTTAAAATGAATTATAGAGAAATTCAGATTCAGACAGAAGAAATTAACAGTGAAGTTGTTTCAGGATTGGATTATAAGGTTACAGAAAGAAAGCCTGTTTTCACACAATCACCCTTAATTTATCCGGTAACCATACAACAGCAGCCTGGTCAAATGACTACACAAAATATTTGGACTCCAGTTGAAATGTTAGACTTACGAAGGTTTAAGGAGGCAATAGTATCTTATGGCATGCATTCTCCATATGTAAAACAAATGTTAAACTCCTGGTCGACTTATAATAGAATTATACCACAGGACTGGCGGGAGCTGGCACAGGCGGTTCTAGAACCCGGACAGCAGCTCCAGTGGCAAATGTGGTTCAAACAGGAAGCTAAAACCATAGCAAAACAATGTAGTGATAGAGGTATACAAATCTTCCAGGATCAGCTTGTTGGAGAAGGCCAATATGCTGCAGTACAAACACAATGTTTATATGATATGCAAACTCTAATTCTATGTCGAATGGCAGCCATGAATGCATGGGACAGAGTTGAGGAACCAGGGAAGAAAACTGAGTCATTTACAAAGGTTATACAGGGCCCAAAAGAATCTTTCACAGATTTCTTACAAAGACTGACTTCAGCAGTAAAGAGAATGGTCCCAAATTCAGAAGCTAGCCAGATAATAATTGAATCTTTGGCTTTTGAGAATGCACATGAAGCATGCAAGAGAATAATCAGGCCGTTAAAGGCAAGATCTGCACCCTTGGAAGATTGGATTAGAGACACGGTTAATGTTGAGGCTCATGATCATGATAATATGTGGGTAGGAGAAGCAATTTCAAGAGGTTTGAGGAATGTTAGATGTTTTGGATGTGGAAAGCAAGGACATTTGAAAAGGGACTGTAAACAGGGCACTTCTAGAAACAATGTTTCTTCAAGGAACAATGGCAACAGAATGCCCCTTTCCTCAGGAGTATGTAGAAGGTGTGGTAAGGGAAGACATTGGACCAATGAATGTAGATCAACAAGGGACAGACAAGGTAATACTTTGCCTCAGTCTTTGGGAAACTCCCAGAGGGGCCTCAGGCAGGCCCCTACAGTGAATTCAGTTCAGACTTTTCCTGCAATTGTAGAGGAGACCCCTACTCAGAGCAGTTAAATGACCAAATGCTAATAGCCTGGCCCCAATTCCAGCGCTTGAGCTCGCTCGCTCTCTGTCTCTGTCTGTCTCTGTCTCTCTCTCCCTCTCTGCCTCTCTCCCTCTCCCTCTCCCAGGTATTACCACATAACAAGCACTGACCTCAGGATCCCATCATTAGGGCCCAGACCTTCTCTTACCACCAAGCTTTCCACACTATGATGCCATATATTCTCAGCTGTGAGCCAAAAATCTTTCCTTTCTTAAATTGCTGTAGTTAGGTATTAGGGCACAGTAACTAGAAAAGTAACTGATGTAGTTGTACAGTTATATTTTTGAAAAGGACCAGGGGTATGTATGTCTTTACATTTGGGGCTAGCGTCATAGTGGTAGGACATATGCCTAGCATGTATGAGGCCCTAGGTGTGATTCCCAAAACCACCAAAAAGGGAAAGAGAAAGTACTGCTTTGCTCTTTTTCTTTTTTAAATTGTGTGTGTGTGTGTGTGTGTGTGTGTGTGTGTGTGTGTGTGTGTGTGCGCTTCTATGTGCAGGTATGTACATGCCATGGTGCATTTGTGGAGATCAGACAATAGGCTCAAGTACTCTGTCTCTCTTCCACTTTCTTTGAGCCACAGGCTTCAGGGATTTTCCCATCTTAACATAGAAACACTGTTCCTGGCTTTTCACGGGATCTGAAGATTTGAACTCGATATCACACTTGCATGGCAAACGCTTTATCCACTGTGCCATCTCCTTTCTATTATCTATCTTTTCTAATTATATAGCTATATTACTGTGTTTTCAAGTGGGTTTGAATCCAAAGTTACTTATTTTGTTCTGAACAAGTTTCATTAGTATTTGTTTTTTGTTCTGAAACTGAGTCTCACAATGTAGCTAGCCCAGGCTGGCTTGGAACTTTCAGCAAAGCTCCAGCCTCTGCCTCCCAAGTTTTGGGGTTTCAGATGTAAGCCACCACACCAGGCTTCATTGGTATTTCATAAAAGGTAAGTGAGCTTTTGATAAACTCTATGAGTTTTTGATTACCCAGAAATGAATGCCCTTTTTTGAAAATTAGATATTTTAATCATTGTTACCATCCTGCAAAAGAATTATTGATACATGCTCTTTCAATCTTTGGTCCAGAAGTTGAAAGTATATGCCATAAGGGCCTGAAACAGTTCATAAGTCAACTAATTAAACACTCTTTGCTTAGCATGATGGACTTTCCTATCTGGTCAGAAACATTTGATAGGGCAGCCTTAGAGGGCTTGTATATGGTTTGGAGGTGAGGCCTAGGTTGTAGGAGACCCCCTCCCACTTTTACCCCAGGGCACTCTTGAAGGGGGAGAAAG